>NC_041380.1:330009096-330067233 GCF_002162155.2 Triticum dicoccoides | reverse complement strand
GGGCTCGCCGGAATTAAGGAAGAACCACCCGCAGCGGGGACGGGGGCTCGCCATAGAGGTACCCCACTATTTATCTTAGGGTTTAGGGTGGGGGCGGGGGGCTAGAGGGCTGGCCAGTGGTGGCTGGCGGCTCAGGGGGGGTGCAGGTTGAAGATGAACTACAAGACCTCCCTAAACTACATGTCAAGTGCCTCTCTACTACCATTGCGTTCAGTTTCGACAGTAGCATTCAGATTCCACAGTAAATTTCAGTTTCGACAGTTAAGTTCAGAGTCAACAGTTTTTACCTCATCTGTTGTAGTCAGGTGGTTTTTGGTGATGTTAATTTTACATCCATTTTACATCATCTACGGGAGATGCTATTAGAATCCCACTTGAGATTGACGATGTATGTCTTGTGCTGCTTCAGCCTTGACGTCTTACGGCTCACCGGAGCTGCTCCAATGATAGAACGATCAATCACAACAGAGCAGTGCCCTGGACACCGTCTACAAATTCCTCAGATCTTCCTCCACACCTCCGACAGCCACCTCTGCCTCAACTACTTCAGCGACCAACCCAATGATGCTGAGGTCGACACCGCTACGGCAAAGAGGTTGTACACTTGTTGCATCACTTATTACTATACATTCACGTCGATCCATTAGGGCTATTTTGGTTCAACGGAAAAACACCAATCCACTGGTTGTTACCATCACTCTAAATTTCTGCATGCTCTCCTTACATAAGCTCACCATATTTTTTTCGTATGCATGTCAGATATTGTACACAGTCATGCTGAACATGTAGAGAAAAAGAGAAGAGTTTTGCACGGCAATACAATGTCATGCAGACATCGCTCCATGGTGGGTTGAATGGCAAACCCTCCCCACCCCTCTCCAGATTGTAATCCAGATGAAGATATCTGTTCTGAGGTGGATTCGGACGGCGCTGACCTCTCCTGTTTACCCCCCAAGGTGTTTGCTCTACCTTGGCATGATGATGTTAGTCATATCATGCATATGTTGCCTTGTAGTGCCTACTTTTGACATCATTTATGTCATCTGCTTAGTTTAGACATGTTCTGTAATGCCACCTGTTTAGTTTCTATATCATATATGGGAATTATGCAGTCTCATGTCTTTTAGCCAGCCATAATATATGTGAAATGTGCAATGCCATCCTGTTTAACCAGGCATCATATATTTGAATGATATCTTGCCCATCCTTTTCTTCATTACATTTCCATTTGTCGACAATGTTTGTACATTAAACTACTCTTCCTGTGAATCAGCCATTTGGGTGGGAGATGGAAAAATCTGGAGTGAAAACAAGGTCTTCAGAGCAGACAGTGGTACCTATCGAAGCAGATCTCTTGTTGGGTCCCGATAGCTCCTCAGAGATGGATTCAGAGACAGATGACCAGTCCTATTCCCCCACTGAGGTGTATGCTCTAACTTGGCACGGTTATACTGCTCATATCATGCATACAGTGTCTTGCATTGCATAGTTTAGACATCATATACACAATATTCAACACCACGTTCTTAGTTCAGACATCATATCGAATGCCCTATGTTTAGCATATAAATCACATATGTGAATTAAATGATGCAATCCTGATTACTTAGATAACATGTAGGTGAATTATGTCATGCGATCCTATTTAGTTATTCATCATATCTTTGAATTATGTTATGCTATGTTATCCAGTTTAGATAGACATCATATATGTGAAATTATGTCATGCTATCCGTTTTAGTTAAACAATATACATGTCAACTATTTCATGCCCTCTTTTTTCCACACTATCTATTGCATCTGTCTCTCATACAATGTCTGTACATTCAACTATGTTTCCTGTTTATCAGCCATTTGAATTGGAGCGGGTGATGCCAGTATCTAGCGGACTAAAAACACGGTCTTCAAATAAAATAGTGCTACCTCTTGGTGGAGATAGTACCCTGGTTGTACATGCACAAGAACCAACCCTACCACACATAACCCAAACTCTCGCAGATTGTACCCCTACTACGATGGACAGAGAACCAGCTTCACCCAATCTAACCCCAACACCAGCCGATAGTAACCCAGTTCCTATTGACACAGCACCATCTCCACCACAGAGCTCCCAAACAAGAGCAGTTAGTAAGGCAGCTCCAGTGCCCAAAGGGCCAGTACTATCACGGCGAACCCCAACTCCACCAGTTAGTACGCCTATTCCTGTGGAGGAAGCACAACCAGCTAGTCGTAGTTTAGCATCTATCGCATTTGATGTTGTTAAATCGTATGTGCGTATCTTCCCATCTTGGAAATATTATACTAAAGATGAAGGAAAATGCCACTTGCAAGTGTTTGTCCAGGAGTTATGTGTAAGTAATGTTATTCATGGCAATTACTTTGCTTCGTCCCATACATCCTACCTCCATGATGGTTATAATACAGCAAATTTTCCCATTTTTCTCTATAGAGAAGGACCGATTTGGAAACTCAGGATAAGGTAACCTGTGCTAATACCTCTGCTATCTTCAAGAATGCTTGGTGGCAGTATCGGAATTACTTGAAGAAAACGTACTTCACTGGCAAAGAAACTCATCAAATTCCCTTACGTTCTCCTGAGACACATTTACTAGATGATGACTGGGAATGCCTTGTTCTGTAGTGGTCCCGAACCAAGAATGTGGTAAGTTCTATGAGCTCATTTTCTATTTTTAAGTATTATATTCTTGCGTCTTAATGTACTCTGTTCATGTAGAACAAATGCCTAAACCTGAAGAACAACTGTTCTAATTTAAGATTCCATTGCTACCATAGGACATAGATATATGTTTGTTTGATGCTTTTATTATCTACTAGTACTTGGCAATAGAAGACTTGGTAGTTTAATCCTGTCCACCTTACTAATGAACTGGTTCACCGAAATGAGTTTTATATACTAGTACATGCTAAACTTGTTATGTGTCTGCTTGTTTCTTCTTTTAGAATGCTGACAGAATATTGGGGAATAGTGCCTTATTAAGCAACGGTAAAGGAAGTAATGCAGATAAGGTTCAGGATAGTAACACATCCTGTCTTGGTTTAGCGTTGGAGTTACTGGCCACTACTGGTTGCACAAGCTATTCAAACTCACTGTCTGAATCAGTTCGGTTTCTTGAGTCTCAACCACAAGATGAAAGACATCGATCAGCTGTGCTACGACAACAAGCGGAAGGACTGCGGAAGTCCCTGGAGCATTCAGATGCATACTTTCTGGTGCAACAGCAAGCGTGGGAGGATTTTAGCGCCAAACAGGACAAAGCTAATCAGCTTGCTAAGCTTATTGCCAGCATGGTGGATACCCAGGATAACGTTTCTTGAGCTCTTCTGAAGTTGTTTTAGTTATGCTCTTGTTTTGCTGCCGCGTTTATTTGCACTGGTGGCCAATTTTGATGGCCAGTGTATATGATATGCTGCTTTGTTCCCTATATTTGCACTGGTGGCAAACTTTGATGCCCAGTGGATGTAATATGTGTAATAGCCGTGATAGCCTAGCATTAGTTGCTTGCTTATTTATTTCCTTGTTGTCTTGTTTATTTGTTTGCTTGTAGTCATTGCAGTTCTTTTTCTGCGGTTAACTAGTGGCTGCAATAACCTATTTTTTTAAACTAGGCCACAATAACCATGGGCTAATATTTGCTGTAGTGACACTAGGCCTCCTACGGGCTGTAGAAACAGTGGGCCTTCTACGGGCCGTAGAAACAGTAGGCCTTCTACGGGTCATAGAAACAATGGGCCTTCTACGGGCCGTATCATCAATGGGCCTTATACGGGCCGTATGATCGATTGGCCAAACATGGGCCAATAATAGGCCGCATTATGGCCGTAAACGGGCTAGAGTTGGAATCGTCCGTTCATGGGCCCACCGTAATGGGCCATTGTTAATAGGCCGTATTTGATGACGCTATTAAAACGGCCCGACGTATTAACAGACCACAAACGGGCCGACTGTAACCACGGGCTGAATTTGGCCCACAAGAAGAAAATGACAGTAACGGGCCGTAAGTAAACGAATGCTGGAAATGAGCCCAAGAATAAATGGGCTCTGAGAAGGCCGAAAGATAACATGGGCTTGAAATGGCCCAACGAAATAATGGGCCATTAATGGGTATACAGTGATACACTATTCATTACGGGCCAGTTTCACCATGGGCCGTTAATGGGTGTAAAGTGATACACTATTCATTACGGGCCAGTTTCACCACGGGTCGTTAATAGGCCAAGAGTTACATAGGGCCTCACATGGGCTGAAAGACGTCATGGGCCAGAAGTGAAAACGGGCTGGAATTAGATTGGATAGCCAAGATGACGTTACTGGGCCTAATCCGGATAGGGCGTAACGGGCCTTGGGTTAGCGGGCTGTAAATGGGCTATATGCGAACATGCCGTTAACAGGCTTTACATGGGCCGACCCGCCACCTTTTGACCAAGTAAAACGGGCTGGCCTTTTCACAGCAATGGGCCTCTGTTGGGCCGTGCCATGTGTTGACGTATCATAGGCGCCTATCTGACCCACTGACGAGCTGACATGTGCTTCGTCCGGCCAATAAGAATTTTACACGTGGAAATTTCCCATTGGTCGGGGTGGTTAATGGGTTACCGGATCCAAAACTCGACCCAATAGCTTAACGGCGTTCCGTTATGGTGGATGCCACGTGTCGGTCACCCTTGACGAAAGCACTTCTGTGACGCGTGATTTATCGTCATGGAAGTGGACACTTCCGTGATGATAATTTTGGTAATGTTATGGAACACTTCTACAACAGCACAGGTATGACTATCTTGATTCTGTCATAAATTTGTCATGGATGTACATGCATGACAAAAAATGCGACCTACTGTGACAAACACATATCATCACAGAAGTGTATTTTTTTGTAGTGGCGGTACTAGAGAGGCTAGCAATGGTGGAAGGGTGTGAGTGCGTATAATCCATGGACTCAACATTAGTCATAAAGAACTCACATACTTATTGCAAAAATCTATTAGTTATCGAAACAAAGGACTACGTGCATGCTCCTAGGGGGATAGATTGGTAGGAAAGGACCATCGCTCGTCCCCGACCGCCACACATAAGGAAGACAATCAATAAATACATCATGCTCCGACTTCTTAACATAACGGTTCACCATACGTGCATGCTACGGGAATCACAAACTTCAACATAAGCATTTCTCAAATTCACAACTACTCAACTAGCATGACTCTAATATCACCATCTCCATATCTCAAAACAATTATCAAGTATCAAACTTCTCTTAGTATTCAATGCACTCTATATGAAAGTTTTTATTTTATCCCTCTTAGATGCCCATCATATTAGGACTAGTTTCATAACCAAAGAAAACTACCATGTTGTTCTAAAGACTCTCAAAATAATATAAGTGAAGCACGAGAGTTCATCTATTTCTTCAAAATAAAACCACCACCGTGCTCTAAAAAGATATAAGTGAAGCACTAGAGCAAATGACAAACTACTCTGAAAGATATAAGTGAAGACCAATGAGTAGTCGAATAATTATGCAACTATGTGAAGACTCTCTAACATTAAAGAATTTAGATCTTGGTATTTTATTCAAACATCAAGCAAAACTAAATAAAATAAAATGACGCTCCAAGCAAAACACATATCATGTGGTGAATAAAAACATAGCTCCAAGTAAAGTTACCGATGGAAGTAGACGAAAGAGGGGATGCCTTCCGGGGCATCCCCAAGCTTTGGCTTTTAGGTGTACTTAGATTATCTTGGGGTGCCATGGGCATCCCCATTCTTAGTCTCTTGCCACTCCTTGTTCCACAATCCATCAAATCTTTTACCCAAAACTTGAAAACTTCACAACACAAAACTTAAAGTAGAAAATCTCGGGAGCTCCGTTAGCGAAAGAAAACAAAACACCACTTCAAGGTAGTGTAATGAACTAATTATTTATTTATATTGGTGTTAAACCTACTGTATTCCTACTTCTCATGCTTCATAAACTATTTAACTAGCCATAGATTCATCAAAATAATCAAACAACACACGAAAAACAAAATCTGTCAAAAATAGAACAGTCTGTAGTTATCTGTAGCTAACACATGTTCTGGAACCCCAAAAATTCTAAAATAAATTGCTGGATCAAATAAAAATGCAAACATAATTAACTAAATAGCACTTTCCATATAAAAATGGCAGCAATTCTCGTGAGCGCCAAAGTTTCTATTTTTTACAGCAAGATCAAAAAGACTTTCCCCAAGTCTTCCCAACGGTTCTACTTGGCACAAACACTAATTAAAAGCATAAAACCACATATAACCAGAGGATATATGAATAATTTATTACTAAACAGGAACAAAAAGCAAGGATCAAAAATAAAATTGTGTTGCCTCCCAACAAGCATTATCGTTTAACGCCCCTAGCTAGGAATGATGATTTCAATGATGCTCACATAAAAGATAAGAATTGAAATATAAAGAGAGCATCATGAATAATATGACTAGCACATTTAAGTCTAACCCACTTCCTATGCATAGGGATTTTTTGAGCAAATGACTTGTGGGAACAAGAATCAACTAGCATAGGAAGGTAAAACAAGCATAACTTCAAAACTTTAAGCACATAGAAAGGAAACTTGATATTATTGCAATTCCTACAAGCATATATTCCTCCCTCGTAATAATTTTCAGTAGAATCATGAATGAATTCAACAATATAACTATCACATAAAGCATTCTTTTCATGATGCATAAGCATAGAATTTTTATTACTCTCCACATAAGCAAATTTCTTCTCAGGAATAGTAGTGGGAGCAAACTCAACAAAATAACTATCATGTGAGGCATTATCCAATTGAAAACTAAAATCATGATGACAAGTTTCATGGATATCATTATTCTTTATAGCATACAAGTAATCACAATAATCATCATAGATAGCAACTTTGTTCTCATAATCAATTGGAACCTCTTCCGAAATGGTGGATTCATCACAAAATAAAGTCATGACCTCTCCAAATCCACTTTCATCAATATAATAATAATAAATAGGAGGCATGCTTTCATCATAATAAATTTGCTCATCAAAACTTGGGGGACAAAAATGTCATCTTCATCAAACATAGCTTCCCCAAGCTTGTGGCTTTGCATATAATTAGCATCATGCATATTCAAAGAATTCATACTAACAATATTGCAATCATGCTCGTCATTCAAATATTTAGTGCCAAACATTCTAATGCATTCTTCTTCTAGAAATTGAGCACAATTATTGGAATCCTTATTTTCATGATAGATATTAAAAAGATGAAGCATATGAGGCATCCTTAATTCCATATTGTTTTTGTAGTTTTCTTTTATAGACTAAACTAGTGATAAAACAAGAAACAAAAAAATTCGATTGCAAGATCTAAAGATATACCTTCACGCGCTAACCTCCCCGGCAACGGCGCCAGAAAAGAGCTTGATGTCTACTACACAACCTTCTTCTTGTAGATGTTGTTGGGCCTCCAAGTGCAGAGGTTTGTAGGACAGTAGCAAATTTCCCTCAAGTGAATGACCTAAGGTTTATCAATCCGTAGGAGGCATAGGATGAAGATGCTCTCTCTCAAACAACCCTGCAACCAAATAACAAAGAGTCTCTTGTGACCCCAACACACCCAATACAATGGTAAATTGTATAGGTGCACTAGTTCGGCAAAGAGATGGTGATACAAGTGGTATATGGATAGTAGATAATGGTTTTTGTAATCTGAAAATATTAAAACAGCAAGGTATCTAATGATAAAAGTGAGCACAAACGGTATGGCAATGCGTTGAAACAAGGCCTGGGGTTCATAATTTCACTAGTACAAGTTCTCTCAACAGTAATAACATAACTGGATCATATAACTATCCCTCAACATGCAACAAAAAGTAACTCTAAAGTCACTAATAGCGGAGAACAAACGAAGAGATTGTGGTAGGGTACGAAACCACCTCAAAGTTATTCTTTCCAATCAATCCGTTGGGCTATTCCTATAAGTGTCACAAACAGCCCTAGAGTTCGTACTAGAATAACACCTTAAGACACAAATCAACCAAAACCCTAATGTCACCTAGATACTCCAATGTCACCTCAAGTATCCGTGGGTATGATTATACGATATGCATCACACAATCTCAGATTCATCTATTCCACCAACACATAGAACCTCAAAGAGTGCCCCAAAGATTCTACCGGAGAGTCAAGACGAAAACGTGTGCCAACTTCTATGCATAGGTTCATGGGCGGAACCCGCAAGTTGATCACCAAAACATACATCAAGTGGATCAATAGAAAACCCCATTGTCACCATGGGTATCCCACGGAAGACATACATCAAGTGTTCTCAAATCCTTAAAGGCTCAATCCGATAAGATAACTTCAAAGGGAAAACTCAATCCATTACAAGAGAATAGAGGGGGAGAAACATCATAAGATCCAACTATAATAGCAAAGCTCGCGATACATCAAGATCGTACCACCTCAAGAACACGAGAGAGAGAGAGAGAGATCAAACACAGAGCTACTCGTACATACCCTCAGCCCCGAGGGGGAACTACTCCCTCCTCGTCATGGAGAGCACTGGGATGATGAAGATGGCCACGGGAGAGGGATTCCCCCTCCGGCAGGGTGCCGGAACGGGTCTAGATTCGTTTTCGGTGGCTACAGAGGCTTCTGGCGGCGGAACTCCCGATCTATTCTGCTCCCCGAAGTTTTTAGGGTATATGGGTATATATGGGAGGAAGAAGTACGTTAGGGGAGACACGAGGGGCCCACGAGGGTGGAGGGCGCGCCCCCTGCCTCGTGCCTTCCTTGTTGCTTCCCTTACGTACAACCCAAGTCTTCTGGATTGCTTCCGTTCCAAAAATAAGTTTCGTGAAGTTTCAGGTCAATTGGACTCCGTTTGATTTTCCTTTTCTACGATACTGTAAAACAAGGAAAAAACAGAAACTGGCACTGGGCTCTAGGTTAATAGGTTAGTCCCAAAAATCACATAAAATAGCATATAAATGCATATAAAACATCCAAGGTTGATAATATAATAGCATGGAACAATAAAAAATTATAGATACATTGGAGACGTATCAGCACCCTGCGCGATGGCCGTCTTCCCCAAACACCCTCATGTAGAGGGTCGCGGCGTCGTGGTACTTGAAGTGGAGGGTGCACCTCACGCCCAGGCCGCGTGCGCGGGGAAACGCCTGCTAGCCGCGGGCCAGGGACACGTTCCCGGTGGTAGAAACTGAGACCCGACCCATGAAGCCTTCCTGCAGCATCCCTCAGCCTGCAGCCAGAGGCCGTTAAGGCCCGCGGTCGGCAGCTCGCCCGCGAAGAAGCTAGGGAGCGGGAGCCAGGTGCCGGTTGGCCTCTTTGACCATACGACGAACTCCGGAAGCACCTCGGCCGAGTGGAAGCACGGCCGAGGAGGCCGGGCAACCATGGAACCCCTCCCCTCATCGCAGGGGCTGTCTCACCCTTGGTGGCTCCCACCTCGACAATAAACGCTGCCCTGGCCGACCAAGGCGCGCTCGCGCTCCTAAGGAGTCCCGAGATGAGGCGGCCCCGCCCTCTATTGGGAGGTGGCAAGCCAGGTCCCTCCTTGGAGGCCTTCCCCTTCTCGGTGGCGGAGAACTTCCTCATTGGCGCCATGAGGACTACAATGAGGCGGCAAGGCAGAGAGGAGGAAGAAGAAGCATGCGGCGAGAAGATGGAGATGAGCAAAGGGGGCTCCGCCCGTCCCTTCATTTATAGCCAAGGTAGGCCAACCGCCGGTCTCCATGATCTCACGCAATGATGGTTTCTCTTCATGCAGCATGGTCTCGTCAAGTCAAACGGTTACCAAGGCAGCATGGGGAAGCGGAGACGCCCATGTCCCATCAATAGCCACGCGTCGACCAAAGCCGCAGGCGGTTAGGGCCCGTGGTGCTCCGGACTTGCCCTTGGGCTTCGCCTCGAAGCCAAGTTCGAGCGCGCCTTGGGCCCGGGGCTACTGTCGGCATTCCAGGAACGAGGGTACCTAGACTTTCCTGCCTGCGGCCATGGCGTGGCTTTGTTTGCGGCCTGGTATGGCCCAGCTTCAATATCGATAACTCAAGACCCTCGCGAGGGGCCAAGCCCCGCGAGGCGGACGACACCAAGATCTCCCTGTGGGCGGCTTCCCCAGGCAGGTGTTGGGGAACTTAGTAACTCAAAAAAATCCCTACGATCATGTGAGATCTATCTAGGAGATGCATAATAACAAGACGGGAGAGTGTGTCCACGTACCCTCGTAGACCGAAAGTGGAAGCGTTATGTAACGCGGTTGATGTTGTCGAGCGTCTTCACGATCCAACCGATCCAAGTACCGAACGTACGGCACCTCTGTGTTCAGCACATGTTCAGCACGATGTCGCCCCTTGAGCTCTTGATCTAGTAGAGGATCGAGGGAGAGTTCCGTCAGCACGATGGCATGACAACGGTGTTGGTGATGTGATCTGTGCAGGGCTTCTCCTAAGCACTATGACAATATGACTGAGGTGGTAAACTGTGGAGGGGGCACCGCACACGGCTAAAGAACAATTGACGTGCCTTTGGGGTGCCCCCTGACCACGTACATAAAGGAGGGGGAGGAGGAGGCCGGCGGCCAAGGAGGGCGCGCCAAGGGGGGAGTCCAACTAGGATTCCCAATCCTAGTTGGATTCCCTTTCCTATTCCAAGAAGGGGAAGGAGGGAAGGAGAGGGAAAGGGAAAGGAAACAGGGGGCTGCACCCCCTCCCCCTAGTCCAATTCGGACTACCTTGGGGGCACCTTGTGGCCTGCCCTCTCCTACTCCCTTATGGCCCATTAAGGACCATAACTTCCTTGGGGGGTTCCGGTAACCCCTCGATTCCCCGATAAATATACGAAACATCCCGAAACCTTTCTAGTGTCCGAATACCTTCATTCAATATATCAATCTTTACCTCTCGACCATTTCGAGACTCCTTGTCATGTCCGTGATCTCATCTGAGACTCTGAACAAACTTCTGCCACCAAAACATATAACTCATAATACAAATCATCATTGAACGTTAAGCGTGCGGACCCTACGGGCTCGAGAACAATGTAGACATGACCGACACACATCTCCGGTCAATAACCAATAGCGGCACCTGGATGCTCATATTGGCTCCTACATATTCTACAAAGATCTTTATCGATCAAAGCGCATAACAACATACGTTATTCCCTATGTCATCGGTATGTTACTTCCGCGAGATTCGATCGTCGGTATCGTCATACCTAGTACAATCACGTTACCGGCAAGTCTCTTTACTTGTTCCGTAATGCATCATCCCACAACTAACTCATTAGTTACATTGCTTGCAAGGATTATAGTGATGTGAATTACCGAGAGGGCCTAGAGATACCTCTCCGATACACAGAGTGACAAATCCTAATCTCGATATATGCCAACTCAACAAACACCTTCGGAGACACCTAAGAGCATCTTTATAATCACCCAGTTACGTTGTGACATTTCATAGCACATAAGGTGTTCCTCCGGTATTCGGGAGTTGCATAATCTCATAGTCAGAGGAATATGTATAAGTCATGAAGAAAGCAATAACAATAAAACTAAACGATCATAATGCTAAGCTAACGGATGGGTCTTGTCCGTCACATAATTCTCTAATGATGTGAACTCGTTCATGAAATGACAACATATGTCTATGGTTACGAAACTTAACCATCTTTGATTAACGAGCTAGTCAAGTAGAGGCATACTAGGGACACTCTGTTTGTCTATGTATTCACACATGTACTAAGTTTTCAGTTAATACAATTCTAGCGTGAATAATAAACATTTATCATGATATAAGGAAAAATAAATAACAACTTTATATTGCCTCTAGGGCATATTTCCTTCAGTCTCCCACTTGATTCTAACACCCATGGAGTCTTGGTGCTGATCATGTTTTGCTTGTGGAAGAGGCTTAGTCAACTGGTCCGCAACATTCAGATACGTATGTATTTTGCAAATATCTATGTCTCCCTCCTTGACTTGATCACGGATGGAATTGAAGCGTCTCTTGATGTGTTTGGTTCTCTTGTGAAATCCTGATTCCTTCTCCAAGGCAATTGCTCCAGTATTGTCACCAAAGATTTTCATTGGACGCGATGCACTAGGTATTACAGCTAGATCGGATATGAACCCCTTCATCCAGACTCCTTCATTTGCTGCTTCCGAAGCAGCTATGTACTCCGCTTCACACGTAGATCCCGCCATGACGCTCTGCTTGGAACTGCACCAACTGACAACTCCACCATTCAATATAAATATGTATCTGGTTAGTGATTTCGAGTCATTCGGATCAGTGTCAAAGCTTGCATTGACGTAACCATTTACGACAAGCTCTTTGTCACCTCCATAAACGAGAAACATATCCTTAGTACTTTTCAGGTATTTCAGGATGTTCTTGACTGCTATCCTGTGATCCACTCCTGGATTACTTTGGTACCTCCGTGCTAAACTAATAGCAAGGCACACATCAGGTCTGGTACAGAACATTGCATATATGATAGAATCTATGGCTAAGGCATAGGGAATGACTTTCATTTTCTCTCTATCTTCTGAAGTGCTCAGGCATTGAGTCTGACTCAACTTCACACCTTGTAACACATGCAAGAACCCTTGCTTTGACCGATCCATTTTGAACTCCTTCAAAACATTATCAAGGTATGTGCTTTGTGAAAGTCCAATTAAGCGTCTTGATCTATCTCTATAGATCTTGATGCCCAATCTATAAGCAGCGTCACTGAGGTCTTTCATTGAAAAATTCTTATTCAAGTATACTTTTATGATATCCAGAAATTATGTATTATTTCCAATCAATAATATGACATCCACATATAATATTAGAATTGCTACAAAGCTCCCACTCACTTTCTTGTAAATACATGCTTCTACAAAAGTCTGTATAAAACCATATGCTTTGATCACACTACCAAAGCGTATATTCCAACTCTGAGAGGCTTGCACCAGTTCATAAACGGATCCCTGGAGCTTGCACACTTTGTTAGCACCTTTAGGATCGAAAAGACCTTATGGTTGCATCATATACAACAATTGTTTAAGATATCCATTAAGGAATGCAGTTTTGGCATCCATTTGCCAAATTTCATAATCATAAAATGCGGCAATTGCTAACATGATTCGAACAGACTTAAGCATTGATACGGGTGAGAAGGTCTCATCATAGTCAACCCCTTAAACTTGCCGAAAACATTTCACAACAAGTCAGGCTTTGTAGACAGTAACATCAACGTCAGTCTTCTTCTTAAAGATCCATTTATTTTCTATGGCTTGCCGATCATCGGGCAAGTCAACCAAAGTCCACACTTTGTTCTCATACATGGATCCCATCTCAGATTTCATGGGCTCAAGACATTTCATGGAATCTGGGCTCATCATCGCTTCCTCATAGTTCGTAGGTTCATCATGGTCAAGTAACATGACCTCCAGAATAGGATTACCGTACCACTCTGGTGCGGATCGTACTCTGGTTGACCTCTAGAACAGGATTACCGTAGTAACTTGATATGAAGTTTCATGATCATTATCATTAACTTCCTCACTAATTGGTGGAGGAATCACTGAAATTAATTTTTGTGATGAACTAATTTCCAATTTGAGCGAAGGTACAATTACCTCATCAAGTTCTACTTTCCTCCCACTCACTTCTTTCGAGAGAAACTCCTTCTCTAGAAAGGATCCATTCTTAGCAACGAATATCTTGCCTTCGGATCTATAATAGAAGGTGTACCCAACTGTTTCCTTTGGGTATCCTATGAAGACACATATCTCTAATTTGGGTTCGAGCTTATCAGGTTGAAGCTTTTTCACCTAAGCATTGTAGCCCCAAACTTTAAGAAACGACAACTTAGGTCTCTTGCCAAACCACAGCTCATATGGTGTCGTCTCAATGGATTTAGATGGTGCCCTAATTAAAGTGAATGCAGCCGTCTCTAAAACATAACCCCAAAACAATCACGGTAAATCAGTAAGATACATCATACATCACACCATATCTAATAAAGTACGGTTACGACATTCATACACACCATTACGCTATGGTGTTCCAAGTGGCGTGAGTTGCGAGACTATTCCACATTGTTTCAAATGAAGACCAAACTCATAACTCAAATATTCACCTCCATGATCAGATCGTAGAAACTTTATTTTCTTGTTATGATGATTTTCCACTTCACTCTGAAATTCTTTGAACTTTTCAAATGTTTTAGACTTATGTTTCATTAAGTAGATATACCCATATCTGCTTAAATCATCTATGAAGGTCGTAAAATAACGATACCCGCCATGAGCCTCATCACTCATTGGACCACATACATCAGTATGTATTATTTCCAATAAGTTAGTTGCTCTCTCCATTGTTCCAGAGAACAAAGTCTTAGTCATCTTGCCCATGAGGCATGGTTCACAAGCATCAAGTGATTCCAAAATCCCATCAGCATGGAATTTCTTCTTGCGCTTTACACCAATATGACCTCAATGGTAGTGCCACAAAAAAGTTGCACTATCATTATTAACTTTGCATCTTTTTGGCTTCAATATTATGAATAATTGTATCACTACAATCAAGATTCAACAAAAATAGACCACACATCAAGGGTGCATTACCATAAAAGATATTATTCATATAGATAGAACAACCATTATTCTCTGATTTAAATGAATAACCGTCTTGCATCAAATAAGATCCAGATATTCATGCTCAACACTGGCACCAAATAACAATTATTTAGGTCTAAAACTAATATCGACGGTAGATGTAGAGGTAGCATGCCAACGGTGATCGCATAGACTTTGGAACCATTTCCGATGCGCATCGTCACCTCCTCCTTAGCCAACCTTTGCTTAATCCGTAGCCCCTATTTCGAGTTGCAAATATGGGCAACATAACCAATATCAAATACCCTGGCGCTACTACGAGCATTAGTAAGGTACACATCAAGAACATGTATATCAAATATACCTTTCACTTTGCCATCCTTCTTATCCGCTAAATACTTGGGGCAGTTCCACTTCCAGTGACCACTCCCTTTGCAGTAGAAGCACTCAGTTGCAGGCTTAGGTCCAGACATGGGTTTCTTCACTTGAGAAGCAACTTGCTTGCCGTTCTTCTTGAAGTTCCCTTTCTTCCCTTCGCCCTTTTTCTTGAAACTAGTGGTCTTCTTAACCATGAACACTTGATGCTCCTTGTTGATTTCTACCTCCGCAACCTTTAGCATCGCGAAGTGCTCATGAATTGTCTTATCCATCCCTTGCATATTATAGTTCATCATGAAGCTTTTATAGCTTGGTGGCAGTGATTGAAGAACTCTGTCAATGACACTAACATCAGGAAGATTAACTCCCAGTTGAGTCAAGTGGTTGTGGTACCTAGACATTCTGAGTATATGTTCACTGACAGAACTATTCCCCTCCATTTTGCAGCTATAGAACTTATTGGAGACTTCATATCTCTCAATTCGGGAATTTGCTTGAAATATTAACTTCAACTCCTAGAACATCTCATATGCTCCATGTCGCGCGAAAGTTCTTTGAAGTCTCGATTCTAAGCCGTAAAGCATGGCACACTGAACTATCAAGTAGTCATCAGCTTTGCTCTACTAGACGTTCATAATGCCCGGAGTTGCTCCGCAGGTCTTGCACCTAGCGGTGCTTCCAGGACATAATTCTTCTGTGCAGCAATGAGGATAATTCCCAAGTTACGGACGTAGTCTGTGTAGTTCCTACCATCATCTTTCAACTTAGCTTTCTCTAGGAACGCATTAAAATTCAAAGGAACGGTAGCACGGGTCATTGATCTACAACAACATAGACATGCAAAAAACTATCAGGTACTAAGTTCATGATAAATTAAAGTTCAATTAGGCATATTACTAAATAACTCCCACTTAGATAGACATCTCTCTAGTCATCTAAATGATCACGTGATTGATATCAACTAAACCATGTTTGATCATCACGTGAGATGGAGTAGTTTTCAATGGTGAACATCACTATGTTGATCATATCTACTATATGATTCACGTTCGACCTTTCGGTCTCAGTGTTCCGTGTCCATATCTGCATATGATAGGCTCGTTAAGTTTAACCCGAGTATTATGCACGTGCAAAACTGGCTTGCACACGTTGTATGTGAACGTAGAGCTTGTCACACCGGATCATCACGTGGTTTCTCGGCACGACAACTGTAGCAACGATACATACTCAACAAGAACACTTATACCTTGAAATTGAGTGAGAGATCATCTTATAATGCTACCGTCATACTAAGCAAAATAAGATGCAGAAACAATAAACATCACATGCAATCAAAATATGTAACATGATATGGCAATCATCATCTTATGCCTTTGATCTCCATCTCCAAAGCACCGCCATGATCTCCATCATCACCGGCATGACACCTTGATCTCCATCGTAGCATCGTTGTCGTCCCGCCAACTATTGCTTCTACGACTATCGCTACTGCTTAGTTGTCGAGGGTGTCGTGCGACATATGCCAAAGGATGGCTTATCATGGAGGGGGCTAATAAGACGTCGTCGGTGCTAGGAAACGGGATGAGGCGAAGGATTGCACGCCGAGAATCTTACACAGGTTCGGGGCTCTCCTAGGAGATAACACCCCTAGTCCTGTTCTGCGGGGTCTCCGCATGATCACTAACTCAACGAGAGTTGTTGCAAGATGCTCCTTTAGCTGTTTCTCTAGAGGAGGAAGAAGAACAAGGCCAGCCCTAACTCCCTCTCTATGTGTGTGTATCTCTAAGTATCTGAACCCTTTGCATGGGTGCACTGGGGGGTTTATATAGGCCTACCCCCCGGGGTACAATGATAATCGGCCCGGGTGAGGGCCCAGGCCGTTAGTGTCTCTTGTGGCCGGCTTCTACGCTGACTAGTGGGCCCGGCCGACTATCTTGTACTTGGCCGACAGGCCGCGCCCGCCGCTTGCGGGCCTTGCTGGCAGCTCATCACTGTAGCCGTGCTTCTAATGACGCTTCCTTTGTCGGGGGAGGCATGGCTATAGTCCCGTTACCTGGTGGTCATTCACTGTAGCCACTCCCTATTTCTCCCGGCTGATGGTGCACAAACTCTTAAGAAGGGGAGGGCCGCCTGCTAGAAGCCAGCCTCTCCCTTAGCCGGCTAGCTGAGCTTGCCGCCTTCTGGATTTCCATGGGCTGGTAGGACCCGCCGCTTGCGGGCCGTACCGAGAGCCCGTCATGGGAGCTGGGTCCCCTCTGTCTTGGGTGATGTCATGGGCAGAGGGGCTATAGTGTCGTGCCGTGCGGGTGATCACCAGCCACTATGGTGAACTATAGCCATGACCCGCCCTGGATTCAAGGGTGGTAGGCTTCTCTGTAGCTACGCCTCATCTCATCGTATTCATGGTGGCTCGGATTTTGAGGGTTTTTGGGGCCGCCTACTAGATGCCGGCCCCTCTAGGGGCCGCTTCCTAGGAGCCGACCCCTCTCGCAGCTGGCAACTTGGAACAGCCAGCCAAAAGAAGGCGGCGATCAATCTCTCAGGCCTGAGGGGTGCAGTCGGCCCCGATGTCTTCAAATGCCATAGGGGGCAGATGAGGCTACCATGGCCAATAACTTTGACAGTAGTCCCCAAAGCTGGCGGGTTGCCACGGCTGACAAGGGGGAGGTGCCCCGATAGCTTCCTACTCCGTAAAGTTTTGGTTGCTCGCACGGTCCGTCTTTTGGAGTGCCGACTGTCAGGAGCCACCGCGAGTCTGACGGGCCGACTGGTGGAATTCGAACAGTCGCAGCGGGAAGTAGGCGGCGCGCTAGCTAGGCGCCTAGGGTATCCGCCCGCCGCATGCGTGCCATGTGGTGCTAGCTTGCGGGGCCGGCCTGCCAGCCCATGCTTGATGGGATGCATGAGCAGGCCAGGCCTGCCAGTACCGGGCTCGGCATGCGTGCGGATCTGCTGCGAGCAGTTGGGATCCCGCGCGCTCTACCACACGCCATTACGACGCAGTAAGTGCGGGGCCGTGGGGTCATGGGCTCAGTAAATCCCACGATCCCCACGCCCCGCCCCCTCGGCTTCATTGCCAGAGGGCTATAAATAGGGGGAGAGGGGAGGGGCAGAGGCATCCGCACCCTCCCCTCACTCCTCCTTCTTCCCCACCGCTGTTGTACTTGACGCTCATCGCAGTGCTGCCGTGGCTCGCCATCATCGTCGAGTTTCTTCTCCGCCGACCCTTTCTCTTCTTCTCCACCGCGAGTCCGCGTGCTAGCTGCTGTCCTTCGCCCGCGCCAAACTTAAGCCACCATGGAACGCTCTGATGACTAGGACGGCTCCAACATCCAGGACGACCACCTCACCTTTCTTTGCAACACACGACGCCTACCCGACGCGGACCGCGTCAGAGTGCACGTGCTGCCCGCCAAGGATATATCACCGGCGCGGGAGGAAGGTGAGCGCGTCATCTTTTGCTCGCACTTCCTTCACGGCTTCAACCTGCCGGCGAGCAACTTCATGCGCGCCTTATTAGCCTTCTACCGACTCCAGTCGCACCACCTCACACCAAACACGGTGGTGCTGTTGTTGGCCTTCGTCACCTTGAGCGAAGGGTATCTCGGCATCCTCCCCACCATCAAGCTCTGGGGAGCCTTCTATTACAGCAAACTAGGCACTGCCTCAGGGAGGAGGCGGCGTAGTGCGGAGCATACATGGTGGTGCGGCGTCCGGGTTCTGAAAACTCCTTCCCAACCATCAAGTTGATCCAGTTGGTGAAGCTGTGACAGAAGTAGTATTTCTACGTGAAGAATGTTGACTCGGCGTGCGACTTCATCAACCTGCCGGCTTATGTGGCAGGCCTGCCTGCCGTGCCCGCATCAACTGGCACTTGAAGCCGAAGCAGTTGTCGGAAGATGCCTCCGCCGCCATCTGTCGGCTTAAGGTGAAGACGGAGTCGGAGGGCCTCAAGGCGTCCGGTTTGTTGGTCGCCTTTGTAGTGTGCCGGGTCCTGCCGCTCCAATGCCGACCGCACATGATGAGCCAGATGAGCGGGCACAGCGATCCGAGCCGGACGTGCACCAAAGAGATGCCGACTAGAGAGGTGGCTCTCTTGGTGAACGAGATCGTGGACTCAAGCTTGACGAGGCGTGGTGGCGATTCGGCAAGCGGGCGTACTCTAGCATCAACCCCTCGCCTATTGTAAGCTCTCGATTCTTCTTTTTTCTTTCTGCAGGGTTCTGGTTTGCTGACTGACCGGACCGACTATGATGCAGATCCTCCCCTCCTAGCCAGAGGCTGACATCGTCTACCAGCTAGACCGGGACATGAGCAACATGGCGGACCCCAACTTGGGGGCGGCCGCCCTGGAAGACGATGCCACAGGTGGTGGAGGAGCAGGCGGCTCCGGAGGAAGAGGCAGCATGGAAGACTGGTCAGATGGCAACGAGGAGGATGAGGAGGAAGACGAGGAGGAGGAGGAGGGGAGGAGGCAGAGGTGCCTCGCCATCCGCCGCCTTCCCACAAGGCGGGGCGGAGCTCCTCAGCTGCTCCATCGGCACCAGGCGGCGGGCCTAAACGCCAAGGTGCGCTGCTTTTCGGCAGCCGCCCCAAGAAGCACAGACTCATGGCCGCCGCAGCCAAGGACACAACCGCTGCGACCAAGCGGCGCGAGGCCTTCGTGAAAGCGGCCAGGTTCTAGAAGGCCCCCAAGCAGCCTCCAATGGTGTCAGCGTAAGTCTGTAACCTTTTCTTATGTCTTCTTTGATTCTTTACTTTGCCGATTCCTTCTGAACCTCTTTTTTTATTTTTTCTTCTGAGCAGGGCTCCGCTCTCTCTTGAGCGGTCAACCTCAGCCTCCGTTGTCAGGATGGCGGAGGTCTCCCCCAACACCCGCCGCATAGACCCGAACGCCGACCTGCGGGAGGCACAGGAGGTGTGGGAGGAGAAAGGAAGCCGCCGCCAAGAAGGCGGAGGCTGACAAGGGGGCTGCCGCCAGGGCGGCGTAGGCGGACGTAGACGTGGTGGATAAGGCCCAAGCCGATGCTGCCGCGGAGGAGCACGCGGCGGACGCCGCACATCGTCAGGCCCCCCAACTGATCATCCCCCTATGCTCCAGTCCGCCAGCTTCAGAGATGCCGACGCCGGAAGGAGAAGCCGACGGTGACCAGCCGATCATGGAGAGGGATGGCAGTCACGCCGTCTTGCCGGAGATTGAGGCGCTGCCGACTACAGGCGCGCAGGGCACCCAGCCGGCTACCACATTGGAACTACCAGCCGGAGGCGAGTTGGTGGTGGGGTCAGCTCCCGTGGCGAGCACTCCAGTGCGCAGCCGTGTAGAGAAAGCAGCATCGGCACTAAGGTCGATGGAGATTGGGAGCGCCAGCTCGTCGGCACCCGAGGCCGAAGCCACCAGCGCCACACCGACAGAGTGGGTGCACGGAGGCGGGACGAGCGCGTTGATCAAGGCGGCGCAGGACGTCCAGGCCGACTTCAAGGCCGAAGCCGCCGCCCTCTCGCAATGCATGAAGGCGTTCATGAAGATGTGGGCCGCCGTTCTGGTACGCGATTTGCTTTCCTTTTTTGTTTTCCATAGTCTTTGGTGGGGGCGCGCCAGCGCACCCACTGGGTGTAGTCCCCGAGTTCTGGGCCGGCTGCTGAGCAGGCGGCCCGGAACTTCATAGTGGGATCTTAGCTTCTGACTGACTTCCCTTTCGTTGCCTTGTTGGAGGACTATCACAACATCCGCGCGGCCAGCTTCAATGCTCATGTCCGAGAGCTGGACCAACGGACTGCCGACTTGGCGGAATGCCAGAGTAAGCACTATGTCTTATTCTCTCCATGGGGGCGCGTCAGCGTACCTAGGGGTTGTAGTCCCCGAGATGCGGGTCGACTGCTGAGCAGTCGGGCTAGATCTTCTAGGCAACTACTCCTTCTTTTCTTGATTGTTGATATTTTTCTTCTCTTGCTTTTTCAGAGACCGACGCCGCCTTGCAGCAGCAACTGGGCGAAGCCAACACCGCACTACGCGCCAAGGAGGATGAATGCAACAGGGCGGCCCAGGAGCGCGACCACCTGATCAAGCAGCTGGCGGACGAGGCGGCGCTTCACAAGACGGCCCTGAAGCAGTAGGAGGACAACGAGGTTCGTCTCTTGGCCGAGTTCGAGACCGAGCGGTTGGGTTGGGCCGAGAAGGAGGCGACGCTAACTGCTGGTGATGGCCAGATTGAAGACATAGTTGACGGTGAGCTTTTTCTCTTTTCTCTACTATTTGTAAGTCAAACGAACCGGCCTCTTGCTTATGAATTTTGACTTGTTGTATTTCCTTGTGCAGACTTCTTCGCCGACCATTCCATCACTGCCAATGAGGCCATTGAGGATCGCCGCGAGGAGCGATGGGCGGGTGGCACGGAGATTGCCCCCGATGCCCTCTCGGACCCTTGCCGAGCAGCTCCTCAGCATTCAGGCCCACCTCCAGCCAGCCCACCGGATGCTCCGTCGGCTGCAACGCACTGGGGCTCAGGCGGTCGCCACCCTCTGGCCAGATAGGCAAGCCCCACGCACCCCAGTCAAACTACCAACTGGCTAGAAGTGGCCGTTGGCCGTCTTGAAGCATGGAAGGGCTCTATGGCCCGAGTAGGAGCATAGCGAGCCTTGGAGTTTGCCAAGGCATGGTATCCTTGGCTCGATCTAGCCCAGTTGGCCATGTTTCGGCTGGAAGCCTGCGCCAAGCTGGTGGCGGTGGAGCGTGATCTCTCGATACACGCGTCGGCGATCGCCGAGTATAGCAATACTATCGACTTCGTCCTTGAGCTGAACGAGAATGGCGCTGAAGTGCCGCCAGAGTGGTTCGGTCTGAACCCGGCTGAAAGCGAAGACTCGGCGAAGGAGGTCGCCTCCAGCGACGAGGTGGAAGATGAGTAGGATGAGGAAGATGAAGACGACGCGTCAGAGGTCGGAGCAGCCGGTCAGCCTCGAGTCGATCACGCCTCCAGTACTGAACCTCGTGCAAGCACGTCGACTGCTGCTGAAGGAGACCACCCTGAGGCTCACCAGCTGGCCACTCCACCAACCGGCGCCGCCGACTCCGCCAACCTGCTAGACTCGCCTGGTGCTCCTTTGGCCTAGGCTACCAATTTATCTTAGCCTTTCCTACTTAGTAGTCTTTTGTATAAACTTTGTTAAATTTAGACAATTCCACCCGCGGGGTGTATTCAAACTATGTTGAATGTTGTCCGGGGACCTTTTGATATGTAAATTATTTTCCGCACAAGCTGTGCTTTTGCCGAGTTCAAACTTTCTTGCTTTTTTATTCCCTGGTTTTTTCCTTTGTCGTCCTTCCTAGGTACCTACTTGCCAGCCAGACAGCCGCTCTACGGACTGCCGCCTGGTCAAGTATTTTACCTATGTGGGAGGACAAGTACTTTGACCGATTGGAACGTTTGCAAGCTAAGTAAGAAGCTGGCCGGCCGGCTGCTTAGCAGCCGGTCGGCGAGGCGAAGGACCGACTTGTCCTATGTCAATGTTTTTTGTCCTTAGCCATTTTTCATGTTAGCACCATTTCTTTCCTTTACCTCTTGCCAAGCAAATAGCCGCTCTACGAGCTGTGCCTTAAGGCAAGAGGGGGCGTAGGTGCTGACACACTACTTGTCCGACTGCAGGAATATCGACATAGTTCAAGGCGGCAAGCCCCCCGGGCCGACTGGTCGGACCTGGTTTTAGATGGAGAAATGAAATAACACATTTATAGGCATAATACTTATCATATAGACAAAATATGGGTAGTACCCGAGTGCTCCTAGAGGGACCCGTAGTCTTACAAAATGTAGTGTGGTACACACTGCATCAACTATAAAATCTTCGAAGGAGATTGGCATTCCATTGTTGCTATGTTTCTTTGCCGTTGTCGTCCCTTTTGCGCACCCTGGGCTTCTGAGCATCGGTCAGGTAGTAGGAGTCGTTGCCCAAGGCTTTACAGATGATGAAAGGGCCTTCCCGAGGAACCGAAAGCTTGTGTTGGACGGCTGTGCGCTGGATCAGCCGGAGCACAAGGTCTCCCTCTTGGAAAGATCTTGGCTTGACCTTCCTACTGTGGTAGCGTGTAGACCCTGCTGGTAGATGGCGGACCGGGTGAGTGCCAACAGTCGGCCTTCTTCCAGCAGGTTGATGTCGTCTTCTCGTGTTTCCTTTGCCTCCGCCTCGGTGTACATGGTAACGCGAGGTGAGTTGAACTCGATGTCGGTTGGGATGACCGCCTCGGCACCATACACGAGGAAGAAGGGGGTGAAGCCGGTTGACTTGTTTGGAGTGGTGCGGAGACTCCAGAGGATGGCCGGCAACTCGCCGATTCAGCAGCCGGCCGAACGCTCCAAAGGCTCGACCAGTTGGGGCTTGTTTCCGTTTGACTGTGGGTGGGCAACAGACGCTTAGTCTAGTCGGATGCCCTGTGTCGCACAGAAACGAGCCAAAGCTCCCTTAGAAAAATTTGTGCCGTTGTCGATGATGATGCTGTGAGGTACGACGTACCGAGTGGTGATGTGTGAAATGAAAGTCACAGCAGTCGGACCGTTCAACTTCTTGATTGGCTTTGCTTCTATCCACTTGGTGAATTTATCCAGGGAAACGAGCAAATGAGTCATGTCGCCGCGTGCTGTCCTGAATGGTCCCACCAAGTCCAGTCCCCCAGACAACAAAAGGCCAGGTAAGGGGAATGGTCTTGAGTGTAGAAGCTGCCAAATGTTGCTTGGAACTAAACTTCTGGCATCCCTTGCATCTCTTGACCAAGTATTTTGCATCTTCTAGGGCAGTCGGCCAAAACAAACCATGGCGAAAGGCTTTGGCCACAAGTGATCTTGAGGCCGCATGGTGGCCACACTCGCCTTGGTGGATATCTTTGAGGATTTCTTGGCCTTCTTCCGGCTCTACGTAGCGCTGGTATACACTAGTGACGCTGCGCCTTATGAGTTCACTGTTGATGATGGTGTATGCTGCTGCCGATGTTGCACCTGTCGGGCCGAGATCTCATCGTTTGTCAGGTCCTTGTTCACCACAAAGTCGAGGATGGGCTGAACCCATGATGGTGCTAAGACTTCCTCTAATGTGAACACTTCCACTTACACTGGGGCGGCTGGGTTGAGAGGTGGCGGGTTGGATTCGGCCGCTGTCGGTGTCAAAACCGGCGGATATCAGGTAGTGGGGCCCCGAACTGTGCGTCTAAGGTCAATGGTAACAGGAGACAGGGTACACAATGTTTTACCTAGGTTCGGGCCCTCTCTATGGAGGTAATACCCTACGTCATGCTTGATTGACCTTGATGAATATGAGTATTACAAGAGTTGATCTACCACGAGATCGTAATGGCTAAACCCTAGAGGTTTAGCTTGTATGGCTATGATCATGTCTGTCCTCCAGACTAAGTCCTCCGGTTTATATAGACACCGGGAGGATCTAGGGTTACACAAGGTCGGTTACAAAGAACGGAATCTACATAGTTAGTCACCAAGCTTGCCTTCCACGCCATGGAGAGTCCCGTCCTGACATGGGTGTAGTCTTCGGTCTTCTTATCTTCACAGCCCATCAGTCCGGCCCATGGCTAACAGGCCGAATGCCTGAGGACCCCTTAGTCCAGGACTCCCTCAGTAGCCCCTGAACCTGGCTTCAATGACAAGGTATCCGGCGCGTAGGCATATCTTCGGCATTGCAAGGCGGGTTCCTTCTTCAGAACTCCAAAATAGTTCTTTGGATGTATCGACGTGTCCGGACCTGTAATATACGCCACACACAACCGCAGAGAGAATATAATTTTACATGAGTCCAATCTGCTGACAACATTTCGTAACATGACATCACATCTGTCCGGTCATAATTTCAAACCGTTTTTCGTCTGTCACTACATGTTTCGAGACATGGTTGCCATTGGCATGTCTTGTCAAAGCAGAGATCGTGTCCCCTTATTACAGGATTCTCATCAATACAGGCGTGGGTAACCCAACCGTGCCATTTACACAGCCCTTGGGAATAGGCAAGTTTTAAGGCGAGGGGGAAGGCATTTGACATTCATGACCTTTATAAGGGGATAAGGATTCTCCCTCACTTGCCCTTGCCTTCTCCTTCCTCTTCCCATCCATTCCTGAGCTCCAGCGCCTAAGTCCTAGCTTCCCTTGCCAGAGAGAGCACTCCAACCATGTCCGGATCCGGAGCTGGTGGCAAGCGGATGGCCTCCTCTGTTAAGAAGAAAGACATCAAGGAGCTTCCAGAGGCCGGATACCTGGCCAAGGAGATCTCTCACCGTCTCCTGGCCGAGGGACAGATCGTCCCTACCCCAGAGCCCCATGAGAGGGTCATATTTCTCACACATTTCATGCGTGGGCTGGGATTACCTCTCCACCCGTTTGCCCGCGAACTGATGTTTTACTACGGGATGGACTTTCATGATCTATCCCCCAACTTTATCCTCAACATCTCAGCATCTATAGTCGTTTGTGAGGCCTTTCTCCGTATCCCACCTCACTTTGGCCTATGGCTGAAGACCTTCAATGTACAGCCGAAGGTGGTGAGAGGCCAACAAGTAGAGTGCAGAGATGCCATGGTGGGCAACTTGCCCAACGTCACATGGCCCGAAGGCTCCTTTGTGGAGACAGTGAAGGGGTGGCAGTCGGGGTGGTTCTACATCACCGAGCCACGCGACATCAACTGGGCGGCAGCCCCCGAATGAACATAACCTGTCAAGAGAAGGGCCTAACCTGGGGTTCTTCCAGCGAGCTAACTGGGCTATAGACATGCGTCTAGAACAAGAGAACCAAGAGAATAAAACTTCTCAACATGATCCAGGTTATGCTCATTCGCCGGATCCTTCCGTGCCAACGTCGGACTTGCTATTTGGGTGTGTTTGATCCGGCCAAGCACCAGACGCTGCTAGAGCTCTTCGGCACGCCGCACGAAGACATCTAGAAAGTGCTCTTCAAGGCCGGCGAGACACCACCGCCTACGACCGTGGATTGTGGTCTCAACTTAAAATGCCAGGCTAACTCGGTAAGTTCTTTCATGTTTTCAAGGTATAGCCTTTACTGACATATTCTAAGGAGTCTAAGCCTTCCTATCAATTTTCTCAGGCCTGCATCGACATAGCGGGGCAGATTAACTGTCCGGCTCCGCTGCCCGAAGACCAAGAGACCCTGATTCTGACGAAGATATTGTTTCCGGCGCCTTATGACGTGCCGGAGAAGAAGGCCAAGAAAACGGCCAAGGGGCCTGGAGTGGCCTTCGCCAAAAAGGCGCTTCAGAAGTGACGTCCGAAGACGAGACTCGCTCTTCGGCCGCCGAAGATGAGAATGAGGAGGAGAAAGAAAGTGACTCCCCCCTAGAGGGGGAAGGAAGAAAAGGGGGGCCTCCCCAAATTTGGAGGCGAAGGCGCCCAAGAAGGGGAAGGGCTCCCTTGCGGATGACTCCGCGTGGGACATCGATAGCAGTACGAAGCAGATGCCCCGGACCAAGCCTCGGGCCGCCTCGTAAGTACAAAAAACCTTATGGACGTCCAAATGCCAGGCCTTTCCATTTTGTAGTATTAATGTGTTTAAATTATGCCATCATAGTCCAGCTCGCGACAGCTCACTGCGATCCTCGACAGAGGGTTCGCTAGATTCAAAGGAGATGGCCAGCGTGTCACCGCTGCCCGCTGATTCCCCCAAGGCCAAGGATGACGCAGAGGTGTTGTTTGGAAGGACCTTCCTGGGTTGGGGAAAGGCTCAGGAGGCTCCAGTAGGCGATGCCTCCGTCGCCGGACACCAGCGGGAGCCGGTCCCTAGGGACTGGCGGCGAGGAGGGCCGTGTTTGGTCCGGCCCTCAGTCAGACTCGATTCCGGAGACCGATGCGGCTCCCGAATCCATCACGCAACCTCCTTCGAAAGAAAGGGGATATGCGTATTCCGCCGGTGACCCCTGTCCAACCCGGGGCACCGGATAATCTGCTGGAAGCGTTGCGAGGGGCTTCCATTGTGGATGAGCACCGTGTCCTTATGGGCACGGTAATCAAGAAGGTTCAGTCCGCCAAAAGTGGACTGACCAAAGCCTGTGCTAGCCTTTTAACAGGCTTTGAGGTAAGTAGTGTAATTGTAGAAAGGATATCACAGTGTAGTCAGTAACCCCTGACGCTCTGTTCGGTGTTCGGAAAGAAAAGGCCAAACAGAGGATCAAAATAATTTTCATAGGAATCTAACGTAAGATGTCTACGTGAATAAGGAGGCGTCGCTGCTGGCTGCGGCCGCTCATACTGCGGAGGTCTCCGGCCTGAGCAGAGCCTGGAGCGGGCCGAAGAAGAGCTCGGCCTCATAAAGAAGCAGTTGGAGGACAGCCAAGGTATGCGATGACATGCGCATGAATTAAGGAAGGATGAATGTTTCGTGCTGACTAAAGTGTCATGAGTTTTATTAGGGGCCACGACCGAGGTGGCGGCCCTCAAGAAGGCGTTAGCCGAGGTCGAGGAAAAAGCGGCCAAGGAGCGCGCCGTGTACGAAAAACACGAGGCCCGGGTCAGCGAGGTCCAGCAAGAGCTCCAGGATGCCGCCAAGAAGTACGAGTCCTTGGAGCGTGATTCGAAGACACAAGCGTACGAACTTGCGAAGGCCCGCCAGAGCACACAAGAGGCTCGAGCCAAGGTCCAGAGCACCCTTCAGGAAATCCAGGCAGCCAAGAAGATCACGGCGGGTAAGGCTTTCATTATGCAAGAAAGTCTGTGAAGGAAATGTTCGTTTTACTTACCCGAATTTAGAGCTCTCCAAGGGCGTTTACGGATTTTCCATGCAGCATATCAGAAGCTGCTGAGTTCTATCGGGCCGAAGAAGGGAGTTCTATGGAGAAGCTGTTCTGCTCTCAATCTTGGACCAGACAATCCGGTGCCCTTTAGCGACTAGCTGAAACAGCTAGTCGAGCTGCACAAGGCGGCCGAGCTAGCCATGAAGGACCTGATAGTTCGACTATGGCCTGCCGTGCCGATACCCACCAGCTACTTCGGACTTGCGAAGTGGCTTGTTAGTGCCTGCCCATGGCTTGAGGTCATAAAGCGATCGGTCTGTATTGAAGGTACCCGGATGGCCTTTGCCTGTGTCAAGATGCACTGGGCAAAGATGGATGCCAAGAAGCCGATGATCGAGGGGCCGCCTGAGGGCAAGGAGCACCGTCGTCCCGAGTTATATTTTGATGGTGTCCTGGAGGGATCCCGCCTTTTGGCGGAGCAATGTGCGAAGGATGTTATATTCCCATGAAAATATTCGTATTATCCTATCCTGTAATATGAATCAACGATGTTGTGTAATATAATGCTTGTTATGTTTTAATTTTTTTGCTCCTATGCGGTTGTGTTGTTTGAAATCTCGGGGTTGGCCAGTCGTCGGCTTCTTCCCCCACGTAGGTAGTACGGGGGTGTTCGGTATGGAATCTAAACAATCTCGATCCAATTATATTGTCCTTGAAGGAGTTGTTTAGCGCAACGAACCAGGTAACCAGACTATGCGGCTTGAACGCCCTCACTTAGCCATAGAAGTTTTATAATAAAAACATGGGCGCAGCCCCCAGTATCAGAATTAGAGTGATGTAAGCGTCTGATAGGGAATTACCGACCCTGCACGTATTGCGGAAGAAATCTCCAATGATTTGTAACCTCCGAACAGCTGAGCGGCTCTCACCGCATCATGACAGTCAGTTTTCGGCTTTCTCTACTGAGGTGCTCCTTTGGATAAACCAAGGCACAATCGCAGTAGTCCTCCCTTTACTACCTTAGCCGATATAGCGGAATGTAAGATAGCAAGCATAGGAGCCGGGCAACCCAACTATTGACCAAAGACATGATTTGGAGCCAATGCATATAATGCTAAATTCGGGGTGTCGAACTATTCTTATAAAAAGTGTTCGGACTTTTTGTTGTCGTAATGTGGGTTGCTATGAAGCCCCTGGCAAACATCAAACGTACCAAAGTGTACGGATACTACCTGATAGGGTTATCCATTGGGGAGCTGAAAAAAGAGAAAGAAAATAGAAAACGTACAAAGGTAAAAAGATGGGGTCCTAAAGCTCCAGCCGCAAATTGTTCTCATTCTATTTTAATTAGTACATCAAGGCACATTGATACAGGTAGTGCGATAAGCCACGGGCTATTTGACATGCCGAAACCAAGGGAGAGCTACATGTGGGTCCTGAAAAACAGGTAGAGTTATCGTTAACGGAATCACCTAAAAAGTCCCCATATGTCTGTGTTTCTTACCGTCATGGTGTGTTTATCCTTCAAGAGGGCTGATGACCAGTCCACCAGATGGGGCCTGTGGGATTGAGACCTGCAAAGGAAATAATTAAAAGTGAAAGTATGTGTGTATCTGATGTCGGTTGAGCCGTACTATGGACCACAATCTAGCTATGCCTCCATTGATGCCCATGGGATTTTAAGTGCGTAGTTATGTATGCGCGGCACGAATGCCGCCACCTTATCGGGACTGAGACGGAGGCTGGATTGCTAGTTGAGCTCCTGACGAGCCGAGTTCTCCTGCTGTAGAGTAGTTCAGACCCTCTTAACGGTGTCCGTGGGCTCGGCAGCTGCATTAAGGTTCTTCTTAAGAAGGCCTCTCTGGACTTCTGCTGCTAAGGCAGCTGTGTGCTCTTCTGTACGGAGGGAGCGTTCTGTATTTCTGTTGACCGTTATGATGCTGCGCGGACCGGGCATCTTGAGCTTGAGGTAAGCATAGTGTGGTACTGCATTGAATCGAGCAAACGCAGTTCGTCCGAGCAGTGCGTGATAGCCGCTGCAGAAGGGGACGATATCAAAGATTAACTCCTCGCTTCGGATCTGGTCCGGAGATCCGAAGACAACCTCTAGTGTGATCGAGCCCGTACAGCGGGCTTCTACACCTGTTATGACTCCTTTGAAGGTAGTCCTGCTGGGCTTGATCCGCGATGGGTTAATGCCCATTTTTCGCACTATATCTTGATAGAGGAGATTGAGGTTGCTACCTCCGTCCATAAGGACGCAAGTCAGGTGGAACCCATCAATTATTGGGTCTAGGACCAGTGCGGTTGAACCATCGTGACGGATACTGGTCGGATGATCTTGGCAATCAAAAGTGATCGGGCCTCACAACCATGGATTAAATTTTGGGGCGACAAGCTCTATCGCGTAGACGTCCTGAGCGCGCGCTTGCGCTCCCTCTTGGGGATGTGGGTAGCGTTTATCATGTTCACCATTTTGACCCGAGGGGGAAACTTCTTTTGTCCCCCTGTGTTCGGTTGCCGGGGCTCTTCATCATCGTCCTTGTTTTGCGATCCCTTTTCCCTATTCTCGACGTTTAATTTGCCCGCCTGTTTAAAAACCCAGCAATCTCTATTTGTATGATTGGGTAGTTTGTCCGGGGTGCCATGTATCTAGCACAGACGATCAAGTATGCGGTCCAAGCTGGATGGGCCCGAATTGTTCTTTTGGAATGGCTTCTTCCGCTGATCGGACTTGGAGCCACTGAATTCGGCATTGACTGTCGTATCCTCGGTGTTATCACTGTTGTTTCGACGCTTGTATCTGTTGCGTCGAGACTTTTCCTTGTTATTTTTTACTTCACGGGTCGCGGCGTCACTTGCATTGTTTTTGCTATGGGCCAACCAACTATTCTCGCCCTCACAAAAGCGGGCCATGAGTGTCGTGAGGGCTGCCATGGATTTTGGCTTCTCTTGGCCGAGGTGGCGAGCGAGCCATTCGTGACGAATGCTATGTTTGAAAGCTGGTACTTCAGCATCCGTACAATCGACGATTTGGTTCTTTTTAGTTAAGAACCTAGTCGAGAATTTCCTGGTGGACTCTCCAGGTTGTTGAGCTATGTGGCTTAAGTCGTCGGCGTCTGGTGGCTGGACATATGTACCTTGGAAGTTGTCGAGGAAGGCTTCTTCCAAGTCCTCCCAGCTGCCGATAGAATTTTCAGGCAGGTTGTTTAACCAGTGCCGAGCTGGCCCCTGAGTTTTAAAGGGAGGTATTTGATGGCACGGAGGTCATCACCGCGGGCCATATGAATGTGGAGAATGAAGTCTTCGATCCACACCACAGGGTCCGTGGTTCCGTCGTATGATTCTATATTCATGGGTTTGAACCCTTCTGGGAATTCATGATCCATGACCTCACTAGTGAAGCAATGAGAGTGTGCGACGCCTCTATATTGGGTCGTATCGCGACGTAGCTCCGATGGAGTCCGTCTGCGGTTTTTAGCCCGCGCATGACTAAGTTTGTCATGCCCGAATAGTTGGTCGTTGTCGCGTGTCGAGGCACATCCTCGAGATCCGTAGATTGATCTGGTATGTCCTGCTTTATTGTTCAGGTTTTGCCGGAGGTCATATGTATGGCCGTGGGCTAATTTACCCCAATCTGTGTGATGAGGCGGCGTGGGCTGGTGGCCGGTGTGAGTTGTCATTTTGTCCTGACCACGTGGTGGTCAGTGAGCCGCATTGTACGATGGTGGTATGTATTCCGGTGCCTCCTCGTCAAACTGAGGTAGCAATTTGCGCTTTGGGTAACTATTGGTTGGGCGCTTGAGGTCGTATTCTTCGGCTGCTAGGACATCAGTCCATTTATCATTGAGCAAATCTTGATCAGCTTGAAGCTACTGTTTCTTCTTTTTCAGGATCCTTGCAGTGGCTATGAGCTGGCGCATGAAGCGCTCCTGCTCTAGAGGTTCCTCAGGCACGATGAAATCGTCGGTGCCGAGGCTCACCTCATCCTCAGAGAGCAGAAGATAAATTCCATCCTTCGAGTCTTCGTGCGTGGCCTGTTTACCAAGGCTAACCTGCCCCTCTTCCTGTTCATCTTTTTCATTAGCTGTTTCAATGGGATCTTCGTTGTCTTAGGCACCTTCTGGAGTATTATCTTCTCCTGTGCTGGTGTTGATGTCTTTACTATGACATGACTTAGAGCGGCGCGGCTGACACCTTGTCATCGCCGCTGTTCTCCTTTGGTGCATCCACCATGTATACATCATACGACGAAGTGGCCGTCCAACGTTGGTGAACGGTGGGTTCCGGGCCTCTTCTTCTCCGGCATCATCGTCCATACCGTAGATGTCCTTGGAGTCATAATCAAGTGTGTCAGTTAAATCTTCGACCGTGGCTATAAAGTGGGTGGCGGGTGGGGAGCAAAATTCTCCATCGTTAGCCCGGAGTTCGAATCGGATATAGTTTGGCTGTGAGTCGTCCACCAAGGACAGATTCTTTAACGAGTTTAGCATGTTTCCCAAAGGCGAGTGCTGGAAGATGCATGCAGCGCTGAATTCAAAGATCGATAAACGATTGAGTTCAGCATCCGAGAGCTCACGTGATTCAGAACTTATGGCCGAAAATGAATCCGGAGTTCTGGTGGCACAGGTATCGTGTGAGATCATGTCTATGTGTGGCACTGACGCCGGGGAATCTATGGCCTCCGTGGTGGGGTTAAGCTTCCTGTCCTTGGATGGCGCGGTCTGCTCTAGATCTAAGGCCAGAGCGGTTATGGGAGCTGTCTCCTGGATGCAGTCCCACGACAGATCTAGGCCATGTCCCTCGGGGTGGCCAGGAGTGGTGGCCGCGGTCTCGAATCCGGCGAGGATCAAGTCCCCATGGATGTCTGCGACGTAGTTCAAGCTCCCAAACCTGACTTGATAGCCAGGGGCATAGCTTTCGATCTGCTCCAGATGGCCAAGCGAGTTGGCCCGCAGAGCAAAACCGCCGAACACGAAGATCTGTCTGGGAGGAAAACTCCCCCTTGGGTGGCATCGTTGTAGATGGTTGAAGTTGCCATCAAACCTCTTGATGACGGCACAGTGGACCTCTCAATGAAAGCACCAATGTCGGTGTCAAAACCGGTGGATCTCGGGTAGGGGGTCCCGAACTGTGCGTCTAAGGTCGATGGTAACAGGAGACAGGGGACACAATGTTTTACCCACCCCTCGCTATGGAGGTAATACCCTACATCCTGCTTGATTGATCTTGATGAATATGAGTATTACAAGAGTTGATCTACCACGAGATCGTAATGACTAAACCCTAGAGGATTAGCTTGTATGGCTATGATCATGTCTGTCCTCCGTACTAAGTCCTCCAGTTTATATAGACACCGGGAGGATCTAGGGTTACACAAGGTCGGTTACAAAGAAAGGAATCTACATATTTAGTCACCAAGCTTGCCTTCAATGCCAAGGAGAATCCCATCCATACACGGGTGTAGTCTTCGGTATTCGTATATTCACAGCCCATCAGTCCGGCCCATGGCTAACAGGCCGGACGTCCGAGGACACCTTAGTCCAGGACTCCTTCAGCCGCCCCTTGCTGTATTGGTGCAGTCCCCGAGCCGACTGCTGAAGTCCCCGGGCCGACTGCCGAAGTCTCCGGGCCAATATCTGAAGTCCCCAGGCCGCCTGCCGAAGTCCCCGGGCCGATTGCCGATAATTTGGAGCCGGATCTGACTATTTTAGGAGTAGCCGGCATGAAGATAGAATCTGACTCTGGTGAAGGCTTGATGGATGGCTTGATGAGTCGCTGGAAGGATACGCCGGCTGGAATGGCTTGCTGGGTGGAGCCAATCCGCGCCAGAGCATCTGCTTGCTTGTTATCGCTTCGTGGCACATGGAGCAATTCGCACCCTTGAAAATATCCGTTGAGTTGCTGGACGAGGAAGTAGTAGCTTGCCATGTTTGCATCCTTGGTGTCCCAGTCGCCAGACGACTGTTGGACCCCCAAGACGGAGTCACTGTAACACAGAATCCAGCGAATGTTGAGCTCTTTGGCAAGCCAGAGTTTGTGTATTAGTGCCTCATACTCAGCCACATTGTTGGAGGCAGCAAAATGGATTTGCAATGTGTATCTTAGCTTGTCGCCTTTGGGAGAGGTGAGGACAATGCCGGCTCCCAAATGGGTGCACATCTTTGAACCATCAAAGTGCATCCGCCAATGGGTGGAGTCCGGCGCTACTGGCAGGTACTGGGTCTCGGCCTAGTTGACAAGCAAGTTGGCCAATACTTGGGACTTGATGGTGGTGCGAGGCTGGTAATAGATGGTGTAGGGGGGCAACTCTATGGCCCGTTTTTCCACTCGGCCTGAAGCATCTCGGCTGCCTATGATCTCGGCAAGCGGAGCAGTGCAGACAACCGTGAAAGGGTGCTCTTGAAAATATGGCTTCAATTTTTGGCAGTAAAGTTTACGCCGTAGCACATCTTCTAGTAGTGGGGGTAGTTCTTCTTAGAAGCCGACAGTACTTTACCCAAATAATATACCGGTCTCTGGACCAGCAGAACCTTGTCGTCTTCCTTGCGTTCGACCACCATGACCATGCTGACCACCCGACTGGTGGCGGCGATGTAGAGGAGCATGGGCTCCTTATCAGTCGGCGTGGCTAGGATAGGAGGCGTGGTCAACATCTTCTTGAGCTGGAGAAAATCCTCATCCGCCTTGTCATTCCACTCGAAATGAGTGGTTTTCTTCAGGAGCTGGTACAGGGGAAGGGCCTTCTCACCCAGTCGACTGACGAAGTGGCTGATGGATGCCAGGAAGCCGGTGAATTTTTGGAGATCTCGCACTCGGGTAGGTACATCCATCCTCGTGATGGCTTTGATCTTAGCAGGGTTGCACTCAATGCGATGTTTAGAGACTTGGAAGCCAAGGAGCTGACCGGCCGACACCCCGAACATGCATTTCTCTGGGTTGAGCTTGATCTGAAACCGGCGCAAATTTTCAAAGGTTTCCTTGAGATCTTCCAATAGGGTACTGCGCTTCTCCGTCTTCACCACAATATCGTCAACATAGACGTGGGCATTCCTGCCGAGTTTCTTGAGGAGGCACTTCTGCATGTAACACTGAAAGGTGGCGCCGGCATTCCTCAAGCCGATCGTCATCGTCAGGTAACTGAAGGCTCTGAATGATGTGATGAAGGTGGTCTTCAGGCGGTCTGCCGGGTTCAGCTTGATTTGATGATAACCCGAGTAGGCATCCAAGAAGCTCGATAGATCGCATCCGGCTGTGGAGTCAATCACTTGATCAATCTATGGCAAGGAAAACGGGTCCTTGGAGCAGGCTTTGTTGATACTGGTCTAATCGATACACATATGCCACTTGTTGTTCTTCTTCAGCACAAGGACTGGGTTGGCAAGCCATTCTGGCAAGAAAACTTCCATGATGAAGCCGGCTGCCAACAGGCAGGCGATCTCTTCTCCAAAAATTCTCCTCTTCTCTTCTGACAGTCGCCGAAGGGGCTGTCTGACTGGTTTGGCATCTGCTCTTACATATAGCTTGTGCTCGGCGACATCCGTCGGAACACCTGGCATGTCTTTAGGGGACCATGCAAAGATGCCTTGATTCTCATGGAGGAAGTCGACGAGCTCGCTTTCCTACTTGCTGACGAGGTTTGCACCTATGACAGCATACCTCTCAGGGTGTTCAGGGTCCAATGGGATCTTCTTTGTTTCTTTGGCCGGCGTGAAGGAGCCCGGGGTCTCTGACTCTTGGGCTTCTGGGGACATGTCTGGCTGCTTGCCGGCCATGGCCACCACCCGGTCTAGGAGCTTCTTCTCGGCCACAATCACGAGGGACTCGGCCAGCCGGCTGCTAGCTACAGAGCAGGCGGCTGACTTCTCGTAGTCATGACTGATTGTGATAATGCCCTTAGTTCCTCGCATCTTCATCTTGAGCTAGGCATAATGTGGCACTGCCATGAATTTGGCTAGAGCCGGTCGACCTAGGAGCACATGGTACGTGCTCTCTAGGTCAACCACCTTGAACCAAATGGCTTCACAGCGGAAATGATCCTTGTCTCCGAAGAGGACATCTATCTTGATCTTGCCGATTAGTGAGTAGGACAAGCCGGGCACAATGCCATGAAACACAGTCCGACTGGGCAACAGCTGCTTCTCTTTGATCTTCAGCTTCTCCATGGTATCCCGGTAAAGCATGTTGATACTGCTGCCGCCATCTATCAGGATTCAGGAGAAACGAGCAGCTCGCCTTTCTGTTGCAAGGGTGGCATCCAAAACCAGGGCATAGGAACCCGGGGAGGGCATTACTTTTGGGTGGTCAGCCCGGCTCCAGCTGATGGGCTTTTCAGACCAATGCTTGAACTCTAGAGTAGTGGAAGCAACCGCATTTACTTTGCGGTGTTGTTTGCGCTGGCTGTGCTTATCGCTGGCCATACTGGTGAAGACGACATAAGCGCCATGCTCTTCAGGGTAATCATCTTGGACTTGGCCAACTGCTGGACGGGCGGCCGGCTGCTGAGGACGCGGAGCTGGTGGGCCAGCAGGCGAAGGAGGCAGTCCTTCTCCCTTGGCGATTCGGACAAGCCAGTGACACTTGCGGGTCGTGTGGTTGTATGGCTTCGCGCCGCTGTGGAGCTTGCAGGGGGCATCAAGAGTCAACTCGAAGGAGAAGGCGGGCAACCAAGTCAACTTGCCGCCTTTCTGACGCTTGGGGGCGGCTGCCCTTCGGGTTGTTGATCTTCAACGGTTGCCACCTGCCGGCTGGGGGGCTTTGCACTTGTTGTCGTTCGGCTGCTGGCGCCGACTGTTGTCTCCAGCCGGTGTTCGAGGAGCCGGGGGAGCACCTTCCCAGAAGTGTCCACCCGAAGCTTCGACTTCATTGAGGAGTCGGCCGTGGTGATTTTATCTGCTATGATCAGCAGCTCGTCGAGGGTCGTCGGCTCATCGCAGAGAAGCCGGTGCTTGAGTAAGGTGCCCTCTCGGCACCCGGCGGTGAAGTACTCGATACCTTGGACCGCATGCAATCCTTCACAGGAGTTGCACAGTTCCGCCCATCGCATCAGGTGGACTCATTGGGGCCTTGGACGCACAGCGAGAGTTGGTGAGGCTTGGGAGGTCGCTTGTAGATGCTGGTGAAGTTCCGGATAAACACCTGGGTGAAGTCTACCCAGTTGTTGACGTTGTAGGGCTTGAGGCTGTTCAGCCATGTCCGGGATGTGCCCTGGAGCATGAGCGAGAGGAACTTCACGACAATGCGCTTGTTGCCGTTCGCTATGCTGACTACCGTGGAATAATCCACCAGCCAATCTTCCGGCTTCACGGAGCCGTTGTACTTGGGTGTGTCCCTCGGGAACAAGAACCCTTTGGGAAAAGGCTCGTCATGGATGCAGGGGCCAAAACAAGGCTGACCCATCACGTCTTCTTCTAGCGCTAGGGATCGAGCCAGCCGGTCGATCCGGTGGCTGGCGTCGTTCTCGCCGACTCCTTCTTGGCGGCCTAGCCGGTCGCCAAGAGTCAGATGATCAACAGGTGGCGGGGATGCACGCCTCTACCTTTGAGGAGGCGATGGAAATGGACCATCGTCCCGGTGTTAGACTACTCGAGGGCGGCCGTCATGGTCGCACTTGATGGTGATGCAAGTCCGCCTGCGACTGCCAGCCGGCCCCTTGTCTCGTCTGTCGCGGGCGCTGCAAGTCAGCGTCTGGGAGGTCGCGCCATGCTCTTGTCGAGGGGGTGGGTTCTCAACCCGTTGGTGAAGCTCTTCAGCGTGACAGTCGGCTTCTTGCTGGGAAGCAGCCGCATCAATGAGCTGCTGAACGCACTCTGTCATATAGCGACGCTCGTCATCCTCCAGGTGGTCCAGCTCGTCTGCTGCCGCCTGGGCAGCGCGTATGTTCTCGATGGGCGTGGCATAGACCGGGTGGTCCACTCCAAACATCCTGGCGATGGCTCTGCCTTGCTGCCTGACCATGCCAGCTCGGTTGGGCCCAGCAGCAGTCGGCGTGCCGCCGACAACATGGTCCACTTTGCGCTGGAAGGCTTCGGAGAGGCGGCGCACGGTAGCCAACTTCTTGGCCTTCTCCACAAGCGAGACGCGGCAGGCTTCCAGTGTCTCGGCGTCCGCATCCGCGAAAATGGGTGTGGACAGGTCCCGCATTGTCGCCTGTAATGGGTCCTTGCCGGCTCCTCCGGAGCCCCCACTGTGGTTGATGACAAGCACCTCCATGACGGTGCTGCCGCCGCTCTCCACGCGTGGGAGCGGATCATCGATGACCACCATGTTGGTGGGGAAAGCATTGAGGGAGGCCGTGTCAGAGTCGACAAGCATCGGGTCGGTAGAGCCGATCAACTCCAAGTCGAAGGCCGGCTCGTTAGCGATGTGGAGCTAGCCGAGGAGGTTGGCGAGGCGGCTCTCGAGGCCATCGGTGCCTGTGTCGGACACAACCTTGTCGGAAAGCGAACCTCGCGAACAAGGTCAGTGAGGCAGCTTGCTGCGCATGCGACCTCCGCGCCATGCAGTGGGTCGGCGCAAATGCCGTCTGGCGTGCCAGGCTGGCTACGCTCGCTAGGGAGGAAGAGGCTTCCCATCCAGAACGGATCTCCGGATGACGGTGCACCTAGACCCAACGGGGGCGCCAAATGTCAGGGGTGTTGTGCGACATATGCCAGAGGATGTCTTATCATGGAGGGGGCTCATAAGACATCGCCGGTGCTAGGAAACGGGATGAGGCAAAGACATGCACGCCGGCGAATCTTACCCAGGTTCGGGGATCTCCTAGGAGATAACACACCTAGTCCTGCTCTGTGGGGTCTCCGCATGATCACTAACTCAACGAGAGTGGCTGCAAGATGGTCCTTGAGCTATTTCTCTAGAGGAGGAAGAAGAATAAGGCCAGCCCTAACTCCCTCTCTATGTGTGTGTATCTGTAAGAATCTGAACCCTTTACATGGGTACCCTATGGAGTTTATATAGGCCTACCCCCAGGGGTACAATGGTAATCCGCCCGGGTGTGGGCCCAGGCCGTCAGTGTCTCTTGTGGCCGACTTCTCTGCTGGCAGCTGGGGCCCGCCGACTGGTGCGCCCCGCCGGCTGTCTTGTACTTGGCTGACAGGCCGCGCCCGCCGCTTGCGGGACTTGCTGGCGGCTCATCACTGTAGCCGTGCTTCTAATGACGCTTGCTTTGTCGGGGGAGGCGTGGCTACAGTCCTGCCGCCTGGTGGTCGTTCACTGTAGCCACTCCCTATTTTTTTCTCCCGGCTGATGGTGTAGAAACTCTTAAGAAGGGGAGGGCCGCCTGCTAGAAGTCGACCTCTCCCTTAGCCAGCTAGCTGAGCTTGCCGCCTTCTGCCTTTCCATGGGCTGGTAGGACCCGCCGCTTGCGGGCCGTACCGACAACCCGTCATGGGAGCTGGGTCCCCTCTGTCTTGGGTGATGTCATGGGCGAAGGGGCTACAGTGTCACGCCATGCGGGTGATCACCAGCCGGTACGATGCACTGTAGCCATAACCCGCCCTGGATTCGAGGGTGGTAGGCTTCTTTGTAGCCACGCCTCGTCTCATCGCATTCATGGTGGCTCAGACTTTGAGGGTGTTTGGGGCCGCCTGCTAGAAACCGGCCCCTCTCGGGGGCGCTTGCTAGGAGCCGACCCCTCTTGCAGCCTGCCGCTTGTACCAGCCGGCCACAAGAAGGCGGTGATCAATCTCTGAGGCCCGAGGGGCGTAGTCGGCCCCGATGTCTTGAAATGCCATGGGGGCAGATGAGGCTACCTAAGGGAGTCCTGAATTAGGGGGTCTCCGGACAACCGGACTATCTCCATTGGCCGGACTATTAGACTATGAAGATACAAGATTGAAGACTTCGTCTCGTGTCCGAATGGGACACTACTTGGCGTGGAAGGCAAGCTAGGCAATATGGATATGGATATCTCCTCCTTTGTAACCGACCTTGTGTAACCCTAACCCACTCCGGTGTCTATATAAACCGAAGGGTTTTAGTCCGTAGGACAACAATCACAACGTACAATCATACCATAGGCTAGCTTCTAGGGTTAGACTCTCTGATCTCGTGGTAGATCTACTCTTGTGCTACCCATATCATCAATATTAATCGAGCAGGACATAGGGTTTTACCTCCATCAATAGGGCTCGAACCTAGGTAAAACATCGTGTCCCCTGCATCCTGTTACCATCCGGCCTAGACGCACAGTTCGGGACCACCTACCCGAGATCCGCCGGTTTTGACACCGACACTACCCATGGCCAATAACTCTGACATTAGTGATAAAGTAAAGCAATTACATGGTGATTGCATTTCATACAAATAAGCGACAACTGCTACCCCTTGAGCACTGTGTTGGTTTTCCCCAAAGAGGAAGGGATGATGCAACAAAGTAGCGTAAGTATTAACCTTAGTTTTTGAGATCCAAGGTATCAATCCAGTAGGAGGCTACACGCGAGTCTCTCGTACCTGCACAAAACAAATAAATCCTCGCAACCAACGCAAATAGGGGTTGTCAGTCCCTATAAGGCCACTTACGAGAGTGAGATCTGATAGATATGATAAAGATAATATTTTTGGTATTTTTATGATAAAGATGAAAAGTAAAATAAAGGCAAAGGAAATAGCAAAGGAAATAACTAAGTAGTAGGAGATTAATATGATAAAGATAGACCCGAGGGCCATAGGTTTCACTAGGGGCTTCTCTCGAGAGCATAAGTATTCTACGGTGGGTGAACAAATTACTGTTGAGCAATTGACAGAAGTGAGCATAGTTATGAGAATATTTAGGTATGATCATGTATATAGGCATCACATCCTAGACAAGTAGACCGACTTATGCATGCATCTACTACTATTACTCCACTCATCGACCGCTATCCAGCATGCATCTAGAGTATTAAGTTAAAAACAGAGTAACGCTTTAAGCAAGATGACATGATGTAGAGGGATAAACTCATGCAATATGATGAAAACCCCATCTTGTTATCCTCGATGACAACAATACAATATGTGCCTTGCTGCCCCTACTGTCACTAGGAAATGACACCGCAAGATTGAACCCAAAGCTAAGCACTTCTCCCATTGCAAGAAAGATCAATCTAGTACGCCAAACCAAACTGATAACTCGAAGAGACTTGCAAAGATAAAGCAATCATACATAAAAAATTCAGAGAAGATTCAAATATTGTTCACAGATAGACTTGATCATAAACCCACAATTCATCGGCCTCAACAAACACACCGCAAAAAGAGGATTACATCAAATAGATCTCCACAAGAGAGGGGGAGAACATTGTATTGAGATCCAAAAAGAGAGAAGAAGCCATCTAGCTACTAACTATGGACCTGTAGGTCTGAGGTAAACTACTCACACTTCATCGGAGGGGCTATGGTGTTGATGTAGAAGCCCTCCGTGATCGATGCCCCCTCCGGCGGAGCTCCGGAACAGGCCCGAAGATGGGATCTCGTGGATACAGAAAGTTACGCCGGTGGAATTAGGGTACGTGGATATATATAGGAGGAAGGAGTACGTTGGTGGAGCAACAGGGGGCCCACGAGGGTGGAGGGCGCGCCTGGTGAGGGTAGGCGCGCCCCCTACCTCATGGCCTCCTCTTTTCTTTCTTGACATAGGGTCCAAGTCTCCCGGGTCTTGTTCATTGAGAAAATCACGTTCCCGTAGGTTTCATTCCGTTTGGACTCCATTTGATATTGTTTTCTTCAAAACCCTAAAATAGGCAAAAAAAACAACAATTCTGGGCTGGGCCTCTGGTTAATAGGTTAGTCCCAAAAATAATATAAAAATGGATAATAAAGCCCAATAATGTCCAAAACAGTAGATAATATAGCATGGAGCAATCAAAAATTATAGATACGTTGGAGACATATCAATCACCCCCAAGCTTAATTCTTGCTCGTCCTCGAGTAGGTAAATGATAAAAACAGAATTTTTGATGTGGAGTGCTACTTGGCATAATTTTAATGTAATTCTTCTTAATTGTGGTATGTATATTCAGATCCAAAAGATTCAAGAGAAAAGTTCATATTGACATAAAAATAATAATACTTCAAGCATACTAACTAAGCAATTATGTCTTCTTAAGATAACATGGCCAAAGAAAGTTCATCCCTACAAAATCATATGGTTTAGTCATGTTTCATTTTCATCACACAAGAATGCTCTGATCATGCACAACCCCGATGACAAGCCACGCAATTTTTTAATACTTTAGTAATCTCAAACCTATAAACTTTCACGCAATATATGAGCGCGAGCCATGGACATAGCACTATGGGTGGAATAGAATATATTAAGGGGGGTTATGTGGAGAAGACAAAAAAGGAGAAAGTCTCACATCAACAAGGCTAATCAATGGGCTATGGAGATGCCCACGGATTAATTTTGATGCAAGGAGTAGGGATTGCCATGCAACGGATGCACTAGAGCTATAAATGTATGAAAGCTCAACAAAGAAACTAGTGGGTGTGCATCCAACTTGCTTGCTCATGAAGACCTAGGGCACTTGAGGAGGCCCATTGTTGGAATATACAAGCCAAGTTCTATAATGAAAAATTCCCACTAGTATATGAAAGTGACACGACAAGAGACTCTCTAACATGAAGATTAAGGTGCTAATTTGAAGCCCAAGTGTGGCAAAGGATAGTAACATTGTCCCTTCTCTCTTTTTCTCTCATTTTTTTGGGCCTTCTCTTTTTTTTATGGCCTTTCTCTTTTTTTTGGGGGGGGGGCTTCTCTTTTTTTATGGACTTTTTTTATTATTATTATTTTTCCTCACTTGGGACAATGCTCTAGAAAATGATGATCATCACACTTATATTTATTTACAACTCAATGATTACAACTCGATACTAGAACAAAAGATGACTCTATATGAATGCCTCCGACGGTGTACCAGGATATGCAATGGACCAAGAGTGACATGTATAAAAGAATTATGAACGGTGGCTTTGCCACAAATACTATGTCAACTACATGATCATGCTAAGCAATATGACAATAATGAATGTGTCATGATGAACAGAATGATGGAAAGTTGCATGGCAATATATCTCGGAATGGCTATGGAAATGCCATAATAGGTAGGTATGGTGGCTGTTTTGAGGAATATATAAGGAGGTTTATGTGTGAAAGAGCATATCATATCACGGGGTTTGGATGCACTGGCGAAGTTTGCGCCAACTCTCAATGTGAGAAAGGGCAATGCACGGTACCGAAGAGGCTAGCAAGGATGGAAGGGTGAGAGTGCCTATAATCCATGGACTCAACATTTGTCATAAAGAACTCACATACTTATTGCAAAAATCTAAAAGACATCAAAAACCTCGGTACTACACGCATGCTCCTAGGGGGATAGATTGGTAGGAAAAGACCATCGCTCGTCCCCGACCGCCACTCATAAGGAAGGCAATCAAATAACACATCATGTTTCAAATTTGTTGCATAACGTTTACCATACGTGCATGCTACGGGACCTGCAAACTTCAACACAAGTATTTCTCAATTTCACAACTACTCAACTAGCACGACTTTGATATTATTACCTCCATATCTCAAAACAATCATCAAGCATCAAACTTCTCTTAGTACTCAAAACACTCTTAAGAAAATTTTACTAACTTTGAATACCTAGCATATTGGGATTTTAAGAAAATTACCATGCTATTAAGACTCTCAAAATAATCTAAGTGAAGCATGATAGATCAATAGTTTCTATAAAACAAATCCACCACCGTGCTCTAAAAGATATAAGTGAAGTACTAGAGCAAAAATATATAACTCAAAAGATATAAGCGAAGCACATAGAGTATTCTAACATATTCCAAATCATGTATGGCTCTCTCAAAAGGTGTGTACAGCAAGGATGATTGTGGTAAACTAAAAAGCAAAGACTCAAATCATACAAGACGCTCCAAGAAAAACACATATCATGTGGCGAGTAAAAATATAGCTCCAAGTAAAGTTACCGATATAAGTAGACGAAAGAGGGGATGCCTTCCGGGGCATACCAAAGCTTTGGCTTTTAGGTGTCCTTAGATTATATTGGGGGTGCCATGGGTATCCTAAAGCTTAGGCTCTTGCCACTCCTTGTTCCATAATCCATCAAATATTTACCCAAAACTTGAAAACTTCACAACACAAAACTTAAAGTAGAAAATCTCGTGAGCTCCGTTAGCGAAGGGAAATAAAAGACCACTTCTAGGTACTGTAATGAACTCATTTTTATTTATATTGGTGTTATACCTACTGTATTCCAACTTCTATATGTTTTATAAACTATTTTACTAGCCATAGATTCATCAAAATAAGCAAACAACACACGAAAAACAGAATCTGTCAAAAACAGAACAGTCTGTAGTAATCTGTAGCTAGCGCAAGATCTGGAACCCCAAAAATTCTAAAATAAATTCCTGGACGTGATGAATTTAATCATCTGCAAAAAAATTTAACTAAATAGAACTTTCCACATAAAAATGACAGCAGTTCACGTGAGCGCTAAAGTTTCTGCTTTTTACAGCAAGTTCAACAAGACTTTCCCCAAGTCTTCCCAACGGTTCTACTTGGCACAAACACTAATTAAACACAAAAACACAACCAAAACAGAGGGTAGATAAATTATTTATTACTAAACAGGAGCAAAAAGCAAGGAATAAAAATAAAATTGGGTTGCCTCCCAACAAGCGCTATCCTTTAACGCCCCTAGCTAGGCATAACAAGCAAGAATAGATCTAGGTATTGCCATCTTTAGTTTTCGACATTTTAGCGGAATCAAGCTCGAATCCGGGAGGTTCTTTATGCTTCCCTTCATATTCTGAAATTTTTAGATCTAATGAATCCAACCGCTTATTGCAAAGGGTAATCAACATATTCATGTGGTGAATATTTCCACTAATGTTCTTAAGAGGTTCAAGAGATTTCTACAAGTTTTTAGTAACTTCACAATTTTTTTCAAAAACTTGTGTCTCTTCCTGGGTAGGATGAGGCCCCTTTTGTTGAGGTAGTGTTCCCACTATACCTTCTATAATTTCAAGCGCAATATGGGGATCGATTTCAATAAAAATGCCTTTGCCAACGCAATCCAAGAGTTGTCTATGAGACATATTCAATCCAACATAAAAATTGCGAAGCAAAATTCTCAGGTCTATTTAAGAGGTACAATTAGACTCCATTATTCTCAACCAGGCATCTTTTAAGTTTTCTCCTAGTCTTTGTTTAAAGTGAAAGATCTCGAACTCAGGGGTCAACAGGGGAGATAAGGGACTAGCCACAACGACAAGAAAACAAACTAATACACAAGCAAACAAAAAGCAAGCGGGCAAAAAGAGGCAAATAGAGAAAGAGAGGGAGGATAGAGAGAGAGAGAGGGCGAGTAAAACGGTAAGGGTGAAGTGGGGGAGTGGAAAATGAGAGGCAAATGGCGCATAATGTAATGCGGGAGATAAGGGTATGTGATGGGTACTTGGTATGTTGACTTTTGCGTAGACCTCCCCGACAACGGTGCCAGAAATCCTTCTTGCTACCTCTTGAGCACTGTGTTGGTTTTCCCCGAAGAGGAAGGGATGATGCAGCAAAGTAGCATAAGTATTTCCCTCAGTTTTTGAGAACCAAGGTATCAATCAAGTAGGAGGCTACGCGCGAGTCCCTCGTACCTGCACAAAACAAATAAATCCTCGCAACCAACGCAAATAGGGGTTGTCAATCCCTATAAGGCCACTTACGAGAGTGAGATCTGATAGATATGATAAAGATAATATTTTTGGTATTTTTGTGATAAAGATCCAAAGTAAAATAAAGGCAAAGTAAATAGCAAAGGAAATAACTAAGTATTAGGAGATTAATATGATAAAGATAGACCCGGGGGCCATAGGTTTCACTAGTGGCTTCTCTCAAGAGCATAAGTATTCTACGATGGGTGAACAAATTACTATTGAGCAATTGACAGAATTGAGCATAGTTATGAGAATATCTAGGTATGATCATGTATATAGGCATCACGTCCGAGACAAGTAGACCGACTCATGTCTGCATCTACTACTATTACTCCACTCATCGACCGCTATCCAGCATGCATCTAGAGTATTAAGTTAAAAACAGAGTAACACCTTAAGCAAGATGACATGATGTAGAGGGATAAACTCATGCAATATGATGAAAACCCCATCTTGTTATCCTTGATGGCAACAATACAATACGTGCCTTGCTGCCCCTACTGTCACTGGGAAAGGACACCACAAGATTGAACCCAAAGCTAAGCACTTCTCCCATTGCTAGAAAGATCAATCTAGTAGGCCAAACCAAACTGATAATTCAAAGAGACTTGCAAAGATAACCAATCATACATAAAAGAATTCAGAGAAGATTCAAATATTGTTCATAGATAGACTTGATCATAAACCCACAATTCATCAGTCTCAACAAACACACCGCAAAAAGAGGATTACATCGAATAGATCTCCACAAGAGAGGGGGAGAACATTGTATTAAGATCCAAAAAGAGAGAAGAAGCCATCTAGCTACTAACTAGGGACCTGTAGGTCTAAGGTAAACTACTCACACTTCATCAGAGGGGCTATGGTGTTGATGTAGAAGCCCTCCGTGATCGATGCCCCCTCTGGCGGAGCTCCAGAAAAGGCCCCAAGATGGGATCTTGCGGATACAGAAAGTTACGGCGGTGGAATTAGGGTTTTGGCTCCGTATCTGATCGTTTGGGGTACGTGGATATATATAGGAGGAAGGAGTACGTCGGTGGAGCAACAGGGGGACCACGAGGGTGGAGGGCGCGCCTGGGGGGGGGGGGTAGGCGCGCCCCCCTACCTCGTGGCCCCCTCTTTTCATTCTTGACGTAGGGTCCAAGTCTCCCGGGTCTTGTTCGTTGAGAAAATCACGTTCCCGAAGGTTTCATTCCGTTTGGACTCCGTTTGATATTCCTTTTCTTCAAAACCCTAAAACAGGCAGAAAACAACAATTCTGGGCTAGGCCTCCGGTTAATAGGTTAGTCCCAAAAATAATATAAAAGTGGATAATAAAGCCCAATAATGTCCAAAATAGTATATAATATAGCATGGAGCAATCAAAAATTATAGATACGTTGGAGACGTATCAACAACCATGAGGCTCCTGCCAGGTGCCGGTAACTTCTACAAAACATAATCATCTCATACAACAATTTATATCTCATCACGTCTCGACCATATCACATCATAACATGCCCTGCAAAAACAAGGTAGACATCCTCTACTTTGTTGTTGCAAGTTTTACATGGCTACTATGGGCTTCTAGCAAAAACCGTTCTTACCTATGCATCAAAACCACAATGATTTTTCATCAAGTGTGTTGTTTTAACCTTCAATAAGGACCGGTCATAGTCAAACTGGATTCAACTAAAGTTGGAGAAATAGACACCCGCTAGCCACCTATGTGCGAAGCACGTCGGTAGAACCAGTCTCATGAACACGGTCATGTAATGTCGGTCTGGGCCGCTTCATCCAACAATACCGCCGAATCAAAGTAAGATGTTGGTGGTATGCAGTATGACTATTATCGCCCACAACTCTTTGTGTTCTTCTCATGCATATATCATCTACGCATAGAACCTGGCCCGGATACCACTATTGGGGAACATCGTAATTAAAAAAATTACTACAATCACGCAAGATCTATCTAGGAGATGCATAGCAAGGAGACGGGAGAGTGTGTCCATATACTCTTGTAGACCGAAAGCGGAAGCGTTATGTAACACGGTTGATGTAGTTGAACGTCTTCACGATCCAACCGATCCAAGTACCGACATACGACACCTCCGTGTTCAGCACACATTCGGCACGATGACGTCCCTCGAGCTCTTGATCCAGTAGAGGGTCGAGGGAGAGTTCCATCAGCACGACGACGTGGCGACGATGTTGGTGATGTGAACTGCGTAGGGCTTCGCCTAAGCATTACAACAATATGATCGAGGTGGTAAATTGTGGAGGGGGCACACAGCTAAAGAACAATCGATGTGCCTTTGGGGTGCCCCCTGGCCACGTATATAAAGGAGGGGGGGAGGAGGCCGGCGGCCAAGGAGGGCGCACCATTGGGGGAGTCCAACTAGGATTCCCAATCCTAGTTGGATTCCTTTTCCTATTCCAAGAAGGGGAAGGAGGGAAGGAGAGAGAGAGGAAAAGGAAAGAGGGGGCTATGCCCCCTCCCCCTAGTCCAATTCGGACTGCCTTGGGGGGGCACCTTGTGGCCTGCCCTCTCCTACTCCATTATGGCACAATAAGGCCCATAACTTCCCCGGGGGGTTCCGGTAACCCCTCGGCTCCCCGATAAATATCCAAAACGTCCCGAAACCTTTCCGGTGTCTGAATACCTTCATCCAATATATAAATATTTACCTCTCGAACATTTCTAGACTCCTCATCATGTCCATGATCTCATCCGGGACTCCAAACAAACTTCGGTCACCAAAACACATGACTCATAATACAAATCGTCATCGAACGTTAAGCGTGCGGACCCTACGGGTTCGTGAACTATGTAGACATGACCGAGACACATCTCCGGTCAATAACCAATAGCGGAACCTGGATGCTCATATTGGCTCCTACATATTCTACGAAGATCTATCTCGGTCAAACCGCATAACAACATATGTTATTCCCTTTGTCATCGGTATGTTACTTGCCCGAGATTCGGTCGTTGCTATCATCATACCTAGCTCAATCTCGTTACCAGCAAGTCTCTTTACTCGTTCTGTAATGCATCATCCTGCAACTAACTCATTAGTTACATTGCTTGCAAGTCTTATAGTGATGTGCATTACCGAGAGGGACCAGAGATACCTCTCCGATACACGGAGTGACAAATCCTAATCTCGATCTATGCCAACTCAACAAACACCTTCGAAGACACCTGTAGAGCATCTTTATAATCACCCAGTTATGTTGTGACATTTGTTTAACACAAGGTGTTCCTCCGGTATTCCGGAGTTGCATAATCTCATAGTCGGAGAAATATGTATAAGTCATGAAGAAAGCAATAGCAATAAAACTAAACGATCATAATGCTAAGCTAATGGGTCGGTCTTGTCCATCACATCATTCTCTAATGATGTGATCTTGTTCATCAAATGACAACACAGGTCTATGGTTAGGAAACTTAACCATCTTTGATTAACGAGCTAGTCAAGTAGTGGCATACTAGGGACACTCTATTTTTCTATGTATTGACACATGTACTAAGTTTCCGGTTAATACAATTCTAGCATGAATAATAAACATTTATCATGATATAAGGAAATATAAATAACAACTTTATTATTGCCTCTAGGGCATATTACCTTTAGTTGGCTCCTGAGGAGAGGAGATATCGATGCAAGGTGCATGATAACCCACAAGTATAGGGGATCGCAACCGTTTTCGAGGGTAGAGTATTCAACCCAAATTTATAGATTCGACACAAGGGGAGCCAAAGAATATTTGAAGGCATTAGCAGCTAAGTTATCAATTCAACCACACCTGGAGATTAATTATCTGTAGCAAAGTGATCAGTAGAAAAGTAGTATGATAGTTTTGATAATATTGGCAGCTCCAACAGTAACGGTAACAGTGATAGCAGTAATTTTGTAGCAATTGTAACAGTGATGATATAAGTAGTAACTTAGCAAGAACAATATAAGAAAAATTCGTAGGCATTGGATCAGTGACTTGTTGGATGATATTCATCATGAGAAAGTTATAACCTAGGGCGATACGACTCTAGCTCTAGTTCGTTAATATAATGTAGGCATGTATTCCATAAATAGTCATACGTGCTTATGGAAAGAACTTGCATGACATCTTTTTTCCTACTCTCCCATCACAGCAGGGTCCATATTGGAAACTAAGGGATATTAAGGCCTCCTTTTAATAGAGAACCGGAACAAAGCATTAACACATAGTGATTACATGAACTCCTCAAACTATAGTCATCATCGGGAGTGGTCCCGACTATTGTCACTCCGGGGTTGCCGGATCATAACACGTAGTAGGTGACTATAACTTGCAAGATCGGATCTAGAACATGGATATAATGGCGATAACATAAATGGCTTAGGTCTGAAAACATGGCACCCGGGCACAAAGCGACAAGTATTAAGCATAGCAAAGTCATAGCAATATCAATTTAAGAACATAGTGGATACCGGGGATTAAGCCCTAACAAAAATAACTTTATTACATGATGAATCTCATCCAACTCCTCACCGACCAGCGAGCCTAAGAAGGAATTACTCACTCCTGATGGGGAGCATCATGGAATTGACGATGAAGAAGGGTTGGTGATGACGAAGAACGAAGATCCCCCTCCCCGGAGCCCCAGACAGATTCCAGACCTGGCCTCCCGATGAAGAACAGGAGGTGACGGTGGCTCCGTCTCGTGGATTTATAGCATCGGTTTTAGGGTCTGCGGGGCCACCAGGTGGGGACAACCCACTTGGGCATGCTAGGAGAGGGGGCGTGCCATGGTGGGTTGTGCCCACCCAGGTTCCCCTCTCCGGTGGATCTTGGCTCCGGAAATTCTTATTTATTGCATAAATATTCCTCGGAAAGTTTCGTTCCATTCCAAGAACTTTTGTTTCTGCACAAAACAACACCATGGTAGTTCTGCTGATAACATCATCAGTCCGGGGTTAGTTTCGTTCAAATCATGCAAATTAGAGTCCAAAACAAGAGGAAAAGCGTTAGGAAAAGTAGATACGTGCGAGACGTATCAAATCCCCCAAGCTTAAACCTTTTCTTGTTCTCAAGCAACTTAGTTGATAAACTCAAAGTGAAAAAGAAAAACTTTTACGAACTCTTTTGCTCTTGTTTGCATAAATAAGCTTAAACAGCACCCATGTTTTCAGCTAACATTATAACTAACCATGCCAACAAAAACTCTTAAACCGTACTAAGGCATAGCCTAGTGGTGGGAAGAGGCTGATGCCTTCCCACCCACCCAGGTTCAAGGCATGGTACTTGCAGTTTGGGTCTGTTGCACCAATTATACTATAGGGGGTTCCCTTACAGTATTTCCATAAAAAACAATAACTCTTAAAGATTATATTAACTTATATCAATGACATAATCAGCTAGTGAGCATTAATAAGACATCTCAAACGGCAACACATTGTCAAAACAACCATGATATAGTATGGCAATAGTGGTATCTCGCTAGCCCTTTCTAAGACCGCAAAACAAAAATGCAGTGCACCTCCAAAGTCCAAGCAGCAACTAAACATTGTAATTCATGGTAGAAAAGATCCAGTCATGATGCACCCAACATTAGCTACACACAATGCATAAGTCATGAAAATTGTGCTCTCATGTTCTAGCGCTTGTTTTAGAAGGTGATGAAACAACATAAAAGTAAATAGATAGTCCCTTCGCAGAGGGAAGCATTGATATGCAGATTTGCTAGAGCTCAAGTTTTTTTAAACAGAGATAAATGATATTTTTAGACATGCACCCTTCTCATTGACTTCACGACCATCAGTTATCAATATCTCCCATGCTAAACAAGCTAGTGGCGGTTCCCAAGTGATAAAAAGTAATGGTTTTGACTCCATTGGGAGTTTTTGTTTGATTATTTGAGAGATTAACTCTTTTTGTGTTTTCAGCTTGGGACTAGGCATCCCTATTACCGCCCTTTTTTCGTGCAATGGCGACTTAATAAACACTCGACCTGGGAATAACCCGCTTAGCATGGAAGATACCGACCACCTCTTGTCGTTCCATGAACGATCCCGGCACACAAAAAGGATATTTTCTTAGAAGTTTTTAGAGGTGGAACATGCAAATTTACTCAAGACGGTAGGGTAATACCGCGTATAGGTAGGTATTGTGGACTCATCTAAAATAACTTTGGGTTCTAGGTTTTTGATGTACAAGTAGAATTCCCACTTAGTATAGGCGAAGGCTAGCAATTAGATTGAGAAGCGGCCAGCTAGAGAGCAACAACGATCATGAACATGCATTATCCATAAGTAACATTGGACACTAGCATGAGTAGGATATGATCACCATGAACATAAATATCATTGATGCTATGTTGGTTTTGATTCAACCACATGCATGAACATGTGCCAAGTCAAGCCACTCGAACATTCAGAGGATGATACCATATCATCATACTACATCACAATCATTTTAACGCAATGTTGATATCCAAGATAAATCATTATCCACTGCCAGCTACTTATGCATGGCCTGAGAAACTATAATCTCTAATTGTCATAGCAAGCATGTTTAAGCATAATGGGCTGAATCATGGATACTAGATTAAAGATATTTACACAAACAGAACAAGTCGAGTTCATACTAGTTTCTCTCTGCCATGGCCAGTTCATCGAATATCGCCATTATTGCCTTTCACTTGCACGACCGAATGATGTGAAAAAAATAATAGTGCAAGACTGCCATGGACTCACTACAAAAAAGACACATCTGTGACATTTTGGGCCGAACGAAAAAAAATTATGTCATACTTATGACACTTCTATGACGATAATTGTGACAAAACCCGGCATCATCATAGATGTGGTGTGCTCCTACTTCTATGACAAAAAATCATGATAGAAAATGGGCTTTTCATTCTAGGCAGGCTGGAAACGCAGCTGCATGACATTCTCTGGGCCGTCCATGACGGAAAAAACCATGGTAGAAGCGAGGGCTAGGAAAATATAGGGGTGTTCCCGGTTACGGTGGGTGGTCGGGGCCGAGCGATGCGCATTTCTCTCGTACACGCACGTGCGTGTGTGCGAGGCATTGGGCTCTAACTGAACCCGAGCGAGGCGTTCGCCTACTGAACCAGAGCGATTGCACTGCAGGCTACGTGTTACTGAACCCGAGCGATCGATCGATGGCTGTTAACTGAACCCGATCGAGCGATTCCTTCGCTACTGCTGCTAATTGAAGCCGATCCATGCTGCCTTTGGATGAATAGTGAGCATTGCTGGGAGGGTTTGGATGAACAGTTCCTGGTAGGGGTGGATGAACAGGACGCCGTGGTGTTGCCTCTGGATGAACAGCACCCCGATCGATCGAGTCGGTTGGGGCTGGATGAACAGGACCTCGTGGAGGGCTGGATGAACAGGACCACCCCGTGGATGGCTGGATGAACAGTAGATGGTGGAGGGCTGGACGAACAGTAGCTCGTGGAGGGGTGGTTGAACAGGAGCCCGTGGAGAGGGCTGGATGAACAGTAGCCGGTGGAGTAGCGCGCGGTGGAGGCTGGATGAACAGGAGCCCGTGGATGAACAGTCATAGGTGGAGGCTGGAGGAGGTCGACGGTGGATGAATAGTAGCCCGTGGAGGCTGGAGGGGGTCGAGGCTGGAGATGAACAGTATCTCGTGGAGTCCCATTTTGCGGTACGCCACACCCCTCCCGATGAGCAGGACCCCCGTTTCGACCGTAGCACTCCAACACAAGTCCGTTTCCTCCATTTTGCGGTATGCTATACCCCCTCCCGATTAAAAGGACCCTGTTTCGACCGTACGAGGTCCGTTTCCTCCATTTTGCGGTACGCCAGACCCCTCCAGACGAACAGGACCCCGTTTTGAACGTGGGCGGTCGAACACAAGGCTATTTCCTCCGTTCTGCGGTACGCCAGGCCTCGTTTCCATCGGCTGTGTCGTCCAAGCCCTCCCGATGAACACGACGACACATTCTGTTCCGACCCAGCCGGTTGGCTCCCCATGAACACGACGACGACGTAGTTTCTCCGTTCCGACCCAACCATGTACACGAGCCCTGGCTGTACATATGCGCGAGTAGGCGTTCGAGACCCCGCCTGTATGTAAGTATGTGGCCGTATTTTCTTTCTTGCACACTGGCCGTTGTACGTACGCGTACATGCTACGTGCGCGCCTCTACTACGACACGTGCACGCCTCTACATCGACCATTATGTACGTACACGTTCGTGACTAGAATGACAACGCTACGTATGCTTCGACCAGGTGGGTCCTGACTATCAGGCACTTCCTTGCGTGCGAAGATGTAGCTTGTGGGTCCTAGTAGTCAGGGGGGCAAATCGTTTTTTTTTTTGCCCGGACGCACTTCCTTGCGTGCGAAGATGTAGCTAGTGGGTCCCAGCAGTCAGGGGAAACACTTTTTCCGTGAAATACGGTGGCCCGTCCGGTGGGTCCCCGCTGTCAGGTGGAGGAATAATTATTTTGCGCGTAATAAGGAGGCACTTCCTTGCTGCAGCCGTGGACCCAGCTGTCAGCCTCTCCACGTACAGTCCACGTCTGATGGAAGCCGTTCCTTGATCACGTTGACCACGTCGTGCCAAGAGCACCAGGGCGGTGGACGACGGCGAGGCCTAGGATGGGGACAACACGGAGCCGGGGAAGAGGCGGAAGTGGATGCCCACGCATAGAGGAGTATGAGGGTTCGCTACGGTGTGAGGCTGTCGAAGCCGCAGAATAACAGGGGGTGTGGGTGAGTAGAGGGATGGCCTGGCCAGCAGCGGGAGTACTAGGGGGTGGTGAGGCCTCCGCGGCATCGCAGCCGGCCACGGGAGGCAAGAGCACGAGGCACGACCGGCGCTGGTTTGTGCGGCTGGAGCAAGAAGACCAGAGGTTGAAGAAGCACTACGACCGTTAGATGGACATCGTATGGTCACAGGAGCTAGAATTGTTCATATTGACTAAGTTGACAAAGCCCTTCGTCCCCGTCAACTTAGTTGGCCCACAAGTCAGCCTCCCACTATTGTGCGTCCCAGCTAGCAGGGGGAGTATTCATTTTTGTGTGTGTAATAAGGAGGCACTTCCTTGCGTGCGAAGATATAGCTGGTGGGTCCGAGCTGTCAGCAGCAGTAATGTTTTTTCGCGAAATACAGATGCCCTTTCAGTGGGTCCCAGATGTCAGGTGGAGGAATCATTATTTTGCGCGTAATAAGGAGGCATTTCCTTGCGTGCGGTCGTGGACCCAGCCGTCAGCCTCTCCACGCACAATCCACTTCATATGCATGTCGGTCATTGACCACATTGACCAGGTCGCGCCGAGAGCACCAGGGAGGTGGATGACGGCGAGGCCTAGGAAGGGAATGACACGAAGGCAGGGAAGACTCGGCAGCTGTTTCCCACGTGGAGGGGAGTACGACTGTATGAGGGTTTACTGGTTCATCTGTCGTCACCGGAGAATAACAGCAGGTGTGGGTGAGTAGAGGGGTGGCTAGGCCAGCGATGGGAGTACGGTGGGGCAGTGAGGCCTGCGCTGCAGCACAGCCATCCGCGGGGAGGAGGAAGCAGGCAGTCCCGCCGGCGCTTGTTTGAGCGGCTAGAGGAGGAAGAGCAGAGATTGAAGAAGGATGACGGCCGTTGGATGGACATCCAACAGTCACTGCTTGTGCGTCAACCTTTTTTTAGAAAGCCTCAAATCTGTAGAAAACAGCATATAACCCATCTGCCATTATTTCTAGTAATTTACAGCCCATTTGCTAATTCTTAAAGTTTTTTGGAGCCCATATTCTTTTTGTTAGCATTACAGCCCATATTGTGGCCACGGTTAATAAATTGTACGAAATTTTGCATATTTCGGAGCGGTCCGAACTGTTTTAATCCCCAAATTTCGAGTCACACTGAAACTGATTAAAAAATGTATATCAATATAAAATCCAACAAATTGTCCACGCATAAAAATCAATGCAATTTAAAATGTCTAAATGAAAAAAATAAATTTGAAACTAATTGTCGGTTTGATGTGTTTTAAAAATGTACAGCCCATTTCTCATTACTGATAGGCCATTTTCTCAGCCAGCCGAATGAAGCTCTCTTCGTTTTGAAACATTTGCAGCCCAACAGGCCTGACAAAGCGACTTACTTGGTAAATCACAAAAAAACTGGGCTGTGGCCGTGGACCCAGCTGCCAGCCTCTCCACGCACATTACTCTTCTGATGGAAGTCAGTCGTTGACCACATTGACCACGCTGTGCCGAGAGCACCAAGGCAGTGGACGACGACGAGGCCTAGGAAGGGGACGACGCGGAGACGGGGAAGACACGACAGTGGATGCCCACGCGGATAGGAGTATGAGGGTTCACTGGTTCGGCTGTCGTCGCCGCAGAATAACCGGGGGTGTGGGTGAGTAGAGGGATGCCCTGGCCAGCGGTGGGAGTAGTAGGGAGCGGTGAGGCTTCCGCAACATCATAGCTGACCATGAGAGGCAGGAGCACATGGCATGACAGGCGCTGGTTTGGGCAGCTAGAGCAAGAAGACCAGAGGTTGAAGAAGCAATACGGCCGTTGGATGAACATCGTACAGCAACTAGAGCTAGAATCGTTCATATTGACTAAGTTGACAAAGCCCTCCATCCCTGTCAACTTGGTAGGCCCACAAGTCAGCCTCCCACTATGCTAGGTTCTAACTGGCAGGGGGAGTATTCATTTTTTGTGTGTAATAAGGAGGCACTTCCTTGCGTGCGAAGATAGCTGGTGGGTCCAACCTGTCAACGGGGGGCACGTTTTTTCGTGAAATACAGAGGCCGTTTCGGTGGGTCCCAGATGTCAGGTGGATGAATCGAGGACTTGAGAAGGCGTACAGAACAAGCTAGTGTACCAGTAAATAGACGTTGCTGAGTTTTAGAGAAAAGAGATATGTGGGTCCCCGCCGGCACGCACACTGCAGCCGGTTGCTCATCGCAACTCGATGTCGTTGGTGTGGTGCCACTGCTGCAAGTCACGCAGAGTCATCCGTCGCGTCTCAACCACAATCCTCAACCCTGGCCGAGTCTTCTACAAATGCCTGAATCATGGGGTAATAATATGTTTAAGTGTTGTTTTGCTGCTTTCAGTTGCTGATTTTTTTAATAGTTTGGTTGATGATCTTCCAATTTGATTCGTGCAGAAAAGGGAAGATTCATGTCATTTGTATTTCAGGGAAGTTGCTGATGTGGGGTAGTGCAACCACGCTGATTATTTGGTTAGTAGAGGAATCCCAATACTAGCAAGTTGGGATGTTGGACAAGTAACTGAAGGAACGGCAGAAGAGGAAGATGCGAAGCAGAAGGTTAAGGATGCAGTTCCTCTGATCATGGCCAAGCAACAGCTGCTGAACGGCCTTGACAGAAATGAGGAGATGAAAGAGCTTGTGAAGATAATGGGCAAAATCAATGTGCTCTGTAGGATGATTGTCTCTTTATTTGCAGTGTATGTAGCACTCGTGATGTATTCAGTGGCTATGACATGAGCAATTTGCTGAAACTATTAATGAATGAAACATGTGTAGCAGGCTGGGCGTAGTGTAGTGAACATTTAATGATTTCTATTAACGGAAATCAGGGGGTATCCCCTTTTGCTCATAAATAAATAAATAGCAAAGGCCCTTTTGGTAATAAATAAATAAATTAGCAGAGGCCCTGTCGGGTCAGATTTTTTCTCATTCGAAGATGTCGAGCAAATTGCAGTCCAACAGCAAACTATGTCATCAAATTCAAGTTTCACAACCAAATATGAGTACAACTAAACAACAATGTCATCATGTTTTAGTCGTCGTACAATCACCAAACAGAAATCAGCATACATAACAAGTGGTGTTCTCACAAGAAAATACTAAACAACATGTTCATCAGGCTTCAGTTGGCATAGCAAACACAATTTCACATAGTCGATAAAAAAACATCTTCTGACAGGCAAATACGACAAAAGCAATGTAATCATCATCCGCAGCAGCAGCGTCAACATGTTCGCCATGTGTATTAGTCTGAATCGTAATTCCCCATGGTGTCATCTTCTTCTTCGTCCTCAACGTCCTCGAACGTTGGCTTCTTCTTGATCAACTCTTGAATGTCCATAGCATGGCAGGCAATCTTTTCGCTGGCGTCATTGACGTGATGGTTCTCAAAGATATTAGGAACATATGTGTTATCTTGTACATTAGGAGCAGTGTAAGCATCATCTTGTTGTGCAACTTCATTAAATGTATTCCTCTGCTCAAACATGTGCAATACTCTCTAGTCATCGCTACGTGCAATTGTGTTGTGCAAAAAAAATACCTGTGTTTCTTGATTTGCCAAAATAAAAGGCTCGTTGATCTGGTCACTAGTAGAAAAAGGACCTAATGTGAGACACATTAGTGCCGGTTTGATTTTAGCCCGGCACTAATGGTACCATTACTGCCGGTTCAAACGGCTATGCATTAATGCCGGTTCGTGTTGAACCTTTAGTACCGGTTCGTGCCACGAACCGGTACTAAAGGGGTGATGGCAGGCTGGCGTCAGGCCGGGGCCCCACGATCACCTTTAGTACCGGTTTGTGTCACAAACCGGTACTAAAGGGCTAACCTTTAGTACCGGTTTGTGCCACGAACCGGTACTAAAGGGGTCTGACCTATAGTACCGGTTTGTGACACAAACCGGC
>NC_041380.1:329934771-330008889 GCF_002162155.2 Triticum dicoccoides | reverse complement strand
AACTTCAAAAAATAAAATCCTTCAAGAGGTAGTTATATTACTACATCTACTAGATAGGAAAATTTGAAAACTTAAATTTGGACATGTTTTGCAAAAAGTGTAGGGAAAATGTAAAACGGCTATAACTTTTGCATACAATGTCGAAAAAAAATGTATAATATATCAAAAAATTCAGCACGAAAAGGCGCATCTGATGGAGACCGCCTACGGCCTGTTTACAATTTTTTAGAATCCTCAAATTCCAAAACAAAAAAAAGATATGGTCAAATTTCAGTTTTTTTTAAAAAATTGGTTAAATCTGGTCAAACTACTTATTCAAGAAGTATTAATGTTACTACATAATTATTCAAGAATATTAGTGTTACTAAATAATTATTTCTATTTTTTAAATTTTGGTCAAATCTGGTCAAACTATGGTCAAACCGTGGTCAAACTATGGTCAAACTTATTCAAGAAATATTAGTGTTACTAAATAATTACTGTTCTTTAGAATAATAGTTTCAAACTCAAACGGTGAAACATGTGACCTAATTCTCAAGCTAAACTGCTGAGGGTTAATAGGATTGACAGCTTACATTTGTCAGGAAAACAACAAGTGCAGACTTGGAATGTAGGGGGAATAGAACTCCGAAGTTAAGTGTGCTCAGGCTAGGGGAGTGAGAGGATTGGTGACCGGCCGGGAAGTCAGGCGATTTGGAATGAGTGATCCACACTTGAGCAGTTAAGAGAGGTGATTAGAGACTAAATCATCAAATAATTCGGAAAAATTAAAAATCGAAAAAAAAATCAAAAAAAATTTCCAAAATTTTCAAAAAAAATTCAAAAAAAACCTTTAGTACCGGTTGGTAACACCAACCGGTACTAAAGGTCCCCAATACCAGGGCACGAGCTCACGCCACGTGGTGGCACTTTAGCGTCGGTTCGTGCCGAGCCGATACTAAAGGGGGGGGGCTTTAGTGCCCACCCTTTAGTGCCGGTTATGGAACCGGCACTAAAGGCCCTTACGAACCGGCGCTAAAGCTCCATTTTCTACTAGTGGGTACACCCCCTTGACATTGATAGATTTGAAATAATCATCAGCTCTGGGTTTTGCGATCCTGGAAAACAGGTTATACCAACGACAGCACAACAGAACCACACACCGATGATCCTCGAAACTGGAGATATACTGCAACTGAACAATGTCTGTGATGTTAGCATACATTTCAGTTGTCTCTTTGTCATACGTATCTGTGCTCATGATGGCACTATTTTGTGTCTTCCTGCCTTCGTCTCGTGCAAGGGTGTTGTACTGCACATCTCCAACAACACAAGATTCATAATGTCTAACCCGAGTATCAGGACCCATTGCTAGTGAGTAAAGGGAATCATCAACTGCCTGCCCATCCTCCCGCATCTTCTTAACCTATGGTTAGAAAATAGACAGGCCGATCATCTAATGTACTCCATATATTAAAAAAACTGACACTGCAATTCAAAAGCTTACATGGCTCTTGAACCATTTTGCAAATCCTGCCATAACCAATTTGTCAATGTTTCTTGGATTTTGCGGCAGTAAATCCTTTTTGTAGATGCTGCACAACATAGTGATCGCGTCAAACATCTAAATATATAAGAATGTGCTGCAAGTTTAGTAGATTACGATGTATAAGTTGCAGTACTTAGCACTTACTTGATATAAGGTAGTATCTCAGGACAGTTATTCGACACATACCAAACCATTTTGTCCAAATATTTAGGTTTGTCCTCTTGTCAACTCTTCCCTATAACTCGAATAGAATAATCGAAAATATTGAGCCCGAGATTGTCTTCATCCACCTCTTTGCTAAGATGATCAGCTGTTTCAATGTATTTTGAGCAGAATGTCAACGCTTCTGTAGCAATGTAGGCCTCTGCAATGGAACCCTCGGGTCTAGCTCTGTTCCTAACATAGCCCTTGAAAGTGCCTAGCCGCCTTTCAATAGGGTACATCCAGCCATACTGTAATGGACCTCGAAGTTGTGCCTCATCAGGTAGATGAACAGCCAAATGCACCATCACATCAAAGAAGGCTGAAGGATATATCTTCTCAAGGTTGCATAGGATAGTTGTATCTTGCTTCTAAGACGCTCCAAAGCATCTATCCTGATATTTCTACTCCAGAGTTCCCTGAAGAATTGTCCCAACTCTACAACAACTCTGTATAAGTCAAGGTGGCCCAATCCTCTAAGGATAACAGGTAAAACCCTTTGAAGTAGGACGTGGAAGTCATGAGATTTCAACCCTTGTACCTTGTTTCCATCTGCACTGACTCTCCTTTCAAGGTTGGAAGCAAATCCATGTGGGAATCACACACGTGATAGGACCTCGTAGAATTATTTTCTTTTTACCTTGTCCAAGACGTACACAGCTGGTGCCATATCCCGTGGTTTACCTTCATCTTGCACCTGCAAATCCTGTCTGATACCCAGGTGTGTCAAATCAATCCTAGATTTTAAGGTATCTTTCGTCTTGTCTTCAATATTAAGAAGTGTGCCGTTAATGCTGCCACGTATATTTTTCTCGATGTGCATCACATCAAGATTATGCCGGAGATCCAAATCTTTCCAATACTCCAAGTCCCACAAAGTGGACCTGCGGGTAAACAATAATCTCTCTTCTGCCCTGCCATGCTTCCTTTTCCTACTACCATTACCATGATGATTTCCTAGTGTAATATGCCTGACCTTCTCTAATTCCACTTGCAACTCATCAGCGGTGAGCCTCTTTGGCGCATCACGGTTTTCATGCTTTGCATTGAACACATGTCTTTGATATTTTCTAGGATGCGGCTTCTCCTTGGCAAGGAAATGACGGTGTCCAATGTAACAGATCTTGTTAAGTATTGCGTATGATAGTGGATTCCTGTCATATTGAACACATGCATTGTAACCATGTGTCGTTCGCCCTGACATAGTGCCCAAAGCCGGATAATCATGGATGCACAAAATCATAACAGCACGCAGAAAGAAATCAGCCGGTGGGCTGCTATATAGGTCTCGAGTGAGAACACCCCTCCGTAGCTGTTGAAGTTCCTCCACAAGAGGCTCCATGAAAAAATCAAAATCCTTTCCAGGACTTTTTGGACCTGGGATGAGCAAGGTCATCATGTAGTTTGATTCCTTGATGCAGACATTTCGAGGCATGTTGTAAGGGATAACAAGCACTGGGCACATGCTATATGTGGCGCTCTAGTGGCCAAATCGGTTAAATCCATCTGAAGCTAAGCCACGTCTAATGTTTCTCGGGTCAGCAGCAAACTTTTCGTGTTTCTGATTGAAGCTTTTCCACTCACTACCATGTGATGGACGTCTCATTACATTCTGATCTATATATTCCTGGTTCCTAGAATGCCACATCACATCCTCTCTTGTTTCATCATCATGAAACAACCTCTGTAATCTTGGTGTAATTGGAAAATTTCTCAGAACATTATGAGGAATCCTCTTCATAGCATCGCCATCTTTCCATCTTGATGATTTGCATTTCAGGCATTCACTTAAGTTGGCATAATCCTTCCGGAATAGAACACAGTTATTCTTACAAACATGGATCATATCATATCCAATTCCAACTGCACGAAGGAAATTCTTCATTTTACTGTAGGTGTGTGGCAGCTCAGACGCATCTGGGAAAGCTTTGTGGAAAGAAGCCAACATTGTTTTGTTCTACGGTAGGGTGCGTCGACTGCAAATTAAAAAAATTCTACGTGTAGAACAACCAAAGAACAAGCTACGGGAGATGGATCACAGTTCGTTACCACTAGACGCGCAGTGTCGTGCAGCGGAAGAAGAGTTGGGGCAGCGCGTCCACGTGGATTGTCTCCTCCTCGTCTGATCTCCCTCGTATAGCTGGTAGTCGGTTCCTATGTACAGGTTCACCGGAGCGGCGCAAGTGCACTGCCTCTAACACTATCCGCACGTGCAGGTGGAACTCGTGCGGCGGACTGCTAGGTCCGATCACACAACCGACAACAAGTGGAGGTGTCTATTCGCAACACATGCAAACCCTAGTGACAGCGCCGAAGTGATCAACCCCGTGAGTGTGCGGCACCTCCACTTTATATAGCCGTCCGTCGCGGGCTCAACACTTGGGCCTCGCACGGACCCTAAAGCCCATAAGTCCACTCAGCCACAATCCGAATACAGCTCGGATCACATCCGACCAGTGTTCTCGGATCCGACCTCGTAGGTTCCTTCCCTTAAACGCGTGACCCCTTAGGTTCAAGTCGGCTTGGTCGCAGTTCGGATCACCTCTAAATTGTACAGTTGGTAGCAGCCTCTAGCAAGGCATGCCGAACACCAAACAGACTATGAAGCTGGTTAGGAGAACATGTACATCATACTTCCATTCCTTTTTCCACATGATATATGTTGTCGGGCTCAAGGCGAGTCTGTCATCCTTGTGCTAGCCTGACCTCTTTCTTGTTCCAGTGATGCCGACCACAAACCGGATTATCTCATAATACTTGTCGCATGGCCATGCTTATCCTGGTTGGGTCACACGAGGGGCCCAAAGTATATCTCTCCTGATCGGAGGGGCATATCTGATCTTGCTCGACCACATCTCATAGCATGGTTCTGGACAAACCCGAAACCTACCTTTATAACTACCCAGTTACGGACTAGCATTTGGTCGGCCCAAAACCAGTCTGTACCATCCCGAGTACATGTGTCAGCTCAGGTCTTAGGACATAGAACATGTGTTGTACTCGAGACTCACAGATGACATATCGCTGCGTCTCATAGTTGGGTCTGTCTGACTCGGACCTTATCTCGACTCGGATACGACTACGTCCAATCCGACCAGATCCTTCCAAGTCCATATTATCCGGTTAGCATCCAATGCTCCATGGCTAGTAAGACCAAGCCACCGACTGTGTCATATGCTAGTCAACTTGGCTGCACGTCCACACAGCCCTTTCAACTAGGGACCTTTTAGGACAATCATCATACAATGCATAGTCCCACAAACAAGTCACGTACTTGCTGATACACATGATTAATAATGTCGAAGGACTATCTTTATTCATAAACACATAGGAAATATCATCATACATGGTTGCCTCTAGGGCATATCTCCAACAAACATCACATCGAATGATTTGTTGGTCATCCGCTCAGATGTCTTCACCTGAAGAAAGGTGACCATAGCTAAGAATACTGACAGCTTATTTCCTGGCATGACAGCCACGTTGCATTGTTCCAACATGCGGGCGCACAGTTTTTCTTCTGCATGTGCAAGTTCACGGACTGCACGAGCATTTCGTAGCATTGTTTCAATGTTGGTCAAACTCACTAGCTCCACCACCACCACCTCCTCCTCCTCCTCTTCCACGTGAGCATCAGGAAGATCAAGATGGTGATCTGCTGCTTCCACGTAGTCAATAACATTGACGTTCACAGCTTCACCATTATGAACCCACCTAGTATATGTGACCGACATCCCATACAAGTGTAGATGGTTTTGCACAGTTGACTGGGGCCTTGTAACTGAATTCATACAACTGCTACACGGGCAGAGCACATCTGATTTTAGACCGCCGTACTCAGCTCTGATAAAGTTCATGAAGTTTTCAACCCCCTCGACATATGTAGCAGAGAATCTTCGAGCAGAAGTTATGCAAGTCATGTCCATCTGTTAGACATACAAATTAGCTCTTCTACTAAATATTACAGGAAAAACATATATGCGTTTCGATGAAGTCCAGAAAAAATACCTAGGTCGATGTCTAAAGCTATGGCAAGATATTTGGACGAGCAGATCTAAGTAACAAAATATATGTAAATCTAATTCAGCAAACAAATTTTAGTGCTAAATTATGGCAGGTTGTTTCAGCAGTCAATGAGGCCGAGCACATAGCCATCAAACTATCGAAGCCCATCGCAGCAACAAAGATCGAGTATAAAACTGTGTGGAGCTATTTCACCTAACAGATTGGCTACTAGACCATGGCAATCTACGTCACAATAAATATATGGCAGGATATTTTAGCAACAAATCGGCCTTGGCATGCCATCTCAGCTAAGCAGATTGAGTGCAGAACATGGCAAGGAAGCTTCTTAAGCAGAGCATAGTGACTGTAAACTACTTCGGCAAATAGTGAGATTAATAGTGTCTATTAGCTAACATTCTGCGCTACACCGACATGCACGGGACCTCAGTCTAGAATGCACGTACCGTGGGACAAGCTGACCACCGTGCATATCCACACGAACGTCGCTAGCGGTGGCGACGCTGACCGCTATGCGCCTCCACAAGAACGTCGCCAGCAGTGGCGGCACGGCTAGAGGATGACAGTCTACGAGAGAGTACTGTGGGAGTGAGAGGATCACCGTGCATCCCCCTCGACGAACCTCGGTGCCGACGTATTAGCGCGGCGAGGAGGGCAGCTTTGGCGGAGCGAATGGAGTGGAGGGGGACGGGGGGGAGGAGGGTTTCGGGAATATTATTGGCTAGTTGGCCGAAGGGCCGTTGAATCTAGGATTTGGGGGAATTTTTGGGTGGGAGAGGATTTTCACGCGGTGGGTGGGGGGAGTTTGGCGCATGGTCGGTTTCTCCAAGTGCAGTCCCACATGTCAGTGAAGAGTCAAGCCGAAGCGTGTTCCATTTATGAGAGCCATGTGTAGGACCGAACGTGTGTGGGGTGCAATGCGAGTGCGACAGGGGTGTTGTAATTGTACCGCCTTTATTACTTTTAACGTAATGTGAAACGTGTGAGCTGTTGATTGTAGATTGGGGGAGGGAAGGGCCCACCACCATGAAAATCAGTGGAGGAGAGAGAGGCACAATTTACATTAACCCTTTTGTAGGTTCTCATAGATGTAGAAAGATGTGAAATGTGTGAATGTGTAGTGGACATTCTATTGGACTGCCTAAGATAAATTGTGTATGTATAGACCCTATGTGTTTATTTTACTTCGCATGTTAGCTTTGTCTCGGTTCAATAAAAAGCAGAGTTGGTGATGATGGTGTGCCTGTCATCCTGCAATATAGGCCGTCCGATCTATATCTAACGGATAGGAAGGAAACTATGACAATTTACCCGCACTCCTCTCCACATTGGCAGATAAGGCCTTCCCTCGTTCATCCTTTTCTCACACAAGATCTTGATCTTCCGTGCAATGCACGGGCATCCTGCTAGTACTCCTACAATATACTATATTATTGTGAAAGTTCATATACACCGGCCGAGATTAATGAAAACACGACAGATTTTCATTACATTTCGAACTTTTATAGGACAAAAAAATAAAAGAAACCCGACCCTAAATCTATTCTATGGCGGCGACTGACGTCCTCCATCTGCGATCTCTATGTACGGGGGTGGGGTTCAAGACCCGTGAAGTGAAGGTGTGGTCTACGGCGAGGAAGAGTAGAACACGGGATACGGACCGGCCAATTGGCACACCATGCCGTACTCATCCTCGCAGGAGTCCCCGACCACGGTGATGCCGAACATTGGACGGCGGCAAGTAGGACGCGTGGCTGACGGTGCTCCCATTGTCGGCCGCCAACGTGGCCAGCACTTGTGCGGTCGCGTCCGCGTCCGGCTACGCCGCTATTGCGTCGCGAGAGGTGACTTGAGCGAGGGCGGCGACCTCGACTTCATCCCCAAAGACAAGCTCTCCTGCATAGCGTTCGTGCTTGCGATCATGGCGGATGTGGTGCTAGGTAGGAGGACGATGCGCCATGGTGTGGAGGTTAGCTGGGCGTTGCTACTTTAAGTAGCACATTCTGGTGAGGCCAAGCATCCTGGTGCGTCATTAAGTTACCGGAGTTGGTTCCTCGGGCACCGAGCCTCTTAACGATGGCATACAGACGGACGGCATGAATGCGGAAAGCTGGCGCCGGCTGGGAACGCACCACGCGACAACAAGAGGGACGAGGGTTTTTGGTGTGACAGGGTAGTCAGCTGCGGTCGTGGCAACGTTGGAGATGCCCTTTGCTCACATGCGATCGACACATGTCATTGAAAAAGCAAGACGACCGGGCACGGTCTCAGGTCCTGTTGATGCAGTTGGCCATGGTACACCACTCCGCGGATGCGTCCCGGTGCCCCGTGCATCCTCGACGAGCCGGGTGTTGGGGTGTGTTTGGATTGTGGCCAAAGTGCACCTTACTAAAAATTTTGTCATGACCCAAAGATTGGTCTATGTTTGGATGGTTGCCATTTTTTAGCATACCAATGAACTCTAGCCAGCCCTAGTTCATTTTTCATGCCAATGTCGGCCAAATCATGGGCAACCAAAACCTCAACCAAAATTTTGGCTACCCAATGCTTTGATGGGGAAACCTTGGGCACAAACCAAATATATTGTTGGTCATGCCACAACACTAATGCCACCCTCGGCACACTAAAACCGACCGTGTCTAGCGATGATGAGCATCTCGCTAACCACGGTCCCCGTGTCCAAAGGCGGTGCTGGAGCTGCGCCACATTATTGGCCCCCACGACCCACACGAATGGTTACGGGTGGCGCCACCTCCTCCATTGGACTAGTCCGCGCTACGTCGTCCCGACAGGTGTGCCTCACATGTCGGTTTCTCCTGTTTTCCCAGCCATATTCGAGCATCAGTGCTCCGCGTTGCGCACTAGGCCTTTCACTATGTAGGCCAAGCGAGAGAAATTATTGTTTATTTGAGCCTTTCAAGTATAACCATGTGGCGTTTGCTTATTTCTCATTCCTCTCCAATCCTCTTCACCATCGATCATGTCGCCCTCCCGTCGAGTCCATCCTCCCGCATGCATCATTTGAACATTCCGTCGAGTATCATTCGCTTGTGGGCCTAGACCATGCTTGTATTTCCAATGTTTTGTAATTTTTCCGACATGCATACAAACAAACGGTTCGTTTAAAGTTTCACTTTGCCTCCACTATGTGTCGCTTCGCGTCTTAGTTTTGACATCACATTCGGTTCATGCCCCGACACATGTTGACGAGATCGATTGATGTTCAGAGATCAATTGTGTGTCGTGCAAGGAGATAAAGGTTTGGTCTGTTTTCTATGATAGATATGACCCGCACGCGGGGGGGGGGAGTCTGTGGGGATCAGAGGGAGTATATTGTACGTTCATAAGAGAAACGAACGTATTGTACCCACCCTAGTCCTCTTTCAATCAATCTCCGGACCCCGAGATGAAATCGAGAGTGAATGAGTGGGGGCATGTGTGATATCTAAGGCGGATTCAAAATTTTGAACCGGTGATCATAGCATCCGCAAATCATATATAAAGGGTATTCAATGTTCATTTCGTTTTTGAATGTACAATATACTCCCTCCTATCCTTTCTAGTTTACATATAAGTATTATGTGTAGTCAAAGTATCTCTACTTTGATCAACAAAGTATCAACATTCAACAATGCCCAATCAGTATTGTTAGATTCGTACGTACTCCTAGATTTGTACTCGAGATGGTTTCCAATTATTTTTCAACCACGTGAATGTGCTTGTTCTCGTGCATGCTCTTCCTACTAGGATTTTGCCATGTATAGCCAGTCCAATAGTAACATTTTTAAGCTCCCTGTCCAATAGTACTAGTGGAGTACCGACAACATCTGTACTAGACTATGCTGTGCTCATAGTAGTACTCCCTCCTTCCATTTATATAGGGCCTATGTGGATGAGAGAGATGTGAAAAAGTAAGGGGAGTGAGCTCTCATGCAAGAGCCTAGCTATATACGCATTCCTAGTTAAATACGTACAATAAATATGAAGAAAGAGATGGAGAGGAGATGCAAAAAAGTACTAATACAATAGCCAACCTTATAAAATTTTTAGCGGGAAATAGCCAACCTTATAGCCCACACTATGTATGAGTGCATATAATAGGTGATGGCTATAGATGACATGGCAGTTCCTTATAGCCATCGATTGGCTATATAATTAACCATGCTCTAATGTGTTTTTCAAAGCCGCATTTGACTATTGACAAGATTAATAGTACATGAGATGTATAATGTGAAAATTATATCATTGGAAGCTCCTTTCACATACGAATTTGACCATATGCTTTGTGTAATTTGCATGTCATATATTATTACTCTAACATTTGGTCAAAGTTAGCCTCGAAAAACGCATTTGGCCGTTTATATTGAATGGAAGGAGGGATTAGTAGTGGAAGTGGATCCTCTGACGTAGGTATCCCTGCCATACCCTCCCTTTCGGCCACTTACTGGCGGACCCCATGCTTGCTAGGTTCTGCATGTCAGTTACTCAATGGGTTCGGCCACCTCAGGGGATCCTCATCCGTAGTGTACTCCCTCTGGTTTTATTTACTCCACATAAAACGGAGGGAGTGGTAGTATAAATGACGCGGGCGGGGGAGGGGAGGGACGTCGGTTTGCTCTCAACTGCAGTCCCACAAGCGAGCGAAAACGCAAGACGAAGCGTGTTCCATTCGGTGAGCGACATGGAGGGTCCAGCGTGCCGGGCTGCAACGCGAACGCGACAAGAGCGATGTACAATCAAAACCGATTGACCGGTCGTCAGCAGAACCACTATTCACACCAGAACCTTCGCTGCTCGGCCTACGCCAGCCACTGCCCTAAAACCACACCTAATCTCCAGCCCCTTCCCCCACCTTTCTATCCACTAGCCCGCATCAAGCGTCCCCTTGTTCGCCGGAAGCCATGGTGCGCCGCAAGATCACGTACTACAAGATGTTGACGCCGGAGCGCCGCGCAGAAATCGCGGCGGCAGTCGGTGCCACAGACCTCCGTTCCCAAGCTTGGTTTGCGGCAGGCGAATCCCCAACTTCTCTAGAGCCAAGCTACAAGGAGGAGGAAGCCGATCCAATGTTCATGGCAGAGGTCGCGGCGCAGAAGGCCCCGGATGGTTATGAGATGATGGACGTCGACTTTGTGCCGGCGTCTGAGTCCCCCATGGTGCAGGCGGACCAGCGGTTCAACCTGGCGATACTAAAGGAGGACCGGGAGGTAGAGGCTCAACTCGACGCAGAGCGCGTGCATGCCGCTGCCATCAAGGCTCTCCTGCAGGCGAAACAATATGTTGTGGATGTGAACCAGGCGGCGGAGGCTCAACTTGAGGTGGAGCGCGCGGATGCCGCTGCCATCGACGCCCTCCTACAGGCGCAACCAGATGTCCTGGACTTGAACCGGGCGGCAGGGGCTCAACTCAACGCGGAGCACGCGGATGCTGCTCTCATCGAGGCCCTCCTGTAGGCAGAACCGGAGGCCCCGGACTTGAATCGGGCGGTGGAGGCTCGACTCGACGCGGAGCGCGCGGATGCCGCTGCCATCGAGGCCCTCCTGCAGGCGGAACCGGACATCCTCGACTTGAACCGGGCGGTGCTCTCGTCCGTGCAGAGCACCTACACGCTCCGCGTGAATGAGTAGCCGGAGGCCGGGGACAACCACGGTGCGGAGACACACGTCGGTAGCTACGGCTGGTTCGCGCTGGCAGACAAAGACGACGATGTCGTCTCGTTCCGTGAGCAATGATAGTTTTTCTTTATGTTGTTGTTTTTATGGATCTTTTGCTGGGTAAAAAACATACATTGTTATGCAAGTCGCCTGACTTGGGTCAGTCTACCATTTCAGGTGGTTGGATGAATATCCTATGTCTCCTAACCCTTCTTCCTCACCTCTTCTTCTTCCCCAGCAGACCACCGCACGGGCCGTACGGATACTCACCAACATGCGGTTGGATAAACATACTCTATGAATGAGAATTATGTCTTAGCAGTAGGATAGCTGAGTTTGGTTTGTTCACATGCGACAACATGTGTCAGTGAGGGTGCGTTCCCTTGGTTGGCTTTGCAGCGGGCAGGAGCGACGGTGTGAGGGTGCGGTGCGACTGCGGCATGCAGGAGCAACCGTGTGAGGGTGTGGTGCGACCGCGACAGCCGTGCGCAAGTGTACCTCCTTTTCATTTTGAAAACTTTAGGCAAGCTTGGCAAAAATGTGTGGCAAAGTATGGCAATGCAAGGCCTAGACCCAAACAGGATAAGTATGTACTATGTACTAGGAGTACTAGTGTTAAAAAAGAAAGGCGGGGTTTTCCTTCGTGGGATTAACCGATACAAATCCTTGTTTCATGTGTCAATTAATGCGTATTTTTTCTCCAAAACCCAAAGATCTAACCATCTCACTCCTCATTGCTTGATTAATGCAGCACCATGCAAACCAACCTTCTCACTTCCGCATGCATGCAGGGGATATTAATGTCCTTGGTTGCTAGTACGAGGCAAACCCCATCAATTTTTCCTCGATTAGTGCTAGTGGCCTTTTGCAAATTGTAATTTTGATATACTGGCCTTGTGTACAAAAAAATTGAGGTAGTAACTATATTTGACTTCCTTCCCCATTGTGGTGACGTCGACGATATCTCGAACATTGTGCTTTGGCGAAGTGCGTTCGACGGAGAACACCATTGAGGGAGACCACAGTAAGTCATAAGCAAGTGTCACCTGCAAGCCGAGACAACCGGCTTATTTGCATCCAGGAAGTCTGATGAACCAAAGGACGTGTAAATGTACTAGTACTACTCATACACAATAGCATCGTCTGTCTAGCTTAGTGCGGTGAGATGGTTTCTCGAAGAAGACGATGGAGAAGCAGAGTCAGCGAAGAGTGAAATGATGGTTGCTTCGTCCATGCTTTGTGATTTAATGCCTCACTGCTTTGTGATTTGTGATAGAAGGGACAGGGGAGTAGACTCTGTGCTCTATACTATACATGCGTCCAAGCACGGGAGAAAGAGGAGAGACGTTGCATTTTTCTATTCCTTCAATCAATTAATCAATCAGGGAGCTTCGGTTCCATCCTTTTGGCTTTGGCAACACCGTCCACAATGGTTCCCATGATCCCAAAAGCTATTTTCACATTTGTTTACACATTGTGGATGCCCTTAACCGTACCACTTGGTTTTGCTCCTACGTGCTATCTATACAAATCTCAATTATATTGATCTAAAAAAATTTAGAATCAAGATTAGTAAAAAGGAGGTGATTTTGTTGCGCGGATGGCGGGGAAGGTTTCTTATTTCTAGAGGACGTTATCCTGGCGGTTTGCTAACATGCGGTCCCATGTGTCAGTGCTTTACCAAGCCGATCCGCGTCCCACATGAGGCAGAACAACGGCAGAAGCAACACGTGGTTAACTTGAAGAAGATGAGGGAGAAGCGGATTCAGCAATGAGTGAAATGATGGTTGCTTCGTCCCTCCAACTTATTTTTTTAGCATTATTACTTCGTCCCTCCAACTTAACTGTGGGAAAGGTGCAGCTTTCTGATTTGACGCCTCATTGCTCATTACTACACCGGCACCATGACTGGGTGCTTCACCCCGGCTGCTCTGCACTGTATTCCGGTATGGCACGTGGACCCGGTATCTTGGTGTCCCACATGTCGGCAAAAGGGACTAGAGGATTTATGAAAGCGAGCCCTCCACTCTTACGATGGAGGAGTACACGATACGATGGCCTAGTGAACTGTCACTTGTACTGTATAGTACTATAGTTTTGTTGTTTCGCACGATCCATCGATATAAACCCGATTAAACAGGAAAGGGCGGGATTTTTCCCGCACGGTATATGATACTGGCCATACATTTCAAAGGCAATTTTAATGTATGCAAACTAAATAATTAAACAACAATATGATATCTAGTAAAGATAAAAACACATATAATTTATTGTGTTAGAGTGTAGTAGTAGTAGTAGTGTTGTATTGCATAGTTGTTAGATGTAACATGCGAGAATGTGTAGAGATATAGTTTTGGAGGGCCTACAGAGATAAAAGCTTAATACGTTCACCGAAATTCAGAATAAGCTGATTACGGTCACTATATACATTTTGCGGTGATTATACAGTCACTTGCTCATGGTTCAGCATCGGATTGCACTCTGTTGATCGGCCAAATAGTCTGCGTGGCACCATGTTGACTACTTGAATTAACCACATTCCTTGTGGGTCCCACCTGTCAGTTTGCATAGGGAAAAGGTCAGATAAACAAAAATTTACGCAGGCGCGACAAGACTCCAACCCGTGTGCAGGGATCACCTGGTTGTCTAGGTGTCTGTCAGGGCCTGATGTGTGTGCATGCATGTGTAGGTTGCGCACTTTAGCGTGAGAGTGTGTGTTGGTCGTGTGGTGTTTTGGTGTGTGCATGCATGCGTGCGTGTGTGCGTGTGAGTGTTGCGTGCATGCGTGGCTGCGTGTGTACGTGTGAGTGTTGCGTGCGTGCGTGGGTGCATGTGAGTGTTGCGTGCATGCAGTTTGTGTGCATGCGTGTGTGCGTGTATAATCACCACACTAGCTCATGTGTGTTAAAACAGACGGCTCAGCATACCAATACAAGGCCACCTTGTCCGCTGTGCTCGCGGTCATGACTTCAAACCACCGTCCAATATATTTTTTGTCGTTTGTTTTCATTCTTACTAGCAAGATGCCCGTGTGTTGCACGTAACATCAAGATGTATTTGTATGACTAGTTTATCTTGTGAGAGAAAAGGATGAACAAGGGAAGGCCTTATTTGCAAATGTGGAGAGCTGTGTGGGTACCTTTTTGCAAAATTGTCATATTTTCTTTCCTATCCATCAGATATAAATCGGACGGCCTATATTGCAGGATGGCAGGCACACCATCATCACCAACTCTGTTTTTTATAAGAGTGTATTTTATATTTTATAAGAGTGTAGATGTAGAGTAGATACAAGCCAGCATGTGGGCCCGATGGTAGTGAGATAAGGTGATGCAACACTAGAGGTGCCACATGGAGCGTTTAACTGGTCAACTAGTCATGTCTTGAGCAAATACAGAGTTGTACGGTGAGCCCATGACTCTATAATAACCACAAAACATAAATGGTAACCGTAATGAGTGGATTCTGAAGTCCAATGTATGTATGTGCTTTCGCTCCAAATACAATGATCGTCACTGTATATATCATGAGAGAAAGATGAAACATGTGTGAATGTGCTGGGGGCTTACATTTAGAGGACCTGGAGATAGTTTGTGTGCATACGTGAAAGGGGCGTAGAGGGGGTGTATGCGATGGAGAGAGAGATGCTCTTTGTTTCTCTTTATTATGACTAACTTTATATATAGTATAAAAATATACAAATTCACAGTGCGGAATAAATACCATTGTGGGCACCATGCAATGCAAGTTAGCGTTCATACTCCTCCATATAACTTTGTAATGTTGTATATATGTAGAAATTCTAAAATAATTCTATGGCCACACTTTATTCAAAAGGAATGTTGTATGCGAAATAAACATGAAGAGAGGGCTTTTTAGATCAAACGTGTATGTGATGTAACATGTTTGAATGTGTAGTTGATGCATTTGGCACGGCCTAGAGAGGTATGCGTGTGTATTACGTATTCTAGAGAGGCATCGATAGAGGGGCCGGCGAGGGGGGCATGCGAGAGATAGCACGAGAAATGAGAGTGGTCTAGAGAGAGAGACGAATATGACGTCACGGCGAGAGATTCCCTTGAGTGTGTATATGCAAGGGGGAGTGGATTGAGGCACCAGGAGAATATTTTTTTGTGTGTGGTGTCTGTGTTGGTATGTGTGGGTGTGAGAAGATCACGAGACGTGGGGGCAAAGGGTGTGTCACCGTGTGAGGTCCGGTGGGTCAAGGTGAGGCCCTTCGTTTGGTTCCGTCCTGCGCCACATTGGCTGGCCCGTGACGCATTTAGGGAGACCCATGGATGACTAGTCGTACAAGACAAGGATAGCATAATTGTGAAGGACTCTGTGTCCACTAACAAAGCCGGCTAGGATTTGTAACCCTAGGTTCTCAGACTAAGGTAACCCCCTTATCTCTGATATTACTATTCATCCATGCTAACTTTAAGGGGCATCCTACAGAATGCTCTGCTAGAATCATACTCGAAGATTAGGAAGAGAGGTGCGAGAGAATGCATGAGAGACAGGCCTAAAGATAGGGTGCGTACAGAGACACGTAGGCAGGTCTTTGTATTTAGAAAGGGTCGATGGGGATTGTGCGTGTGTATGCTTGCGAGAGGAAGAGTGCTTGTGATAAACGTTAGTGAAAACGGTCGTAAATGGTTACGAGAGGGAGGGAGGGTTATATCAAGAGCATGTGTGCGATAAAGACACCTTGGGAGAGAGTGTGTGAGCATGTGTGAGAGACCACCGATGGAGAGTGAAACTACATGTAAAAGACTGTTATACACATTGATTAAAGATATAAATTGTATCCAAATATTAGGATGGGATCATGATATTTGAATTCACTTAAGGAACGGTCATTGATCCATCAGACATCTAGTTTCTATCGAATTTGAGCATGTCTATGTTATTATTTGACACAATTGATCCACATAGTTAGTATTTTGAACTCCAGACAATGCATCCCTTTATCAATCAAATATAAACGTGAGTATAGTTCATGTTGTGTGTGTAAAGCACATTATACATATGAAAGTTACACAATGAACATTATAAATAGCTACCTATGAACTAGCATACATTTGAATTCAACTTAAGGTGGTTTAAAAAAATCAAATTCAACATGAAGTCCATTCAATTATTTGAATTTGATATCATGGCATTTGTAAACCATACCTAAATTATGGGGGCACCAATATTTGCTTTGATTTTGTACATAATAGCATATGTAGTCGTGTACAAATAGATTCAAATTTATGTCCTCCATTCCAAAATAATCATAGTTATAGGATTTTCAAGTGTCAAAATTTCAAAAAGAAGCGGATAATTTAATGAGGTTTTCAAACATACAAGGTCAAATTTAACGTTGTCTATTTACGTCAATCCTCAAAGTTCAAGAGTACTCTAAACGTGAATGCTTGTGTTTCAAAATTTCGAACGAAGCGCCAAAAGAGCCTCTACTCGCCCAAAACAACGTGAGACCAATGTTTGGTAGTACAAGGAAATTACTTTTCTAATAACTCCGACCAGTGAAACCTACCGGCCCGACGTCCAAAGGTCTAAACCGGGGTAGGTTTGTAGCTTCATCTAGACACCACGCAACCGCCTCCGAAAAACATTCATACACAATGGCCGCCTAAGCACACATGCGCGCGGCCGAACTCGCTCCCGCCCACTATTTGGGACACCTGGGATTACCGTCCTTCTCCCGACCCGCAGTAGGTCCAAAATTTAAGACGAGGCAAAGTTTGTACTTTCCCCAAATTTCAAACAAGCGCTTCCCATCTTCTGTTCAAAAAAGCCAAAAACAAGCGCATCCCAAAACAAGACATGGTTCTCCCCCTCCCCCCCGCACACCCATCCGATTCCCCATTCGTACTCCGTGGGTGCAAAAACTACCTCTCTACCAGCCGCGAAACCCCGCCGTTCTCCGTCCGCCACCCCATCCCACCCATCAACCACCGCCCTCCTCCATCACGCCGGAGCTGATACCCCGACGTCGTCGTCCACCACAACCTCAACCGCAACGGCCTCCACAGCTAGTAGTTGAAGCCGAGCCGTCCGTACCCAAGCCAGTTCAACCACGCCGTCCTGCGCCTCACCGCTGCCGCTCCAACTTCGCCACCCTCCACCACACTGGAGTTGTTCCTGCTACGCCATCCTTTGCCCCCTCGGATCTGCTTCCCCTCCGCCTATATACGGCCACGACAACACAATCAACAATTTGGCCATGAGTTTGTCCAAGGATCCACGGTTCTCCAAAACATCAGTTCTCCCAGGAGAAAAAAGAAGATCGCTGCGACATATGGAGGAGACCACACTGGCAACCGATAAGGGTACTCCTCTTCCCTTATTCGTGCAAATCTTACATGTCTTCTTGCATGGAATTCATCCCACAGAAGACACTATTTGACCACTTCTTCTTGATACTAGATGTTCCTAGTAACTCGTGATGCACTAGGTTTCTCCTCATATACTATTTCACCTTAGCTAGAGGTCCGTCACCTCCCTGAATTTCAATTCCTGGTTAGTTGATTCCCAATTAACGGAAGCATTCCCCGACGTAACAGGCGCCAGTCCTCCTATTACGCCAGGGAAGCAGCACCTCGGTGTTTATCTTGGGGGCGTGTGGGGCCTAGAGCTACTGGCGCCCGATCTGGAGGTCGGCCGGGATTAAAGGGATGGCCTAGGGGCGCTGCCAAGCACGGAGGTAGTGTGAGGTCGAGGGGATGGCGGGGCGGTAGAGGCAGGGGTCTAGGCCGGTGGTCGCTGGTGGTTCAAGAAAGATCGTCAACAGTGACTAGCGGGAGGTAGACGAAGGCCATCTGCTCGTTCCTTATAGATCGGACGGTTCATTAAAAAATCAACTGACCTATTTATTTTCAGTCGACTGTTATCTTGATATGACCACATGTGGTGGTGTGCTGGAGGAGTACCTGCAGTTCCTGTGCTCTTTTATTACAAAATCATATGGAGTAGAATCTAATTTTGTTTGCCATGCAATGTTGTAGAGCTATCATATGTCTCCTGTCATTTATTTTTCAGCCACCTGCTATCTGCTACTTTTACAATGCACTAGTTCTGCACACACTTCACCCATACTCTCAATATTGTGTTTTTATGCAAGGGTATTTCGGAGTTTGCCTCGAGAGAAGCAGAAAAGAAAAGAGAGAAGTTGCTCTAGCTTTCTACGCAGGTAAGCACGACACGTTACAGCGCTATAAAGGGTGCAGTGTCAGCATATGGAGACGGTAAATGTAGCTCTGGAGTTGATGACCTCGCTCGCAATGAACCACGATCCCAGGTGCTTGCTTTCACTTCGCGGTGTCATATGTGGTTGCATGTTCCATATGGTGTCTAGCTTGTATTCGGAAGGCCGAAGTCAGTCTTTATTAAGATATGGAAAGATATTTTTTACATGAACCACCATCCCGTCAGCACCAGAAGATAAATAGCTAGTCAGGGCACTGGCCGAGCTAGTGACAAGCCCAACAAAGATAGGCATCACCTGGAAGCCAACTAAAAATCCACGATGGTGGCGAAGCAGCCCACCTCGCACCAGGCTCTCAGGTCCTAGATGATCATACTCACCACTCTAGCCGGATGTCTAGCTTGTATTTCTTCCTATTTGGTTAAATTGCATCTTCTTAGCTTACACATTATACCTTTGAACATGACATGCCTTTCTATTTTTGGTACATACTAGTACATCTGTGTATTTACCATGTTCTTACATCAAACTAATGTTCCTGTGTATCCCTCATCAATCACTTATGATGCGGCAGTCACGCAAGTGGACTACTCCTCATTTAAAGAATACAGCATCAGCCTCCCGACATGATTCTCAAGAAACAGCAAGGCTAGATGAAGATAGTGAACATAGCTCTGTAGTTGACTACTGCATTTCCCCTACTGGTTGCTCTAACCTGGCAGCGTGATATGTGGTTGCATGTTGCATATGGTGTCTAAATTGTAATTCTTCCAATCTAGTTAAACTGCATGTGCTATTCTACTTAGCTTATACATTGTACCTGTTAATGTGACATGCCTTCCTGTATTTAGTATATAGTACATCTGTCTATTAAGCATGTCCTTACATAAAAGTATTGTTTTTTTGTATCCCGCATCAATCAATATGATGAGACAACTTTAGTATATGTAGTGCGATATTAGTTGCATCTTTCATATGATTTATAGCATGCGCTGCTTCTAATTTGTTGAAATTCCATTTATGATGGGACACTTTTAACTTGGCAGAGTCATATTGGTTGCATCTTTCATGTGGTGTCTAGCTATCATTGCATCTTATTTGTTGGAATGGTTTCTGCGTAGTTTACACAAACAGTTGTGAACATGCCATGCCATCCCGTTTTTCGTACATATTCCATCCTGGTATCATGTGTTTGCCTTACATCAAAGTAGTGATTGTCAGTATCATGCATGAATAAGTTTTGAAGAGAGAATTTTATTGCTGTTTCTTGTCAGTTTTACTTGAAAATTCAAAATCAATAAAGCGGATGGAAGTTAGCAAGCCAGCGGATAAAGGTGCTCCTTCCAAATGGAGGGCCTCTGCAGTTTCTACTCCTCCATCCCCCCAAGGTGATTTCCAAGACAAGACATGCATAGAAACTCAACGTAGCTGTGTTTATGATGAGCACGTCTCCCCTAGTGCACCATCATCGGTGCTCCCTCTAACTTGTCACTGTTATATGTGGTTGCATGTTATGTGTGATGTCTAGCTTGTATTGCTTCTAATTTTGTTGAATTTTCCATCTGCTTACTTTACACATTATACTTGAATAAGACATGTGTTCATGTTTCTAGAACATACAATATCTGTCTATCACACCATGTTCTTACATCAAATTACTACTGTTGTGTAACCTGCAACAATCACTTATCATAAGACACGTTTGACTTCGGAGTGTGATATAGGTTACATCTCGCATTCTTTTCTAGCTAGTACTACTAATTTGTTGAAATGGCATTGATGACGAGACAGTTTTAGCTTGGTAGAGTGATATTCGTTGCATCTTTCATATGGTGTCTAGCTTTTGTTGCTTCTAATTTGTTGAAATGCCTTCTCCTTAGTTTACACATCATAAGCTATGAATATGCAATGGCACTAATGACGAGAGACCTCTAACTTTGTAGTGTGATGTTGTTTGCATCTTGCATATGATTATTTCTTGTACTACTTCACATTTGTTTAACGCCATTTATGATGAGACACCGTTAACTTGGTAGAGCAATATTTGTAGCATCTTTCATATGGTGTCTACCTTCCATTGCATTGCTTATAATTTAGTGAAATGTCTTCTGCTTAGTTTACACATCATAGTTCTGGTTATCTCTTCCGTCCTGTTTTTTGTACATATTACATCCTCATATCATGTTCTTGTCTAACATCAAAGTTCAGTTCGTCTGTATCATGCATAAATTTGTTATGAAGAACTAAATTTCTATTCGTTTTTTGTTGTCGGCTTGACTTAACATGGCACAGAGAAAGAGGAAGAAACACAGAATGGCAGGGAATGGGAACCGGAAGAATCCTGCAGATTCCGCTGGTACTGATGGTGCAATAGAAGGTCAAAGTCTAGCGGAAATTCTACAAACAGGGTATCCCATGCTACACGAGCTGCAGAAAAAGCCAAAAAGAAACAAATAGCTGCCAACAAACAAGCAGAGATAGCCCTAGTTCTTGCAACACCTTCTACAGTACTACCAGCTGCACGAGTTACTCGTGCGTCAACTGAGCTAGCAGCATGTTCCCAAGCTCCCTTGCCACTACTTCCCAAGCACTCTTGACACAAGATGAGTTGGCAAGATCAGATGAACATTGTGAGCTTCAATAGCTAGAAGGTAGTTGCTGGAGTCAAGTTACAACTGCATGCTTCTTTATATGTAGTCTCACAGTTTGATGTACACTAACACTTCCTAAGTTCGTTGTTGGACTAGCACCTAGGTGCAAGAGGAAACAAACATCGGGGATAATGCTCGATAGGTTAACTAAATCTTGAGGAGTAAGAATGGAGATCCATTTTCAGGCAGGTTTAAAAAGGCCACGTGATGCTACAGAGTCAGCCAAGTTAGTATCAGAGGCAGCGGTTGCCGTTAGGTGTCATGTACGTATCCTCCCAACATGGATTCAATACAGGAATGACAAAGACGAAACCCAGTTCAACACCTTCCTCGACCATTTATCTGTAAGTATGGTTATGTATGGAAACTAGTAATATCGTCTTGCTCTGTCCCATACTTTCTAGGTTGCTGATAATGAGACTCCCATAATTTTCAACAGATGAGGTTCAAGTTGGATAGCCAAGATGATGCAACCAGACAAGCTTGCACCCAAGTTTTCAAGTGTGCTATGCGACAGTATCGGTATAACTTGAGGAAAACTCACTTTGAAGGCAAGGCTAACAGTGAACTTTCCCAAACATCTCCAGTGGAAAATATATCGAATGAAGACTAGAGGGGCCTCGTTAAACACTCGTCTGATCCGAAGTATCAGGTACATTATATATGTGTGATCAGATCACATGTTGAAGTCCTTTTTACGCATGTGCCACACAAATCTATCTTCTTATAGGTGAACTGTTCAAAGAACAAGGCCAACCGTACAAAAGTGAAATTCCAACAGACGAAAGGATCTCGTGGCTATATTGCACACTGCGAGACTCTTGTAATTAGTTGATGTTTCACTCTTTCTGCTGTACCATATTATCAGATCTATATTGACTTGTTCCAAATGCAGAGGAAAGCCCGCAAGGACCGAAAAGTACCTGAACCAAATGCTGTGGAAATCTTCAAGGACTGTCACACCAGCAAGAAGAAGGGCATGACTACACCAGTCAAAGCTGTTGTTGTAAGTCCTTAATCCTCATGTATTTTAACTACCACTTACTCTGACTTGTGCCTTGAACTGCATGGTTTTCAGCCAATGTCTATTACTCTTTTCAATTGTATACACAATTGTCTTAGCGTATCATTGCACCTTACAAGGTTTAAAAGAGAGGAGTGATGTTCCTTTGATCTTGACCTGTAATCTAGTTCCGTGCTGGACCTGCCCACACAATGTTACAATTGCATGTTTGTCTGTTCTCAGTTGCTTACCGTATTATAAACTTCGTCTCTTTATCCTTAGCCCTCAATACAATGTGAAGAAATAGACAATACATTAGCGATGGTACATGGTCATATGTTTGGAACCTGGTTTTATTATGTACTTTGCAATAAAATACAACTAATATTTTACATGGGTTCACCAAAATAAGTTTTGTATATATACCAAAGCTATTTTGTTTGGTTTTGCTACCTCCTTAATATCTTCTGTTCTGGCACTAGTAATGTAAAACCTCAACTTTTCAGAGAGCTATGGAAAAAAATGGTGGAACCGCCACCTTCTGAAGGTGGCGAGGCAACTATAACCGCAATGTCAGCTCTTGCTGCGGTGGGTCAGTACCTGTCCACTGACAGTGCCAAAAGCACGTTCCTACATAATACTGGGTTGGTTGTTAAGGCAATCTCGTCCAAACTACCTCATGATCAAGATATGCAAGCTCAAAACAATGTTGTATCTGCGCTCCAGACACAAATCCATTCCCTAACAGAGACCCTTTGTGAAACAAGGAGAGATATTGTTCGATGTTGTCAACATATGCATGGTTTTGAAACCAGACTATCAGACATTTACTATGTTGTTTAGGAGCCTAGGAGAACTGAAGGCAAAGGTTATGGTGCTCCATCGGACAATACAACATGAAAACGTAACAGTCAGGTCAAATGAACTGAGCTTCTGAACTTTAGGTAGTGCATTTATCTGCTAGAGTGTTAACTTTTATGCCAACCTTCCTTTTGTTTTGTAGTTGTAATTTGTTTTGGTGCGATACAAAATTTGTTCTTAACATGCAGCCACTGGCTGAAGAAAACAGCAAGCCATTTTTGTATAGTGTAGGGTGTTCCCTATATTTGCACTGGTGGCGAACTTTGATGCCTAGTGGATGTAATATGTGTAATAGTCGTGATAGCCTAGCGTAAGTTGCTTGCTTAGCTATTTCCTTATTGTCTTGTTTATTTTTTTCTTGTAGCGAGTGCAGTTCTTTTTCCGCAGTTTGCTATTGGCCGCAATAACCTATTTTTTAAAACCAGGCCACATAACCATGGGCTACATATTTACTGTAGTTAACATGGGCCTCCCATGGGCCATAGAAACAATGGATCATCTAAGGGCCGTAGAAACAATGGGCCTTCTATGGGGCGTAGAAACAATGGGCCTTATACGGCCTATAGACACAATGGGCCTTCTACGGGCCGTATCATCTATGGGCCTTCTACGGGCCGTATGATCGGTTAGCCAAACATGGGCCAATAACATACCACATTATGGTCGTAAATGGGCTAGAGTTGAAATCGTCCGTTTATGGGACGACCATAACGGGCCGTCGTTAATCGTCCGTATTTGATGATGCTATGAAAATGACCCAACGTATTAACGGGCCACAAACGGGCCGACCGTAACCACAGGCTGAATTTGGCCCACAAGCAGAAAATGCAGTAACGGGCCAAAAGTGAACTAATGCTGGAAATGAGCCCAAGAATAAATGGGCCCTGAGAAGGCCGAAAGATAACATGGGCTGGAAACGGCCAAACGGAATAATGGGCCGTTAATGGGTATAAAGTGATACACTGTTCATTACGGGCCAGTTTTACCACGGGCCGTTAATGGGCCTAGGGTTACTAAGGGCCTCATATGGGCCAAAATATTTCATGGGCCATACATGGGCCGGAACTTAAACGGGCTGGAATTATATTGGACGGCCCAGATGATGCTACTGGGCCTAATTCGGATAGGCCGTAAACGGGTCCTGGGTTAGCGGGCTGTAAATGGGCTATATGTGAACATGCCATTAACGGGCTTGCCGTGGGCCGGCCTGCCACCTTTTGACCAAGTAAAACGGGCCGACCTTTTCACAAGAATGGGCCTCTGCTGGGCCATGCCACGTGTCGACGTATCATAGGCGCTTTGGGTCCAATGAGTCGATGACATCTGTCCCAACGGTGAGTCGACACGTGTTTCCTCCAGCCAATGATTATTTTACATGTGGAAAATCCCCATTGGTCGGGGATGTTAACGGGTTATCGGATCCAAAACCGGACCCGATAGCTTAACGGTGTTCCATTATGGTGGATGCCACATGTCGGTCACCCTTGATGAAAGCACTTCTGTGATGCACGATTTATCGTCATGGAAGTGGACATTTCCGTGATGATAATTTTGGTAATGTCATGGAACACTTCTACGACTGCACAGGTATGACTATCTTGATTATGTCATAAATTTGTCATGGATGTACATGCATGACAGAAAACGTGACCTACTGTGACAAACATGTATCATCACAGAAGTGTTTTTTTGTAGTACTAAGCTGGAATCTACAAACATTTTATTCAAGAAGAGAAGACAAGGTAAAATGGGCTCTTTATTAGTTCAGTTATTCATATGAGAGCCACTCAACATTTTCATCGTGGTCTTCTCCTGGGTACAACTCAAATAAAAGGAAAAGAAATTCAGATAAACACACTGATTTTTTTTGGAGTTTTTGGTTTTCTTAAACAAGCAAATAAAAGGGAAAAGCAAAAACAAGAAAAACTATATACACGGGAAAGCTCCCAATAAGCAAAATAAGAACAAGGAAATATTTTTGTGTTTTATTTTTAATGTTACAACTAAGCATGCATAGAAAATAAATTAACTACAACTCATTCTTTTGGTTTTTCTAAAGTTTTTCAAACACACAAGAAGAAAGAAAGAAAAATAAATCTATGCATGGATGTGATGTCGCTTGAAGCTACGTCAGTATTTCACCAAAGAGGAAGGGATGATGCAGCACAACGGCGGTAGGTATTTCCCTCAGATGTGAAACCAAGGTTATCGAACTAGTAGGAGAACCAAGCAACACAACATAGACAACACCTACACACATATAACAACTTCTCGCAACCCGACGTGTTTAAGGGGTTGTCAATCCCTTCCGGGGTGCAGCGCCTCAAGATAGGAAAACAGACATGAGGTAAATTTGTAGTAGATTGATAGATTGAACGCCAAATAAAATAAATAAGAATAAATTGCAGCAAGGTATTTTTGGGTTTTTGGTTTAATAGATCTGAAAATAAATGCAAGGGAAAAGTAGATCGCAAAGGCAAATAATATGAGAAAGAGACCCGGGGGCCGTAGATTTCACTAGTGGCTTCTCTCGAGAAAAATAACAAACAGTGGATGAACAAATTACTATTGGGCAATTGATAGAACTTAAAATACTCATGACGATATACAAGCAATGATCATTACATAGGCATCACGTCCAAGATTAGTAGACCGACTCCTACCTTCATCTACTACTATTACTCCACACATCGACGTCTATCCAGCATGCATCTAGTGTATTAAGTTCATGGAGAAACGGAGTAATGCAATAAGAATGGTGAAATGATGTAGACAAGATCTATCTATGTAGAGATAGACCCCATCATTTTATCCTTAGTAGCAACGATACATACATGTCAGTTCCCCTTCTGTCACTGGGATCAAGCACCGTAAGATCGAACCCACTACAAAGCACCTCTTCCCATTGCAAGATAAATAGATCAAGTTGGCCAAACATAGCCCAAATATAGGAGAAGAAATACGAGGCTATAAGCAATCATGCATAAAATAGATCGAAGAAACTCAAATACTTTCATGGATATAAAAAGATAGATCTGATCTTAAACTCAAAGTTCATTGGATCCCAACAAACACACCGCAAAAGAGTTACATCATATGGATCTCCAAGAGACCATTGTATTGAGAATCAAGAGAGATAGAGAGGAAGCCATCTAGATACTAACTACGGCCCCGAATGTCTACAAAGAACTACCCACGCATCATCGGAGAGGAACCAATGGAGGTGGTGAACCCCATCTAAGATGGTGACTAGATTGGATCTGGTGGTTCTGGACTCTGCGGCGGCTGGATCAATATTTCATCGACTCCCCTAGGGTTTTGGGAATATTGGGGTATTTATAGAGCAAAGAGGTGGTCCGGGGGTGTAAGTGCATCTAGTGCCACCCCTAGTTGGTTTTCGAGTATTGACGACAAACTTGGTTGAGGGACTAATGTGTTTGTGAGAATTGCAGGATAACACAGGTAGTAGTCCCTTATTGATTCGGTTTACCTACCAGAGATGACCCCTAAAAATGTGTGAAGACATTGAAGACAATGGTGGTTCGTGAAGACATTCACAATGAAGATCATGACATGAGAAGACATTCATATGAAGACTATGGAGTGCGAAGACATCGTTGTTTCATAGTTTCCTTTTCTTCTTTGTTGATTCATAGGAACCACCGTACTGTTAAGTTTTCGAGTATTGACGACAAACTTGGTTGAGGGACTAATGTGTTTGTGAGAATTGCAGGATAACACAGGTAGTAATCCCTTATTGATTCGGTTTACCTACTAGAGATGACCCCTAAAAATGTGTGAAGACATTGAAGACAATGGTGGTTCGTGCAGATATTCACAATGAAGATCATGACATGAGAAGACATTCATATGATGACTATGGAGTGCGAAGAAATCGCTGTTTCATAGTTTCCTTTTCTTCTTTGTTGATTCATAGGAACCACCATACTGTTAAGTGGGGTCCAAGTGAACAAAGTCAAAGTGACTGAAGTGATGCTCAACCAAATCCTATGTCTTTTAGGGAAGACAATGAGAGCAACTCTTATCCAGAGCTGGATGAGTCAGCTTTACTTGTAGCCCAAGCTGCCGTGTGTGTTTGAAATATGACAGTTGGACATGTGTCGGTTCCTTAGTGACCTAGGGTCAATTCGAACAAATCAGGCCGGGTTGCCTCCTGGCTATAAATAGTCCACCTCCTACACCATAAATTGGTGGCTGCTTAGAGTTAGTGCATGGCTTTTTTCGTTTGAAATCAACCCACCTCCGACGCATTTGAGAGAGAGATCCTTGCGAGGACAAAGACCAAAACACCCAAGGCCAAAGAGTGTTAGGCATCACTGAAGGCTTTCTGTCTACGTGACTTGAATACTTGTTACACTTGAGGACTGTGAATCCTCAAGCCGGTTAGGCGTCGCGTTCTGAGCATCCAAGAGTCATTGTGGATCACCGGTGAACGAAGTCTGTGAAGGTTTGGAAGTCTACCTTGAAGACTTATCAGAGTGATTGGGCGAGGGCTGGGTGTCCTTAGCTCAAGGGGAACAAGGTGAAGACGCGGTCTTCTGAGTTAAATATCAGCCTCCCTAACCAGACATACAGTGGTCACAACAACTGGAACTGGTCTACCAAATCCTTGTCTTCACTTTACTTTACAGTTTGTCTTTCTGAAGTCATTTCTTGCCTGTCTGATCTAATTGACTTCACTGTGTGAAGAGTGTCTTCTATTTGGCTTCATACCGTGTTCCATCCTGATCCATACTGCATAGTTGCTGATAGTCTTCGTGCTTTCACTTCATTCCTTACTTGACTATGGCTTGTCTAGTGTAGTCTACCTTTCGTTGTATATCAATAGGTTCATTTCTACCATTTTTCCTCAAATACCACGTGTTTTGAAGACTTCCATAAAAATCACATATTCACCCCCCCTCTAGTCGATAACTAGCACTTTGAATTGGTATCAGAGCAAGGTGCTCCCTTCTTCTCTGTGGTTCGGTTTAACCACCTGGAGTTTAAGCTATGTCGACTGCAGGGATAATTAAGGTCTCCGCTACGTGCTCTGTCTTCAATGGCACTGATTACCCCTACTAAAATAATAAGATGCGTATGCATCTTGAAGCCATTGACGCCGACCTCTGGTATGTCATCAAGAATGGTGTTCCCAAGCTCGGTGAAGGTGTCACCGCTGCTGATGTCAAGAGGTTCATTCAATTGGATTCACTGCCAAGAACATCATCTGTGGTCATCTGACCAAAGGACAGTATGGCCGCATGAGTGCACTAGAAACTGCAAAGATAGTCTGGGACTGGCTATCCATGGTCAACGAAGGCGTCTCAACTCAGAGAGACTCAAGGATTGATGTTCTTCGCAACCTCTTCAAACGCTTCAAGGGAAACGACAATGAGAATGTCCAGCTCATGTTTGATCGCCTCACTAATATCACAAATGAGCTTCGCGCACTTGGCGCCACTGAGATCACCAAGCATGAAATCGTCAAGAAGCTACTGAGATCACTTGGCAGCTCATTCGACACCCTGGCCCTGGTGATTCAAGAATGTCCTAACTTCAAGACTCTCGATCTGTCTGACATACTTGAGAGGCTCAACACACATGAGTTCCAGTTATCTAAGAAGAGAGACATCTATGGCCCTAACTATGGCCGAACCCGAGATTTGAAGGCAAAGGTTGTGTCCTCATCTGAAGAAGAATCTGAATGCAGTTCTGGGGATCCTGAAGACATTGGAAGGGAGCTAGCAATGCTCGTGAATAAGTTCCAGAAGTTCTCCTACAAGAAAGGTTTCAGAAATCCTTCAAGATCCAGCTCATGAAATGATGAAGCTTCCTCTCGTGACTACAAGAAGAGAACATGCCACAAATGCAAGAAACCTAGTCACTACATCTTTGAGTGTCCTCAATGGGACAACGAGACCAAGAAGAAGAAGAAGATCAAAGAATATGATTCTAATGACAAGGAGAAGAAGAAATCCTCAAAGTCTTCATCAAAGTCTTCATCAAAGCCTTCATCATATGAAAAGAGCTCATCAAGCAAGGCTCGTGCGTTTGTTGGCAAGGAGATGGATTCAGAGTAGGAGTCTACTTCTGAGGAGGCGGAGGTGGAGTCAGAGGAGGAGTCCGATTCAGGCGTGGAATGCCTGGCTCTAGCTTCGGTCTATGTCGCCAAGTCCATCTTCAACACTGGAGACAATGACATCCTCGCCAATGCTGATGCTGATGATGAGGATGACTCTGCTCCTACCTACTACTTCATGGCATGTGGTGCCAAGGTAAACTCACGTGATGCTTACATTCAAACATCCAGTGAAGACGACTCTAAATGTGAATCTAAACCTAGCTACAAAACACTTGCTAAAATTGCAACAGAACAACAAAACGCTATGGAACACATTCAAAAGTTGCTAGCCAAAACTGATGAACTATTGGACGCGGAAATGACTTGAACTCAGTCCTTAATTGAAGACATTAAAAATCTTCATGTCAAGTACGAAGAACTTGAAAGTCGTCGTGAAACACTCTCAGCTACTCATGAGAAGCTTTCCTATGATTATCTTCAAAGGAAGAAGGAACTTGAGAACCTGAGAGTGTCTCATGAAGATTTTAAAAGGAGAATGAGTCACTTCGCGCTCAACAGATCAGTACCGCTCAGGAAGACTTTGAGCCACCATGTTTAAAATGTCTTGAGAGTGATAATGTTGTCTTTGTTGTTGAATGTTCTACTGTTTCTATGTATTCAATTGCTCATTTGGAAACTAACCTCTCTTCCGAGGATACCAGTACTATTGCTGATGAGAATGCTAGGTTGAAGACATTGCTTGAAACAGGGATGTACAAAAGCTTCAAAGGGCATCAGACTCTTTGTGATGTCCTCAAGAAGCAGATTCTGGAACCAAAACCCTAGGAAAGTGGGTGTTGGGTTCGAGAGGAAAATGAATGTTGATGGTTCATACTGGAAGCTCGAGCAGTACCCCACAACCACATGGGTTGCTGCCGAGGGACCTTCAGTGGAAACATCTACCTTATCTAGCTTCACTTGTGCTAACCTGATTATCATTGATGAATCCTTTGATGCAAATTATAGACTATTTAAGAATCAGAATGGTGAAGTGTTTGCCAGGTATATTGGTACTAACTGTAGGAATGGGCCACCTCTAAAGAAGATTTGGGTGCCCAAAAGTTTTCTTGAGAAGCTTCCTGTGAATGTCATCATGACCCCACCTGGGAAGAAGACAAACCCTAGACCAAAGGCTTCATATGGTCCAAAGGCTTCATACAGACGGATGACTCATCAGAGTCACCCTAACGCCAATGTTTTGCAGGGAAACCATACTCAGACTTATGAATATGAGCGTGTTTTGTCAAACCGCTATGTTCATAAGACCAAGAACTTTTCTGTTTATTCTTATGAGTATTATACACCTCCTACAAGGCTATTTGCTAGGGCTCCAAAGCCTAAATTCTCAGATGCGGATGATGCACTTAGACTCATTGCTTCTAAGCCACCCCTGAACATGTGGGTGGTTAATAAGAATTAACACTCTTTTGCAAAGAATTGTCTCCAGCCATAAATAAAAAGCTTTTGATGCTTATGTTGGGGACCTAAAACATCTTGTGGGACGCAAGATAAAATGTCCAAATGGTCTTACTATGTATTTCGTCCCGGTATTTCTTGACAAACATCCTATCTTCCCTAACCAGGATCAGAACTTTGATAATATGCTTGTTCGTCAAATGTTTATGCTTCACATTTCCCTTGGTGAAGCCTATCCCCCAAACTACACTGTATGGTACGGCACCAAAGGCTTCTGAGTGGATCATAGATAGTGGATGCACTAACCACATGACTAGTGATCTATAAGTCTTCTTATGGATTCAACCCTATGTCCATCTAACAAAAGTCACATCACATTTGCTGACACTGGTAAAAGCAAGGTATTGGGCCTAGGTAGAGTTGCAACCTCAAGGGATCAACACATGGATAAAGTCATGCTTGTTGAATCCCTTGGTTTTAACTCAATGTCGGTCTCAATGCTTTGCGACCTGAACATGGTTGTGACATTTGGAAAATATCGTTGCCTTGTGCTTATGGTACCTGACAAATCTCTAGTCTTCGAAGGATACAGAAAGGACGATTTGTATATGGTAGATTTCTCCGTAGGACCACAGCTGGTCGTATGTCTTCTAGCAAAAGACTCAGAGTGTTGGCTCTAGCATGGGAGGCTAGTTCATGCTGGCATGAGGAACTTGCTCACTCTCGCGAAGAAGAAGCATGTCATAGGCATCGAATGCATCAAGTTCAAGAACGATCATCGATGCGGTGCCTACGAAGCTAGAAAGATGACTCAGGCCAAGCATCCCTCAAAGACAATCATGACTATGACACATCCCTTTGAGCTGCTTCACATGGACTTATTCGGCCCTACTCACTACTCTACCCTCACTGCGACTGCTTGCCTCTATGGCTTCGTCATAGTTGATGATTACTCAAGATATACATGGGTGCACATAATTATCTACAAGACTGAAGTGCAGGATGTCTTCAAACGATTCGCTAATCGCGCCATGACCAAGTATGGCATCAAGATCAAGCACATCCAAAGTGACAATGGCACGGAATTCAAGAACACCGGCCTTGACACTTATCTTGATACATTGGGCATCACTCATGAGTTCTCGGCTCCATACACATCTCAGTAGAATGGCATCGTGAAGTGCAAGAACCGAACTGTCATTGAGATGGCACAGACGATGCTTGATCAGTACAAGACTCCAACGAAGTTCTAGCCTGAAGCTATTGATACTGCATGTCACGTCATCAACCATGTTTATCTTCACAAGTTCCTAAAAAAGACATCATATAAGCTCCTGACTGGTAAGAAGCCAGACATCAGCTATTTCAGAGTATTTTGTGCTAGGTGCTAGATCAAGGATCCACATCACACTTCAAAATTTGCACCGAAAGCACATGAAGGTTTTATGCTTGGCTACGAAAAGGATTCACACTCCTACAGTGTCTTCAACCTATTTCACTACAAAATGGTTGAAACTATGGATGTGTGGTTCGATGAGACTAATGGCTCGCAAGGAGAGCACCTACCAAATGTGCTAGATGAAGCTACATCCAGTGAATATCAAGCTTATGGGTACTGGAGAAATTATACCGTCAGAGGCACAGGCTGAAGAGGAAATCATCATTTCTGCACCTCATTAGCCTGAAGACACTGCTCAGCCTAAAGACAATGATCAGCAAGAGCAAAATCTTCGTCCAGTCCATCCATGTGTTGCAAATGAAGTACAGATGGAGAAGATTATTGATAGCATTAATGCACCTAGACCACTCACTTGTTCAAGAGCAACACAGCTTGCAAATTTCTGTGGGCACTTTGCATTTGTCTCAATATTTGAACCCAGGAAAGTTGTTGAAGCCTTCATCGAACATGAATGGATTCAAGCTATGCAAGAAGAGCTTCAATAGTTTGAGCTGAACAATGTATGGGAGCTAGCGAAGCGTCCTGATCCTCACAAGAACAATATCATTGGCACCAAATGGATCTGGCACAACAAACAAGATGAGCATGGTCAAGTCATTAGAAACAAGGCTCATCTTGTTGCTCAAGGTTACACACAAGTTGAAGGGATTGACTTCGATGAAACATTTTCTCATGTGGCTAGGATCGAAGCCATTCGCATACTGGTTGCCTATGCCAACCACAATAACATTCTTCTGTGACAAATGGATGTAAAGAGTGCCTTCCTCAACGGCAAAATTGAAGAAGTGTATGTCGCACAACCACCTAGTTTTGAAGATCCAAAGCGTCCTGTTATAGTATACAAGCTCAACAAGGCACTGTATGGCCTCAAACAAGCACCTCGAGCTTGGTATGACACAATCAAAGACTTCCTCAAGAGCAAAGGCTTCAAACCTGGATCCCTAGATCCCACACTCTTCATGAAGTCATATGATGGTGAACTGTTTGTATGCCAAATCTATGTGGATGACATTATCTGTGGCTGCACTGACAAAAGATACAGTGGCGAATTTGGGCATATGATGCAAGAGCAATATCAGATGTCAATGATGGGTGAGCTGAAGGTCTTCCTTGGTCTTCAAATCCGTTGGTAGAGTAATGGCATCTTCATATCACAAGAAAATTACATCAAAGATTGCCTGAAGAAGTTTGGAATGCAAGACTGCAAAGGGTACACGATGCCAATGCCAACCCAAAGTCTTCTGGGCCCCACAACAATGGTAAAGAATTCGATCAAAAGGTATACCGCTCCATGATTGGTTCTTTACTCTACTTATGTGCACCTAGGCCAGATATAATGCTTAGCGTTTGCATGTGTGCCCGATTCTATGTGACTCCAAAGGAATCGCATCACTTAGAAGTGAAGCAAATTCTTCGATATTTGGCTTTCACCCCAACGCTAGAATTACGGTATCCAAAGGGCTCGGATTTTGATCTAGTTGAATTCTCAGATGTTGAATTCTCAGACACCACATCAGGCACATGTCACTTTCTTGGATGATCTCTTGTCTGTTGGTCTTCAAAGAAGCAGAACAGTGTATCTCTCTCTCCACTGCTGAATCTGAATACATTGTTGTTGGATATTGTCGGCGTCCTGGGAACGGGGGTGAGGGAGTCCTGGACTAAGGGGTCCTCGGGCGTCTGGCCTGTTATCTATGGGCCGGAGTGATGGGCCGTGAAGATATGAAAATCAAAGACTGTACCCGTGTCCGGATGGGACTCTCCTTGGCGTGGAAGGCAAGGTTGGCAAAAAAACTATGAAGATTCCATCTTATGTAACCGACTCTTTGTAACCCTAGATCCCCCCGGTGTCTATATAAACCAGAGGGTGTAGTCCGGAAAGGATAGATACTCAATACCGTAGTCATACAGGCTAGACTTATAGGGTTTAGCCATTACGATCTCGTGGTAGATTAACTCTTTTAATACCCATATTCATCAAGATCAATCAAGCAGGAAGTAGGGTATTACCTCCATAGAGAGGGCCCGAACTGGGGTAAACATCGAGTCCCTTGTCTCCTGTTACCATCAACCTTAGACGCACAGTTCGGGACCCCATACCCGAGATCCACCGGTTTTGACACCGACATTGGTGCTTTCATTTAGAGTTCCTCTGTGCCGACGTTGAAAGGTTCGATGGCCCCTTCAATCGTTAATAGTAACGCTATCTGCGGAGAAACTTTCCTCCCCAGATAGATCTTCATGTTCGTAGGCTTTGCACTGCGGGCCAACTCGTTTCGCCATCTGGAACAGATCGAAAGCTATGCCCTTGACCATCAGGTCAGATTTGGAAGCTTGAACTAAGTCGCGGACAGCCATGGAGACTTGGTCTTTGTCAAATTCGAGACCGCGGTAGCCGCTCCCGGTCACCCCGATGATCAAGACCAAAATCTGTCATCGGGCCGCATCCAGGAGATCGCTCCTGTAAACGCTTTGGCCCTATATCCGGAGCAAGCGACGCCATCCAAGGATGGGAGGATCAACCCCACCTCGGAGGCCGCAGATTCCTCGGTGTCGGAGCCGCACACAGACTTAACCTCTCACCGCGTCTTTGTCATCAGAACTCCGGACTCGTCTCCGGCCGTAAGTTTCGAACCACGTGAGCCAACAGACGCCGAGCTTGATCGTTTATCGATCTTCAAATTCAGCGCCGCAGACATCTTCCAGCACTCGCCTTTGGGCGATGTGTTAAATTCCTTTAAAACCTGTCCTCAGTGGAGGACTCACAGCCGAACTATATCCGGCTCGAACCAGGGGTTGACGGTGGAGAATTGTGCTCCCCGCCCACCACCCACTTCATAGCCATAGTCGAGGATTCGACCGATACACTTGATTACGACTCCGAGAATATCGACAGCATGGACAATGATGCCAATGAAGACCTCGTTGATACAACTAATGAACAAGATGAACGGGAAGATGGGCAGGTTAGCCCTGCTAAACAGGCCACACACGAAGATTAGGAGGACGACAATTACCTTCCACTCTCTGAGGATGAGTTGGGCCTCGGCACTAAGTATTTCATCGTGCCTGAGGAACCTCGTGAGCAGGAGCGCTTTAAGCGCCAACGAATAGCCACTGCAAGGAGCCTGAAAAAGAAGCAGCATCAGCTTCAAGCTGACCAAGATCTGCTCAATGATAGATGGACCGAAGTCCTGGCCACCGAAGAATACGTGAGGGAGTCCTGGATTAGGGGGTGTCCGGATATCCGGACTATAACCTTTGGCCGGACTCTTGGACTATGAAGATACAAGATTAAAGACTTCGTCCCGTGTCCGGATGGGAATTTCCTCGGCGTGGAAGGCAAGCTTGGCAATACGGATATGTAGATCTCCTCCCATTGTAACCGACTCTATGTAACCCTACCTCTCCGGTGTCTATATAAACCGGTGGGTTTTAGTCCATAGGACGAAGGACAATCATACCATAAGCTAGCTTCTAGGGTTTAGCCTCTTTGATCTCGTGGTAGATCTACTCTTTTACTACTCATATCATCAATATTAATCATGCAGGAGTAGGGTTTTACCTCCATCGAGAGGGCCCGAACCTGGGTAAAAACATTGTGGCCCTTGTCTCCTGTTACCATCCGCCTAGATGCACAGTTCGGGACCCCCTACCCGAGATCCTCCGGTTTTGACACCGACATTGGTGCTTTCATTGAGAGTTCCTCTGTGTCGTCACCTTTAGGCCCGATGGCTCCTCCGATCATCAACAACGATGCGGTCCAGGGTGAGACCTTTCTCCCCGGACAGATCTTCATGTTCGGCGGCTTTGCATTGCGGGCTAATTCGCTTGGCCATTTGGAGCAGATTGAAAGCTACGCCCCTGGCCTTCAGGTCAGATTTGGAAGTTTGAACTACACGGCTGACATTCGCGGAGACTTGATCTTCGACGGATCCGAGCCACAACCAAGCGCACCACACTGTCATGATGGGCATGACTTAGCTCTACCGCCGAATAGTGCCCTGGAGGCCGCGCCCGCAACATCTCCGACCCTTAGCTTGGAGCCAACTGCGCCGATCGAGGGTGGGTGACTAGACACCGCCTCAGGGGCTGCAGTCTCAACGGCGATCGAGCCAAACACCAGCTTTATCCTCTGCGAAGCCCGTGACTCCAAGGTGCCGGACCCTGCTCCAGACTCCGAACCCTCCACGCCCTTGCCAATCGAATCCGATTGGGCGCCGATTATGGAATTCACCGCCGCAGATATCTTTCAGCACTCGCCCTTCGGCGACATTCTGAATTCACTAAGGTCTCTCTCTTTGTCAGGAGAGCCCTGACCGGATTATGTCCAACAGGATTGGGATGCGGACAATGAAGAAATTCGACGCCCACCCACCACCCACTTCGTAGCCACTGTCGATGATTTAATCGACATGCTTGACTTCGACTCCGAAGACATCGACGGCATGGACGACGATGTAGGAGGCAAATAGGAACCAGCGCCCACAGGGCACTGGACTGCCACCCCATCCTACGATGTATACATGGTGGACACACCCAAAGGAAACGACAAGGATGAACAGGACGACGCAACGAAGGGTCGTTCCTCCGAAAAGCAGTCAAAGCGGTGGCGTAAGCGTCGCTCCAAGCCCCGCCTTGATAGAGACAGTGGTCATACAGACCTAGCCACAGAGCAGGGTGAGCCGGCGAATGATGAAGATGGCATCGAGCAACCATCCAAACAAGGCAACTTGGATAAACAAACCGCACAACCCGTCCCCGGCGAAGATAACAGTCCGGACGACCGCACAACAGACAAGTTCCTGGAGCAGAAGAACCTCCACAAAAGGTTCGTCGCCACTGCGTGTAGCCTGAAAAAGCAGAAGCGGAAGCTCAAAACTGCGGAAGATGCACTCAAAATCAGGTGGAGCAAAGTACTCAACACCGCAGACAAATACGGCGATAGTCGCCACACAAAAAGCTACCCGAAGCGAAAGCTCCTGCCTGAATTTGATGAGGAGGCCTTAGAACCTCCGCAATCAACAAATAAGGAAGCCACCCGGTCTGATAAATGACCCCATGGCCAATATAGAGCGGCAAGATGCGCCGCACACAAGCCAGCATGCGACTCACTCAAGGATTTGCATTAAAAAGATGGCCCAGCCAGATCTATCTACGGGCCAAGAAAGCAGGCTTTATTAAGCAATGCAACACAACAAACATCCGAACACAACGGCACACCCAAATATAGGGGTGCCGCACACCCCCTATGTTTCACCGATGAGGTGCTGGACCATGAATTTCCAGCGGGATTCAAGCCCGTAAACATAGAGGCGTACGACAGAACGACAGACCCTGGAGTCTGGATTGAGGACTATATCCTCCATATCCATATGGCCAGAGGAGACGACATTGGCTTAAAGCTCAAGCTCAAAGGGCCAGCCCGGCATTGGCTTAAAGGCCTTCCCGAAAACACCATTGGAAGTTGGCAAGAGCTCGAGGATGCTTTTCGGGCATATTTTCAAGGGACCTATGTCCGACCTCCGGATGCAGACGATTTAAGTCATATAACTGAACAGCCCGGAGAGTCAGCCCGGAAACTCTGGAACAAATTTCTTACTAAAAAGAACCAGATAGTCGACTGTCCGGACGCCGAAGCCTTATCAGCTTTCAAACACAGCGTTCGAGATGAATGGCTCGCCAGACACCTCGGCCAAGAAAAGCCAAGAACAATGGCCGCATTAACAAGCCTCATGCCCCGCTTTTGCGCGGGAGAGGATAGCTGGTCGGCAAGATGTTGAACCAGCAACCCAAGTACATCCGAAGTCAGGGACGGAAACGGGAAACTGCATTGCAGCAAGGACCAATGCCAGAATAAGGGAAACAGCCCGAAGAGCACGGCAGTCAACACCGGATTCAAAAGCTCTCGGCAGGGTTAGAAAAAAGCTGCCCCTCAATGATAACAGGGACGAGCTACCTAGCCTAAACAAAATCTTGAACAAAATATGTCAAATCCACAACACTCCCGGGAAGCCTACAAACCATACCCACAGAGAATGTTGGGTCCTCAAGCAATCCGGCAAACTCAATGCCGAACACAAGGGGCTCGATACACCAAGTGAGGATGATGACGAACCCCATAAGCAGAGCACCGGGAAACAAAAGAATTTCCCACAAAAAGTCAAATCAGTAAACTTACTTCACGTGAAAAAAGGGAAAAACAAAGTGGCGCCTATAGAGATACGCGCCATGCGGCCTATCACAAAGGAGTCTCGCCACTGGTTGTTAAAACCGATCACCTTCGACCATCAGGATTACTCTGGAAGTATCCGGAACACAGGTTGGACCGCCTTGGTATTAGATCGGATAATCGACGGATTCCACTTTACACAAGTCCTGATGGACGTCGGCAGTGGTCTAAACCTGCTATATCAGGACACAGTCCGCAAAATGGGGATGGACCCAACAAAAATTCACCATAGCAACACTTCCATTAAAGGAGTAACGCCAGGCACGGATGCCCATTGCATGCGTTCTCTCCTGCTAGAAGTAATGTTCGGTTCCCCCGATAACTTCCGCCGCGAAAAGCTAACCTTCCACATCGCCCCATTTTCAAGTGGCTATCAAGCACTACTGGGACGCTAAGCTTTCACCCGCTTTAACGCAATACCGCATTATGCATCTCTCACGCTTAAGATGCCCAGCCCATGAGACATCATCTCACTAAAGGGAAACATTGAATGTTCCTCGCGCGCAGAAGACTATACGGCTGCCTTGACAACCACACATTGAAACAGGTTCACCAACAAAAGCATCAAACAGGTCATTAAGACCACGGACAGGGCTAGGCGAGTCCGGAGCAAACTTATAATTGATAAAGGTTTTTGTAGCCGTACACCCCTATACAAGGGGCTCCGCATATGTAAAATAAGCGACAATAAGGCTCAATTTCCCCATCTTGAATTATACTTTGTTTACTTAGTACAACATATATTTCGCACGGCTATTCTTCTTTCAACTAAGTTCCTCTCTTTTACACATGAACACCGTGCTACACCCGTCCAGGACACGGCACAACGGAGACACGGGCGCAGACGTGCAGTAGGGACCCGTCCCAAGGATTCTCTTTAGATTAAGACCCTGCGTAAACCTTTTTCATTGTCTCTTGTTGATGCACATCCCCCGGATTCACAGTATAACCGAGGAGGAGGCTGGTGTCTTGGCATGTGGCCACATCAGAATTTCGCACGTACCTGGACACCAGGGGCTTATTATCATGGGCACTGCTCAGCCCGTTTTTATAAAGACCGAATACCTTAGGGAGTGTTCGGCGTCGCGAGTTTGGCCTTATAAGCATCAGCTCCGAATCATGTCTTTGGTCAAATGTTGGGTTTGCCCGTCTCCTGTGTTTTGCTGCCTTACGTTCCGCTCTATCGGCTAAGGCGGCACCAGGAGAACTACTGCGATTGTGCCCCGGTTCAGCCAGGCGAGCACCTCAGTAGAGAAAGCCGAAAACTGACTGTCATGATATAAGGTGAGACTGGTCAACCACTCGATGACCTATCGGAGACTTCGGGATTCCTCCGCATTAACGAAGGGCCGTGTCCCGGCCAGGCACACTCGCGCCTTGAGTTCGGGCGAGCGCGGTGCCACCAGGGGCTATATAGTAGCCCCCTGGTCAAACTCATATGGCTAAGGGAAAATGATAAAGCATTATAGTCCGATTGCCTAGTTCGCTGCGCTATCACCTCCTTCATGGAACAAGACGTTGGATCAAGTGTGAGAATGCGCCTTCTGCGAACACCCCCGCATTATATGCGTGGGGGCTGAAGCCGACGACTGCCATCTTTCAGATTATATACACATATACCTCAACGGTCACACAGGAGGCGTTATAATACTTGCTGGCACAAGTATAAAAAGATTCTACAATTCATCAAAATATTGTTTTACAATAATACACATTATTTGAACATAATATCCTTCGAGCACTGCGTCTCTATTAAACGAGCGCCTTGCAGAACTTCCTGAAAATAGTGCTCAGCGGGTATTCGGCCTCCGTCCGAATCTTGGGATGCAACAGCGGCGGCCTCCACCAGTATGTCTTGACACGGGCAAGGGCCATCCGCGCACCCTCTATGCATGTTGACCTCTTCATCGCATTGATATGCGGCACGGCACAAAGGAACTGCTGCACCAAGCTAAAATAACTGTTCGGCTTTGGCCTTTCCGGCCACAGATGATTAACGACATCCTTCATGGCCAGTCCGGACAACCTATTCAGTTCGGCCCATTCGGCCAAACGATCGGTCAACGGAAGCGGACGCTCCAGATTGTTGAATTGTGACTAGAAGAGCTTCTCCACTTCGCTATCTTTCTGATCTCGAAAATGTTCGGCCGCATCAGTGGCACTCGCAGCTAAATCCAGATGCGTCCGCCGAACTCCGCATCCGGTCCAACGGAGCGTATTTAGGATCTCTGAACTTCATCCGCAGCATAAAGGGCTTTCCAGCCGTGATATCTCCGGCCTGACGCAGCTCCTCCTTCATCGCTCTCATCGCAGAATGAGCATCCTTGGCCGCTGTAGTGGCCTTCTCCAGGTCTGTCCGCTCCGCCCGATCTTCTTTTTCAAGAAGCTTGCAGCAGTCAGCAGCGTTCTTTAACTTCACAGCCATTTCGGCCATATCCTTCTTGCTTCGGCAGTGAGCAGCCTATTCGGCTTTTCGCAATTCAATTGCCTTTACGGCAGCCGCATCACTTCTCCTGGCTTGCTCCTTGGCTCGGGCAAGTTCCGCCCGAAGGTTCTCCATGGCAGCGGCCCCATCTGCATCAAGCGCACATGCTGTAAGATACTGGCATCAAGCTCCTCTTTCCAGGTGTCTCCGGAGAAATTACATACATTGTGCCTCGTCAAGCCTCTTGTTGACAAGCGCGATGTCGGCATCTGCCACGTCAAGTTGTCGTGTTAGCTCGGCAAAATCATTAGTCCGGCTGGCCACCGGACACTTCACCACCTACATAGGAAGGCGGCAAAATTACACCTAGGACTATGATCCTCTGCGTGATGTCGTCTTCGACAACACATAGAGTCTCAGGGGCTACTATCTACACAGGGCGCATCTTATATGCGGAACTGCCAAAAGGTACATCACCTCACGTACCTCAAAACATGTCAGTAAACTCCTGACGGCCTCGTGCAACCCACTTTCAGCGGACGAAATCCTTTCAATTACCGTACCCATCAACGTACGGTGTTCCTCTAAGATAGACGCTTGCCCTAACAGATCCTTCAGTTCATCCGACCGAGCACTAGGCGGTGCCGGACTCGTTCGATGGCCTTTTTCAAAGACCGGACACGGATGGCCTTGGGGGCCATATGACTGCCTTCCGGCTCTGCCGGATTCGAAGAAACTCTCCGCGACGATACCTCAGGATCCCCACCATGTAAGGCGGTATGGCAGGGGGAGGTATTCCGCTCTCCATCATCTTCGGAAGAAGATCCCCCGAAGATGAGCTCTGCTGAGAAGGGCTGAGATCCGAACTACAAGGTAAAATTTTAGTTATTTTCCTCAGAAATAAAACAAGGATTTCTCTCATTTTAAACCTCCCCTCTCTACTTACGGATTGGTGGAGGGCTGATCCCCTTGAGGGCATAGTACGGCCGAGGCATACCCCGACACAGGACCCTCTGGCGAAGATTTCTTCCCCCGCTTTGAGACCATGGACTCCGGGTCTTCAGAGGCAGTCCTCTTGCTCCCATGAGTAGAGGAATTTTCGATTCCTCCTTTCCAGACAGCCTCCTTCGGGGAGGCAGCAGCTTCTTTGTCCCCCCCCCCCTTTGCTTTCTTCTGAAGGCATGATCTCCAGCATCCTGGTTAACACGGGATCCGCCGAGGTCTCGGGAAGGGGGGCCGGACACCTGATTAACTTCGCCTTCACTACCACTCCTGTTTCAAAGACAACTCTTTTAAGGGTGATGTTGTGATAAATGAACGGATGGTGTGTCCGAGCACAGGGCTACTTACTTGAGTATCCGGACGATTGCAGCTCAGACCTGCGTCCTCCGTAGAATCCGGACACACTACTTGTGGTCCGAAGAACAATTTGTACATTTCCATGGACGTCATGCCAAGAAAATGTTGGAGAACTCGTGGTTCCTCCGGGTTGAACTCCCACAGGCGGAGGGGGCGATGTTTGCAGGGCAGAACTCGGCGAATTAACATAACCTGCATCACCACGACCAGACTGATGTCTCTTTCTAGGAGATCTCGAATGCGGCCCTGCAACAGGGGCACGTCCTTTGCCGACCCCCAGTCCAGCCCCTTATTGACCCAGGACGCCAGTCGTCGCGGGGGACCCGAGCAGAAAGCAGGCAGCGCCACCCACTTGGTGCTCCTGGGAGCTGTGATATAAAACCACTCTTGTTGCCATAAGCTGGACTCCTCTTGAAAAGAGCCCTCGGGCCATGGAGCGTCAACATTCTTGCTTATAACAGCGCCTCCGCTCTCCGCATGCTGTCCCTCAATCATCTTCGGCTCTACTTTAAATGTCTTAAGCCACATTCCGAAGTGAGGGGTAATACGGAGGAAGGCTTCGCACACGACAATGAACGATGAGATGTGGAGGATGGACTCCGGGGCTAAGTCGTGAAATTCTAGCCCATAATAAAACATGAGCCCCCTCAAGAAGGGATCCGTCGCGAAGCCTAGCCCTCGGAGGAAGTGAGACACGAACACCACGCTCTCACCAGGCTTGGGAGTAGGAATAACCTACCTGTGAGCAAGCAGCCTATGCGAGATTTCGCCGGTCAAAAACCTGGCCTCTCTCATCTTTAGCACGTCTTCCTCCGTCACGGAGGAAGGTATCCATTGGCCTCGAAGGTCGGAGCCGGACATCATCGAACGTCCGAAGCGCCTGAAATCTGGGGCCTTGGGTGTTGGAACTTGAGGTGAAGGGCGAATTCGATTGAGATCAAAAGAAAGGAGTAAGGCCTTGGTCTCTTTATAAGAGGTTGAATACCTAGAGCCCTCCCTGTGACCGTTTGGAACTCGCCTTTGATCGAGGAGACACACCAACGGGAACGATTGGGTTACCCACGTCTGTATTTATCAGAATCTCGTAAATAAAGGGGACACGATCTCTGCTTCGACAAGACGTGCCAAGGAAACCGCCTCGTAAAACGCACTGAGGTGGGACAGTAAAAAGGGTTCAAATAAAGGCTTGGCTGTGGCATGAGGACACGCTACAGAATACGTCAGCATATTACACTTGTGTAAATATTATTCTCTCTATGGCAGTATGTGGAACTTATTTTGCAGAGTCGGACACTATCCTTGTGTTCAAAATCTTCTATGAAGTAGTCGGAGGAGGAACCCGCCTTGCAATGCCAAAGACAATCTGCGCGCCGGACTCGTCGTCATTGAAGCCTGGTTCGGGAGCTACTGAGGGAGTCCTGGATTAGGGGGTGTCCGGATATCCGGACTATAACCTTTGGCCGGACTCTTGGACTATGAAGATACAAGATTGAAGACTTCGTCCTGTGTCCGGATGGGCTTTCCTTGGCATGGAAGGCAAGCTTTGCAATACGGATATGTAGATCTCCTCCCATTGTAACCGACTCTGTGTAACCCTAGCCCTCTCTGGTGTCTATATATACCGGAGGGTTTTAGTCCATAGGATGAAGGACAATCATACCATAGGCTAGCTTCTAGGGTTTAGCCTCTTTGATCTCGTGGTAGATCAACTCTTGTACTACCCATATCATCAATATTAATCAAGCAGGAGTAGGGTTTTACCTCCATCAAGAGGGCCCAAACCTGGGTAAGAACATTGTGTCCCTTGTCTCCTGTTACCATCCGCCTAGACGCACAGTTTGGGACCCCCTATCCGAGATCCGCCGGTTTTGACACCGACAATACGGCCTTAATGGACCAGCCAAAAGCTACCCGAAGCATATATTGCTACCCCATGACGACGATAAGGCGCTGGAGCCCGTACCATCATCGCACAATGCGAAAGGTCGACCACAACTGGGCCCAGGTAAAGTGGCAACTCAAGCCGAACACCAGACCGCCCCACCTCAGAGTAAAAGCAAGAATAAAACAGCTCGGGGTTATACATACGACTGTCAACAAGACTTGGGTAGCAAAGCAGGACACTCAAGAGCGATCTACAGATCGCAAGGACATACCTCGACACATGACGAGGCCACCTATTTGGATGTGACAAACCCAACCACACCCAGGTTAAAAACCGCAAATGGACTCTGTCGGAGATATGCCACAGTGTGGCCCAACATAGAGGCGTCGCACACCCTCTTTGCTTCACAAATGAAGTAATGGAGCATGAATTCCTAGACGGGTTCAAACCCATGAATATCGAATCATACGATGGAACAACAGATCCCGCGGTATGGATCAAGGACTTTCTCCTCCATATCCACATGGCTCGCGGAGACGACCTTCATGCCATCTAATACCTACCACTAAAACTCAAAGGACCAGCTCGGTACTGGTTAAACAGTCTGCCGGAAAATTCTATCGGCAGCTGGGAGGATTTGGAGGACGCCTTTCACAACAACTTCCAAGGAACATATGTCCGGCCACCGAACGCCGATGACTTAAGTATCATTGTCCAGCAGCCCGGAGAGTCAGCGAGGAAGCTCTGGACCAGGTTCCTAGTTAAAAAGAACCAAATCGTCGACTGTCCGGACGTGGAGGCCCTTGCGGCCTTAAAACATAGCGTCCGGGATGAATGGCTTGCACGCCACCTCGATCAAGAAGGACCTAGATCCATGATAGCCCTTACCACTCTAATGACTCGCTTTTTCACGGGAGAAGACAGTTGGCTCGCTCGTAGAAGCAACAGCGCCAGCGACTCGGGCACTTCCGAAATCCGAGACAGCAATGACAAGCCATGATGAAGCATACACAACAGTCGCAATTATAATGAAAGATCATGCGACACAACGGTCAACGCCGGATTTAGCAATCCCAAGCCCGGTCAACGGAAAAAGACGTTCAAGGCAAACAGAGACGGACCATCCAAACTAGACATGATATTGGACCGGCCCTGCCAGATTCATGGCCACCCCAATAAACCAGCTAATCACACCAACAGAAGCTGTTGGGTCCTCAAGCAGGCCGGCAGGCTCAACGCCGGACACAATGGAAATTGGCCACCATGCAATAGGGACAATAGAGTGGCTCACCAGCTAAATGCCGGAGGGCAGAAGCAATTTCCCCCTGAAGATCGATCAGATCCGGAACAGAAATAGCAGTTTGGCTTCTGTTTCCCATCTCGTATACTCGTTAAAACTATACTGCGCATACATAATTACGCACTCAAGATACCATGGGCATTGATGGAAGCACAATACGGACAAGTCTGCAGGCACTCCGGTAACATTCTTTAACCTCTTTCCTATTTTCTTTTGTTTCATTATCTCTTAATAGCAGGTGGCACAAAGGGGAAACACCTACGACCGATCAAATAGGAGTTCGGATCCGTACACTCACCTACGGGGCTACTCCCTTCAAGGATTCCCCTCGCTGAGGACAGGCGGCGCAGACGTCCGACAGGAGGTCCAAAATAACTTTTTGTAGACCGCACTCTCTTTTCGAGCATGTAACATGCCTTTTTCCTCTGCCTTCGACCCAGGGCATATCAAATTGTCGAGGTCGTGGCCTTTATGTATATCAAGTAACCATTGGCATATCACTCAGGTCAGAGTTAAAATTATCTGAATTAATCACTCGCTTCTTTTCGCAAAATGAATACACCTCCTATGGTTGTTTCATGGATATACCCCGGCTTAATTTGCCAGGGGCTCGGTATGGGAACAAATAAGTTGCCAACAAAGTTCGAATAGCTTTTACAGCGTACTTCGGCGTCGCGAGTTTGGCCTTATATGCATCAGTTCCGAATCATGTCTTGGGTCAATAGTTGGGTTGCCCGGGTCCTGTGCTTGCTATCCTACTTTCCGCTCTATAGGCTAGGGTAGTAAAGGGAGAACCACTGCGATTGTGCTACCGGTTCACCCGGTGACGCACCTCGGTAGAGAAAGCCGAAAACTGACTGTCATGATGTGGTGAGAGCTGGTCAACCACTCGATGACTTATCGGAATCTCTAGCGATTCCTCCGTGTCACACGAAGGACCTCTTTTCCAGTCAAATACGTAAACGCATCGTATGAGTAAGCCACATACATACTAGGGGCTATGTCATAGACCCACCGTAAAACGCTTATGGCTAAGTGAAAGTGTTAACGCCCTATAGTCTGGTTGCCTGGTTCGCCGCATTGACACCTCCTTCATGGACCAGGACGTTGGGTTAAGAGTGATCAGATGCTTTTTTGAACACCCCTGTACTTCCTAAAAGGGGGCTGAAGCCGATGACTAGAAAAACTTTCAGATTATATTGAAACGGCCGCACAGGAGGAACACAAGCTTTCGAGCAAAATATACAAATAGATTTACTATAAAATTGTCTCGCACAATTCTCATACACTTCACTCGAACATTATGTCTTTCGTGCATTGACCCTCTATCAAGCGGGCGGCTACAAGGACGTCTTCAAAATAATGCTCCGGTTCATGGCGGTCCTTGCCCTTGGGTGGACTCTTCACCGCAACGTCGATGGCCTTCATATTCCCCCAGAACGTCTTGACTCGGGTAAAAGCCATTGGTGCACCCTCGATGCACACCTATCGCTTCACAGCGTCGATACGCGGCACTGCGTCAACAAGCCGCTGCACCAAGCCGAAGTAACTGTTCAGAACAGGCTCAGTTGACCATAACTGGATTATGACGTTCTTCATGGTAGCACCGGATATCCTATGAAGCTCGGCCCACTTGGACATCTGCTCATTCAGCAACAGGGGGCGCTTCGAGGCGCCGAATTGTGACCAGAAAAGCTTCTCCGTTGCGTACCCGTCTTGCGCCTGATAATACTGCGCCGCATCGGAAGAACTCTTCGACCAGTCTAAAAACTCACTCGAAGAACTCCACAATTGGTTAAGCTGAGCATAGTTCGGATCGCCGAATTTATCCTGTAGAAAAAATGGCTTACCAGCTGCAATCTCCCCAGCTTGCCGGATCTCCTCACGGGCTGCTCTGGATTCAGACCACGCTTCTCTCGCCTCTCGTAGGGCCTTGTCAATTTCAGCCGTTTTGGCTTCATTCTCCTTCTCAAGGAGTTCACACCGGCTAGCAGCACTTTTTAGCTCGAGTGCCATCATGGATATCTTCTCCTTGTCTTAACGCCGAGCAGCTCGTTCGGCTTTTAACTCAGCCGATGCCTTCTCGGCAGTCGCATTACTACACCGGGCCTGCTCCTTGGCCCGGGCTAGCTCCGTCCAAAGAATTTCAACAGCGGCAGCACCATCTGCAGCCAGGCACAACTTTCAGTGTCATGCTTATATCACAAAAATGTATGTGCAGGGACTGCTCCGAATACATACCTAGCGACTCGTCAAGACGCATATTGATCAACGTATTGTCATCCCCGGCTACATCAAGCTTCCGTTGCAGATTGGCAATATCCGCAGTCTGGGAAGTAGCCAGGGGGGAAGCAGCCTGTGTTCAAAGTTAATCAGATTAGTCCTCGGATATTTCTTTTGATCCTCTATTCGCTTCCTATGGGAAGCCAACCTGAGTCTTAGGGGCTACTGTCTATACACACGTGTATTTTTTGAAGAAAACACAATTGCACATATTATAGTACAAACCTCGAAGCCTCTCAGCAGACTCGGAAAGGCCTCATTCAATCCGCTCTTTGCGGATAGGACCTTTTTAACCACCGTACCCATCAAGGTACGATGTTCCTCTGAAACGGACGCCTGCCGCAGCATGTTCGTCAAGATATCCGGTGCCTCTTGGTCTCCGAAGGCAGCCGCGGGAGTACGATCACCCTTTGAAGGGATCCGTTTATTTGTATCCGGCCGCATTCCGGATTGTTTGGGGTCTTCATTGTTGTTCCCCGGACCCTGGGCCGCCAAAGTATCACCTTCGTGTAGCGTCTTCGTCATCCCTTGCACCACTTGTAGGTCGGGGGAGACCCTCTACGACAACACCTCAAGGTCGCCTGCCCTATTGGACGGAGAAGTCTGTGGGGGCATCTCGCTTTCCATCATCTCCGGGAGAAGAACCCCCGAGGAAGAGGATTGTTGAAGGGGACTGCACACTGAGCTACAAAAAAAATATATTCCAGGCATCATAAGAAAAGAACGGGATAGGTTTAAAACAGCCTTGTTCACTTACGATTTGGCCGGAGGCTTGTCCTCGTCATGAGACTACGCTTCGACGTCCTCCAGCCCCGGGCCGCCCCCCAGAGGGATCCTGCCTCGCTTAGGAGCCTGCTTCTCCCAATCTTCGGAGGCGGCCCTCTTCTTCCTGGGAGGGAAGGAGATAGTGGCCCCCCTTCACTTTTGTCTTCGGATGACGGGATTTTTACTCCTCCGGACACAAATTCCAAGGTTCCCTAGGAATAGAGGCCATCCTTGGTCCTCTTGCCCTCCGCCTCATCCTCCTTCTCTGGCATCTGGTATGGTGTTAGGGCCAGCATCCTTGTTAGGACAGGATTCGCTAGACCCTCGAGCAGAGGGGCCGAACATATAATCAGTTCCGCCTTCTTTATCCAGCCCTGGAAAAAGATAGCTTGCTAAGTACCATATTACTGTATGCATGACCACAAAGTATTCGAAAGCCAAATGCTTACCGGGGCATCCGGACAATTACAGTTAAGGCCAACATCTTCAACAGTATCCGGCCAATGTTTCCGCTTCCCGAAAAATAACTTCCACATCCCTTCGTGTGTGGCACTAAAGAAGTGTTGGAGGGTTTGTGGTCCTTCTGGATTAAAATCCCACATGCGGCGAGGCCTGCGCTGGCAGGGCAGGATTCAGCGAAGTAACATCACTTGGATCACACTGACGAGATCGATATCTCTCTCGAGGAGGGTTCGGATGCGGCTTTGTAAGGTCCGCGCTTCATATACTAATCCCCAGTCTAGCCCCTTGTTGACCCATGACGCGAGCTGTAACGGTGGGCCGGGACGGGACGGGGGGCAGCTACTCATTTAGCATTGCGGGGCTCTATAATATAAAACCACTCCAGCTGCCAGTAATTGGAAGCCTTGGTAAAAGAACCTTTTGGCCAGGGAGTGTTGGTGTAGGTGTCAAAACTGGCGGATCTCGGGTATCGGGTCCCGAACTGTGCATCTAAGGCGGATGGTAACAGGAGGCAGGGGACACGATGTTTTACCCAGGTTCGGGCCCTCTTGATGGAGGTAAAACCCTATGTCCTGCTCGATTTATTCTTGATGATATGGGTATTACAAGAGTTGATCTACCACGAGATCAGAGAGGCTAAACCCTAGAAGCTAGCCTATGGTATGATTGTATGTTGTCCTACAGACTAAAACCCTCCGGTTTATATAGACACCGGAGGGGGCTAGGGTTACACAAGGTCGGTTACAAAGGAGGAGATATACATATCTGTATTGCCTAACTTGCCTTCCATGCCAAGTAGAGTCCCATCCGGACACGAGACGAAGTCTTAAATCTTGTATCTTCATAGTCCAACAGTCCGGCCAAAGGATATAATCCGGCTTTCCGGAGACCCCCTAATCCAGGACTCCCTCAGTAGCCCCGAACCAGGCTTCAATGACGATGAGTCCGGCGTGCAGTGTTGTCTTCGGCATTGCAAGGTGGGTTCTTATCCAATTTTCAAGTGTTCGTAAGTAGTGTCTGGCTCCATAAATGTTGAACCTCTTGGCTTCTGTGCCCAATAAGGGCTATCTCCCACATGTCGAATGAATACGAGGCGCCAGTGCATTTTTACATTCGCCCCCCTAGCCAGATAAATAAATTGTCTATTATAGGGATGGGGATTCTTAGATCCAATCCATACCATCCTCCCCCAACGAGAATCCATCAGGGCACGTTTCGGAAAGATCCATTCCAGCATGGCCGACCCCGCAGCTCCTCCACCCGCCCCCGTAGCCCTAAGCCCGGTGATTGGGAGAGGTGTTCAGTCCGCACAGTCGATTAGTCGAACTGCAGACTAAGGGATTTCTACCTCCGGCATATATGGTGCCCGTTCGAGCCGGGCTTGCTGACGGAGTCCTGGATTAGGGGGTCTTCGGACAGCCGGACTATATCCTTCGGCCGGACTGTTGGACTATGAATATACAAGATTGAAGACTTCGACTCGTGTCCGGATGGGACTCTACTTGGCGTGGAAGGCAAGCTAGGCAATACTGATATGGATATCTCCTCCTTTGTAACCAACCTTGTGTAACCCAAACCCTCTCTAGTGTCTATATAAACCGGAGGGTTTTAGTACGTAGGAGAACAACAACCACAACATACAATCATACCATAGGCTAGCTTCTAGGGTTTAGCCTCTCTGATCTCGTGGTATATCTGCTCTTGTACTACCCATATCGTCAATATCAATCAAGCAGGACGTAAGGTTTTACTTCCATCAAGAGGGCCCGAACCTGGGTAAAACATTATGTCCCCTGCCTCTTGTTACCATCCGTCCTACACGCACAGTTCGGGATCCCCTACTCGAGATCCGCCGGTTTTAACACCGACATTGGTGCTTTCATTGAGAGTTCCGTTGTGCCATCGCCATCAGGAAGGATGCCTCATCCCGTCTTTAAAGATGGCACTGTTGCTAAGGGACCTTTGGCTATCGGCCAAACTCTCCGGCTAGGTGGTTTTCTTATGACCGCATGTTCGGCCATTGCGCCGACGATGACTTCTCGGGTCATCGAAAGCAATCTTCACGTCAACTCGGAACTCGCCGAGCAGTTAGATCCAATGGAGCTCTCTTCCCCAAACGAGCTCTTGGATCGCATCCCCGCACTGGGAGTCGCTACAGACTATGATCAGATTAGGCCTACACCCAATCTGAGAGAGATCAACTCTCCCCAGGTCACCCATCACATTGCAGTGGTAGAGGAACAATGCGGCAACCCTTCATCTATCTTAAGGACTATCTATGTCCGGATTCCCGATCCCTCCAAGCCGGATACCCACGGAGGGGAGGACGTCACTCAAGACCTAAACCTAGAGTCAGGCAGTGGGCTAGATTTACTGGAAAACATCCAAGAATCCAAACTTCCGAGTTGGGAAACTCCTTGGCCCCTGAGTCTCAGACTGGGTGAGGATTCGGGTTCAATTCTACCCACCCACCCAAACATAAGCGATCTATCCCAAATTAGGCAAGCGCCCGAAGAAACAGTACACCATTACTGGGCTAGATTCCTCCTGGTCATGAACAGGATAAAGGACTGCCGCGAGGAAGACGCAATTTCATTCTTCTGCAATAATTGCACGAACAAGGGAATCCTCAACGCCATAATTCGCTGCGAAATTACAAGCTTTGCCGACTTGGTGTCCATAGTACGAAAGTACTGTGCGATGGGAAGCACCTGGAAAACAGAAATAAAATTTTGGGATAATCCGGCCCTGAATACAAACCCAGTCCGAAATAAAAGGGTGCATTATTACAATACACATGGGTTAACTACCAAAAAGCAAAAGCCCTCTGCGGGGCAAGGAACCGTACTGGAGGGATGGCTCAACGGACCCTGCAAAATTCATAGTACAGCGGATGCAATACCAACGCATAGCCTTAGAGCATGTTGGATACTCCGGTAGGTGGCCAAAAGTGGTGAGGATCTACTCCTCCCAAATACCACAGAGCACCATCCCGTGGACAACAATACGGTGTTAATGGTCTTCGAGACCTTCGCATCAAATAATAAACGCAAGCGAACACTCCGCAGCATGGCCGAAATCTACCACGTAGCAGCAATAAATCCTTGGAGTGACACGGCTATTACCTTCAATGCCAGTGACGAACCTAAATTCCGAACAGCCCGAGCACCAGTCGCACTGGTCCTCAGTCCAATAGTGTACGGCTTTCGACTCACCAACGTAATCATGGACGGCGGCAGCGGATTAAACCTCATCTATGAGGAAACCCTTTAAAAGATGGAAATAGACTGGAGCCGCATTGAGCAAAGTAGCACATCCTTTAGAGGAATTATCCCCAGTTGGGAAGCACGCTGTGCTGGGAAAATCACACTAGATGTGGTATTCGGCATGCCGGATAATTACAAGTCCGAAGAAATTACATTCCAAGTGGCCCCGTTCAGGAGCGGATACCACGCTCTATTAGGGCGGGAGGCGTTTAGAATCTTCCAAGCCATACCCCATTACGGGTACATGAAGCTCAAAATGCCCGGGCCCAACGGAATCATCACTCTTGCTAGTGATCCAGACATAGCACTCCGCGCCGAAAATAAGACAGCCGCACTGGCCCTCGAGGCACTATCCGAAGCCCTAGCAGCCGAGGAACTAACTACGCTGCGCTCCATGGTGAACAGGACGACGTGATACTCGATAAAACATCCAAGTCCACCTCCTTTAAACCAGCAGACGAAATAGTCAAATTCCAAGTCCATCCAACAGACCCTATAAAAACAGCCTCCATCGGGGCACAATTAAACCCTGATGTCGACGCCGCACTGCGAGAGTTCCTACGCGAGAACTGGGACATTTTTGCCTGGCACCCTTCAGACATGCCAGGAATCCCACGCAGGCTGGTCGAGCACAGCCTAAATATCCTAAAAGGATTCAAGCCAGTCAAGCAGGCTCTTTGGCGTTTCTCCGAACCTAAGAGACAAGCCATGGGAGAGGAACTAGCCAAGCTATTGGAGGCCGGATTCATCAGAGACATAAAACATCCGGACTGGCTAGCGAACCTGGTGATGGTACCAAAGAAGGACAAATCCTGGTGCTTCTGCATCGATTTTAAGGACCTTAACAAGGTCTGCCCAAAGGATCCCTTCCCCTCCCCCCCATCGATCAAATCATCGACGCTACCGTAGGACACGATTCATTGTGTTTCCTCGACGCATACTCCGGCTACCATCAAATTAAAATGGCAGAGACAGACCAAGCCGCAACGGCATTCATCACACCATACGGCCCATTCTGCTTCAACACAATGCCCTTCAGGCTCAAAAACGCCGGCGCAACATATCAGCGCATGATTCATACATGTCTGGCAAACTAGATCGGCAAAACAGTGGAGGCATACGTAGATGACGTGGTAGATGACTTGAGGCTCACATTCGATAACCTCCGGACATATGACATCAAGCTCAATCTGGAAAAATGCGTTTTCGGCATACCAGCCGGAAAGATCCTAGGATTCATTGTCTCCAGTAGAGGTATTGAAGCTAATCCGGCCAAAATCCGAGTGTTGTCACAGTTGGCTACCCCAACAGACCTCAAACAAATCCAGAAGCTAACTGGATGCGTGGCGGCTCTAAGCCGCTTTATCTCCCGCTTGGGAGAAAAGGCCTTACCCCTTTATCGCCTCCTTTGGTGCACCGAACACTTCGAGTGGATGGACGCGGCCACAGCCGGATTGGAAGAAATAAAGGCCATTTTGGCAACCAACCCGATCCTGGCCGCACCAAACATCGGCGAACCAATGATGTTGTATATTGCGGCAACTCATCAAGTTGTAAGCGCGGTGCTCGTTGTCGAAGGGGAAGCGGACGGACACAAATTCCCTCTTCAAAAGCCGGTATAATATGTATCCATTGTCCTCACTCCATGCAAATCACGATACCCGCATTACCAAAAAATAGCATATGCGGTATTCATGGCATCACGGAAACTGCGACACTACTTTCAAGAGTGTTTGATTACAGTAGCCTCGGAAGTGCCATTAATGATAGTATCAACAACCGCGACGCTACAGGCTGGATTGCCAAATGGGCCATTGAGCTCCTCCCATTCGACATAAAACACAAACCTCACCGAGCCATTAAATCGCAAGTATTGGCCAACTTCGTCGCCGAATGGACGGAGGCCGAACTCCCTAAAGAATACAGCGCATACTCCAATTGGATCATGCACTTCGATGGTTCCAAAATGCTGGCCGGTCTAGGGGTTGGCGTCGTCCTGACGTCCCCCACCGGAGATACCGTTCGGTACATACTGCAAATATTGTATACAGATTCCAACAATGCAGCCGAATACGAAGCTCTGTTGCATGGTCTTCGGATGGCAGTCTCCATGGGCATTCAACGCCTAGAGGTGTGTGGGGATTCAAACCCCGCAATATCCCAAATAAACGGAGATTTTGACGCCAAGGATCCACAAATGGTGGCCTATCGAAACGCCGTCCTCAAAATTTCAGCTTGGTTCAAGGGACTCGAATTTCACCACGTGGCTCGGGAAAACAATCAGGCGGTGGATATCCTCACCCGCATCGGCGCAAAACACGACGCGGTCCCTCCCAACATATTTCTGGAAAGGCTCTTCAAGCCATCCGTAGCATGGGAAGGGGACACCGGTAACAACAGTCTGGACCCGGCCAAAATACCCGATACCGAACTCTCTGACACAATCGGAGGCTCCGCCACCGAAATAATACCTTCAGCCCACGAAATAATGGCCATTATTGCCCCATGGACAGAACCATTCCTGGCCTACCAAACTAGACAGGAACTTTCGGAGGACCAAAATGAGGCACGCTGCATAGTGCGGTGATCCAAGGCCTGCAGGGTCCATGAGGGAGAGTTGTACAATAAAAGCACTACCGGAGTCCTTCAAAGGTGCATCTCCGAAGAGGAAGGGCGGATTCTTTTGGCAGAAATTCACGCTGGACTCGGCGGTCATCACGCCGCAGCCCAGGCTCTTGTAAGCTAGGCCTTCCGTACAGGATTCTATTGGCCAACGGCCCGGGCAGATGCACAGGACTTGGTCCAACGTTGCGCCGGTTTCCAGGTCTTCGCAAATCAAAGCCACATGCCACCCACCGCCCTCCAAACAATCCTCATTACATGGCCCTTCGCGGTCTGGGGGCTTGACATGGTTGGACCCCTTAAAGGACGAACCCACAAGAAAAAATACTTATTGGTCATGGTGGATAAATTCACCAAATGGATAGAGGATAAACCGGTTAAAACAGCCAAATCCGGACCGGTGATAGATTTCATATCCAGGGTTGTACACCGTTATGGCGTCCCCCACAGCATCATCACTGATAACGGCACGAACTTCATGGCCGACGAGGTAAAACTCTGGTGCAGCAAAATGGGCATCAAGCTCGATTATGCTTCAGTCTATCACCCACAAACCAACGGTCAAGTCGAACGAGCAAACGGTCTTATAATGAGCGGCATTAAACCCAGATTAGTGTGTTCCTTAACGGAGTCTGACACGCACTGGGTAGATGAGCTCGACTCCGAACTCTGAGGGCTGCGGACTACGCTGAATCGTAGTACCGAATATACAACGTTTTTTATGGTATACGGCATAGAGGCAGTCTTGCCCTGTAAAATAATTCATGACTCACCTCGATCGGCAGGACAGTCTGGACACCTTGGAGGAAGAGCGTGACGTAGCCAAAGCCCGTTCCGCATTTTACCAGCAACAGGCTCGCAGATACCAAAGCAGAGAAGTACGGGCCAAAACTTATAACATTGCCGAACTAGTTCTACGCCTGCCGGATAAGAAAAAGAACAAGCTCGAGCCCAAATGGGAAGGTCCCTTCATTATCGACCAAGTTCTGACCGGTGGAGCGTACCGACTGCGGGATGCATCGACTAGTCGACTCGAGCCGAACCCATGGAACGCAGCCAGGCTCCGAAGATTCTACTCCTAGCACCAGACTCTATGTTAGTCCCTCCCTTTGTCCATTTTCTGCATATGCATCATCTGTCTTGTTTCCCTTTCTTTCTTTTTCTTATTATTCCTCTAGGCCTTCAAGGGTCACCTTGTGCCTCACTTGTACATTAAAGATGCGCTAGCCGCACTGTCCATACCTCGGGGCTTCTTTCACAGAAGCTTAAATTATTTACCTGGGCCTCACGCCCAACACATGTGTTATACTTCTGCATGTGCCTTTTTCACCATTATATGCATCGATATGACTTAAGTTTTGGCCAAGCCGGGTTGCCTGGCTCTTGTATTTATGCCCTACGTTCCCGTTAATTCGGCTAGGGAATAAGGGGAGCACCTCTGCGATTGTTACTGCCGGGTCAGCCGGATGTGTACCTCAGACTGGGTGAAGCCGAAAGCTAGCGTTCCTAAGGGAATATTCGGTCGGTGAACAAAAGATGAATTTTATTTATTATCGATATCTTCCCCCAGATGCTTTTTCTGCGCTTCTTATCGTAGTCCGGACATGCACTTTAGGGCATGCTTACCCAGGGAAAGGAACCCTTAACGGAACTAATTTCCCTAGAAGATGTTTCTTACTACCCATGTAATATAACATAACTAGTTGGGCACTTGTCCGATAAAGCACTAATGACCCCTACACCTAGTCTCCACGCATACCCCGGTTCTTATATAACTAAGTAGGTATTCGGATTCACTCCGGACTATCAGGCCCGGAGGTTGAAGCGAAAAGGTCAGCAACGATAAATGATCTACAATCCGGCTAGAAGGCATTATACATGTCACTTTAATTACATAGTCATGCAGACTGACTAAACTCCTCTTCTATACCATCCAACAGGAGGTCTAGCTTACAATCCTGTTGGGAATACTTTGCGGCTAATTCTACTTGCCCATAAACTAAGCTAACAGGGATCTCTTTTACGTCGGGCCCCACAGGTCCAACCTCGGCCATGTGATTTGGGTCAGCCTTGGTATAGCGAGTTTTCATGATGGCCCAGGCCTCTCTGGCACCCTGTCGGCAGGCCAATATCTTCCATAATCAGAGGCGCCGCCGTGCTCCCTTGAGCTTCTCCGTAAGCTCTGCAACGCCCTCTGGCAAGGAGACAGGTCGCCACAAAGCCTGGGCAACACCTTGCATCACCTGCCGAACTTGTTCGTGCAGATGTGACAGCTCAGACAGAAGATCACCCGCAGACCCGGGCATTTCCTCCGCGGGACGACCCGTCAGCATACCTACAGACATAATGCTGTTAATCGACTTCCTCGCCGAACTATTTTTCAAAGTTCGTTCAAGCACTTACTAAATATGCCGCGTCGAAGCCGCCGATTCTCCTTCACGGAGTCCGATAGTTGGGCACGAACATCCTTTAGTTCCACGCCCAGCTTGGTGTTGGCATCTATGAGATCATTCTTCTCCTGCCTCACCCTCGTAAGCACGCTCTCAGCGGCCTTCAGCTGACGTTGGAGCTGTTGCTTACCAGGATTTACTCCAGCGGCATCTGCAACTTTATTGTCAGATCGGCATATATGCTGCATTCTATATGATACTTATCATTCGAAGGATATATTACCAGAGGGGGTCTCTTTGGGCTCCCCTGCTACGGCCAGTGCGGCCTGAAGTTGGGCTTTGCACTCTTCCAGCTCCTGGGACAGTTAGGTATTCTTTTCTGTAAGAACCTGCATAACAAATGATCCTTAAATCTGTTATTCTAACTGTTTCAAGTCTCAGGGGCTACTGATATATATAACAACCATATTTTCTCACCCGTATGTCTTTTAGATACTACTCCGTGGCTCTGGCTAGACCATTTTGAGCGGCACGGAGGTATGCATCTCCCGAGTTGAAGGCATCCAATGCCTCTTGGGAGAAACAAGCGTGACGAAGAACAGTCCGGCGACGCCTGTGGTTCATGGCACTTTCCACCTCGGAATTGGTGGTGGACAATTTATCCGCATCCTCTATTGAAGGAGCACCCGGCGCACGCCTCATATTCGTTCCCGCCTCCGAATCCGGCCTTGGAGCCTGGCTGGTGGAGGCGCGATTAGTAGCCTCTCCGGGTATAGTCCGGCGAGTGCTCCTTTTCCTAAAAAGAAGGCATGGGCGTTAATATGCCTCCGAGAATAATGTCTTGTAATAAAAGACGGCGTGCCGTACCACTGCGTCAGTGTCTCAATCCGAACTACGGGTCTTTTCAGCCTGCCTGGCCCCGCGGCCCCTTGTTGGCTAGTCACCGCAGGCTCGGCCTTCCGCCTCGAGGACCTCCCCTGCAAAACACGGTTGTTATACGGTAATCAAAAACACGCAAGGACGGATCCCTTTTCAAAGTACTGGGACTTCGGACTCAGTTACCTGTGAGGCTGGAAGTAGCCCAGGGTAATCGGCCGTAATGGCCACCAAAGCATTGTCGTTGCTCAATTGGTAAAATACCCCATCGATCAGCTCCACAGATATGTGCGGATCCTCCTGGGAGGCCGGGTCCAGGGATCGTCCAGGGTCCTCGGGTTGTGGAGGGGGGTTGTTTATCTCCCTTACATCCTGGCGCAGCTCCTGCGTTGAAATAGCTAGACTAAATACTTAACTACGGGAAAATGAAACGGATGGGCGAGAAAAAGTCTCCGCTTACCCAGCTCGGAGGATTGTACATAGAAAATCCGCCCTGCGGGTTGACATGGAGGAATTCCTCCTCTTCTCCCTTGTACAAAGTGGATAAGTTCTTTATTAGATCAGCAACCGATCACGGCCCTTTATGGCCGTAGCGGGTGGCGTCATCCTCCTTGTTGAAATCCCACTTGGGGTGGCCTCTACACTGAAGCGGCTGCACCCCCTGCATGATACATGTGGCCATGACCTCGATCATGGTCAATCCAGATCGAGCTAAAAAACTTATCCAACTCATCAGGTAAAGGACATCCCTGTCATCTTCCTCCAGGGAGCTCCATGGACGCCAGCTCTGGCGCTTCTTCAAAGGAGCGTTGTCGAACTCAGGAAGGCCGATTCGAATAGGAGCCGGGAGGGGGACATCTTCTATATAAAACCATTCTGAAGGCCAGCCTTCGGACGTCTTCTTTGGGGTTCCGGACAGATATCCGGTCCCGGCAATACGCCACACTTCAGCTCCGCCCACTTGATATATTGACCCCTTCTGAGAACGGGGCACAAGGCAGAACAGCTTCTTCCATAGCGCGAAATGAGCCTCACAGCCTAAAAATAGCTCGCAAAGGGGTACGAATCCCGCGATATGCAATATGGAGGCAGGCGTAAGGTTGTGCAACTGGAGGCCGTAGAACTCCAGGAGCCCCCGGAGAAACGGATGAATTGGAAATCTGAGCCCTCTTACCAAATGAGGGACAAGGCATACCCGCTCTCCCTTGGAGGGATTGGGAAGGCTCTCTGCTTGCTCTCCGCCATTATAGGTGGCGAGCCCGGCTCGAACCGGGACCATGTATGTTGGGGGAAGAAATCCCTTGGTCTAGAGCATCACTAATTTGTTGTGCGGGACAGAACATCTTCCTCAATCTCCAGGCTTGGGGCTAGGGGAGCGAGAGGAGGAGCTGCATCGACCGGCCATGATGGAATGGATCTCTGTCGGGTGTGCTCCGATGAAGGCTTGCCAAGGGAGGATGGTGTGATTTGGATCTGAATCCTCGTCTTTTTAATAGGCGGCTCATTTGCACAGCTAGGGGGTAAATGTAAAAACACCCTGGCCCTTCACATTCGCTCGACACGTGTAAAGTGTCCATTATGGGGCGTGGAAGCCAAGGAGTGCAACATTGACAAGGGGCCGGATACTATTTCAACAGGTACACGGAATTTGGAGAGGAACCCGCCTTGCAATGTCGAAGACAATACTGTGCGGGACTCATCGTCATTGAAGCCTGGTTCGGGGGATACTTAGGGAGTCCTAGATTAGGGGGTCTCCGGACAGCCTGACTATTGGACTATGAAGATACAAGATTGAAGACTCCGTCTCGTGTCCGGATGGGACTCTACTTGGCGTGGAAGGCAAGCTAGGCAATACGGATATGGATATCTCCTCCTTTGTAACCGACCTTGTGTAACCCTAACCCTCTCCAGTGTCTATATAAACCGGAGGGTTTTAGTCCATAGGACAACAACAACCACAACATACAATCATACCATAGGCTAGCTTCTAGAGTTTAGCCTCTCTGATGTTGTGGTAGATCTACTCTTGTACTACCCATATAATCAATATCAATCAAGCAGGACATAGGGTTTTACCTCCATCAAGAGGGCCCGAACCTAGGTAAAACATTGTGTCCCCTGCCTCCTGTTACCATCCAGCCTAGACGCACAGTTCGGGACCCCCTACCCGAGATCCGCCGGTTTTGACACCGACACTTGCCACCTACAATGGCGGGGAGCAAGCGGGGAGCTTTCCCTGTCCTCCATGGGGGAATGGGTCTGCCTTGTTCCTTATTTACTAAGGGGACTTGGATTTCCAATTCATCCGTTCCTCCGCGGACTCCTGGAGTTCTACGGCCTCCAACTACACAATCTCACCCCTGCCTCCATTCTACATATCACCAGCTATGTTGCTCTCTGTGAGTTGTTCCTGGGCTGCGAGGCTCACTTCGAGCTGTGGAAAAGGCTACTTTGCCTCGTCCCTCGCATACAGAGGAGATCACTTTATCAAGTGGGCGGAGCCGATATATGGCGCATCGCCGATACCGGATACCTGCCCGGCACCCTGAAGAAGTCGTCCGAAGACTGGCCTTCAGAATGGTTATATATGGAGGACGTTCCCCTTCCGGACCCTGTTCGGCGGGGTCTTCCTGAGTTCAACAATGCACCTCTTAAGAAGCGCCGAAGTTGGCGCCCACGGAGCCCTTAGGCGGAAGACAATAGTGAAGTCCTCTATCTGATGAACCGGATCAAAGCACTGGCTCAATCAGGATTGACAATAATCGAAGTTATGTCGATTTGCATAATGCGGGGAGTGCAACCACTTCAATACCATGGGCACCCCTTGTGGTGTTATAACGGGGCGGATGACGCCACCCGCTGCGGGCATAAGGGTCTGGACAATGCTGCCGCTTTAGCAAAAGTTCTGTCCGAATTGTTCAAGGGTGAGGAAGAGGAGTTCACCCGCATCAAGCCACGGGATGGATTCTCCATGTACAATCCTCCAAGCTGGGTAAGTTATATCTCCCTGCTCCCATTTTTCCCGCATTCTTTGTCGTAAGTATTCACCTTGCCACTTTGCAGCAGGAACTGCGAAAAGCCATAAAGGAGATCAGCAGCCCTTCTCCACAACCAGAGGACCCTGACCGGGCCCTTGACTCCGGACTTGAAGAAGATTCGGTTATATTCGTGGAGCTGATATACCGGCAGTTCTATCAGTTAAGCTGCGACGATGCCATGGTGGCCATTACGGCCGACTATCCCGGACTGCTCCCTGCATCGCAAGTAAGAAAAAACAAAAATCCCAACTCCAAAACTAGGATCCCCTTTTAGGCACTTCACCCACCATATACACATGGCATTTTTATAGGGAAGGCATTCGGGACGCCCTGCCGAACCCGCAGCAACGCGCCAACAGGAGGCACCGAGGCCAGGTAGGCCAAAAAGGAAGGCGGTCAGGACGGAGACGCCGGCGCAAAGGTATAACAAACCCCGCTCCGTGGTTGTCGTCTTTCTCGAAATATAATGACGCCCATGTTTCTTTAATAGAAAGAACGCTCGCCGGAATATGTCTGGCGATGTTACTAATCACGCTTCCACCAGCCGGGCGCCAGGACCGGACATGGAGGCAGAAGCCGATATGGGGCAGGCGCCGGATAATCCCCCTACAGAGGATGCGGATAAATTATCCGCTACAAACTCAGAAGGGGAAAGCGCCATGAATCATAGGTGCCTCCGGGCCGTACTCTATGACGCTTGTTTCTCACCAGAGGCGTTTGATGCCTTCAATTCTGGAGAGGCGTACCTCCGTGCCTCTCAAGATGGTCTAGCCAGAGCCACGGATCAGTATGTAAAGGATGTACGGGTGAGTAAATCTGCTGGTTTATATGTATTAGTAACCCCTAAGACTTGAAACAGTTAGCAGAACTGATTTAAGGATCATCTTTATTGTGCAAGTTCTTACAGAGAAGAATACTAGGCTGTCACAGGAGCTAGAGGAATGGAAGACCAACTATGGGCTGCTGTGGTCGCATTGCAAGAACCGAAAAAGTCACCTGCTGGTAACATTTACTTTAAAGAATGATGGTTACCATATAACATGTGGCATTGCTACAGATCTAACAATAGATGTTGCAGATGAATCCGGAGAGAATCCGGAGGACCAGCATGTTATGCGGCAGCTAGAGGCTGGCAAACGAGTGCTGACTGAGGTTAGGCAGGAGAAAAACAATCTCCAAGATGCCAATATTAAGCTGAGTGTGGAACTAAAAGACGTTCGGGGCCAGCTTACAGACTCCCAGAAGGAGAATAAGCGGCTTCGGCGCGGCATTTTCAGTAAGTGCTTGAACGAATCCTTTTAAAGGAGTTCGGCAAAGAAGCCGACTAACAGCATTATGTCTGTAGGTATGCTGATAGGTCGTCCCATGGAGGAAATGCCCGGGTCTGCAGGTGATCTTCTGTCAGAGCTGTCACATCTGCACGAACAAGTTCGGCAGGTGATGCAGGGTGTTGCCCAGGCCTTGTGGCCGTCTGTCTCCCTGCCAGAGGGCATTGCAGAGCTTGCGGAGAAGCTCAAGGGAGCATGGCGGCGCTTCCAATTATGGAAGATATCATCCTGCCGACAGGGTGCCAGAAAATCCTGGGCCATGGTGAAGACGTTGTATACCAAGGCAGACTCAAATCACATGGCCGAGGTTGGACCTGTGGGGCCCGACGGAAAAGAGATCCCCGTTAGCTTAGTTTATGGGCAAGTAGAATTAGCCGCAAAGTATTCCCAACAGGATTGTAAGCTAGACCTCCTGTTGGATGGTATAGAGGAGGAATTTAGTCAGTCTGCATGACTATGTAATTAAAGTGACATGTATAATGCCTTCTAGCCGGATTGTAGATCATTTGTCGTTGCGGTTCGCTTCAACCTCCGAGCCCACTAGTCCAGAGTGTATCCGAATTCCCGCTTAGTTATATAAGAACCGGGGTATGCGTGGAGACCAGGCGTAGGGGTCATTAGTGCTTTATCAGACAAGTGCCCAACTAGTTATGTTATATTACATGGGTAGTAAGAAACATCTTCCAGGGAGAATTGTTCCGTTAAGGGTTCCTTTCCCTGGGTAAGCATGCCCTAAAGTGCATGTCCGAACTACATTAGGAAACATAGGAAAAACATCTGGGGGCAGATATGGATAATAAATAAAAATCATCTTTGGTTCACCGACCGAATATTCCCTTAAGAACGCTAGCTTTCGGCTTCACCCAGTCTGAGGTACACATCCGGCTGAACCGGCAGTAACAATCGCAGTGGTGCTCCCCTTATGCCCTAGCCGAATTAACGGGAACGTAGGGCATAAATACAAGAGCCAGGCAACCTAGATTGGCCAAGACTTAAGTCATATCGATGCATATAATGGTGAAAAAAGGTACATTCGGAAGTATAACACATGTGTTGGGCATGAGGCCCAGATAAATAATTTAAGCTTCTATGAAAGAAGCCCCCAGGTATGAAGAGTGCGGCTAGCGCATCTGTAATGTGCAAGCAAGGCACAAGGTGACCCTTGAAGGCCTAGAGAAATAATAAAAGAAAGAAAGAAAGAGAAACAAGATAGATGATGTATATGCAAAAAATGGACATAGGGAGGGGACTAACATAGAGTCCGGTGCTAGGCGTAGAATCTTCGGAGCCTGGCCGCGTTCCATGGGTTCGGCTCAAGTCAACTAGTCGATGCATCCCATAGTCGGTATGCTCCGCAGGTCAGAACTTGGTCAATAATCAAGGGACCTTCCCATTTGGGCTCGAGCTTGTTCGTTTTCTTATCCGGCAGGCGTAGAACTAGTTCGCCAACGTTATAAGTTTTGGCCTGTACTTCTCTGCTTTGGTATCTGCGAGCCTGTTGCTGATAAAATGCGAAACGGGCTTTGGCTACGTCGCGCTCCTCCTCCAGGGTGTCCAGACTGTCCTGCCGATCGAGCTCAGCTTCTCTTTCTTCGTACATGCGCACTCGAGGTGAGTCATGAATTATGTCACAGGGCAAGACTGCCACTGCGCCGTACACCATAAAGAAGGGTGTATATCCGGTACTATGATTCGGCGTGGTCCGCAGACCCCAGAGTACAGGGTCGAGCTCCTCTACCCATTGCGTGTTAGACTCCGTTAAGGAACAAACTAATCTAGGTTTAATGCCGCTCATTATAAGACCATTTGCTCGCTCGACTTGACCGTTGGTTTGTGGGTGATAGACTGAAGCATAATCGAGCTTGATGCCCATTTTGCTGCACCAGAGTTTTACCTCGTCGGTCGTGAAGTTTGTGCCATTATAAGTGATGATGCTGTGGGGGACGCCATAATGGTGTACAACCCCGGATATGAACTCTATCACCGGCCCGGATTCGGCTGTTTTAAGAGGTTTAGCCTCTATCCATTTGGTGAATTTATCCACCATGACCAATAAGTATTTTTTCTTGTGGGTTCCCCCTTTAAGGGGTCCAACCATGTCAAGCCCCCAGACCGCAAAGGGCCATGTAATGGGGATTGTTTGGAGGGTGGTGGGTGGCATGTGGCTTTGATTTGCAAAGAGCTGGCAACTGGCGCAACGTTGGACCATGTCCTATGCATCTGCCCGGGCCGTTGGCCAATAGAATCCTGTACGGAAGGCCTTGCTTACAAGAGCCAGGGCTGCGGCGTGATGACCGCCGAGTCCGGCGTGAATTTCTGCCAAAAGATTCCACCCTTCCTCTTCGGAGATGCACCTTTGAAGGACTCCGGTAGTGCTTTTTTGTACAATTCTCCCTCATGGACCCTGTAGGCCTTGTATCACCACACTATGCAGCGTGCCTCATTTTGGTCCTCCGGAAGTTCATGTCTAGTTAGGTAGGCCAGGAATGGTTCTGTCCATGCGGCAATAATGGCCATTATTTCATGGGCTGAAGGTGTTATTTCGGTGGCGGAGCCTCCGATTGTGTCAAAGAGTTCGGTATCAGGTGTGTTGGCCGGGTCCGGACTGTTGTTACCGGTGTCCCCTTCCCATACTACGGATGGTTTGAACAGCCTTTCCAAAAATATGTTGGGGGGGGGGACTACATCGCGTTTTGCGCCGATGCGGGCGAGGATATCCGCCGCCTGATTGTTTTCCCGAGCCACATGGTGAAATTCGAGCCCCTCGAGCCAAGCTAACATTTTTAAGACGGCGTTTCGATAGGCCGCCATTTTCGGATCCTTGGCGTCAAAGTCTCCATTTATTTGGGATATTGCGAGGTTTGAATCCCCACGCACCTCCAGGCGTTGAATGCCCATGGAGACTGCCATCCCAAGACCATGCAACAGAGCTTCGTATTCAGCTGCATTGTTGGAGTCTGTATACAATATTTGCAGTACATACTGAACGGTATCTCCGGTTTGGGACGTCAGGACGACGCCAGCCCCTAGACCGGCCAGCATTTTAAAACCGTCGAAGTGCATGATCCAATTGGAGTATGCGCCGTACTCTTTAGGGAGTTTGGCCTCCATCCATTCGACGACGAAGTTGGGCAATACTTGCGACTTGATGGCTCGTCGAGGTTTGTATGTTATGTCGAACGGGAGGAGCTCAATGGCCCATTTGGCAATCCGGCCCGTAGCGTTGCGGTTGTTTATAATATCATTAAGTGGCACTTCCGAGGCTACTGTAATCGAACACTCTTGAATGTAGTGTCGCAGCTTCCGTGATGCCATGAATACCGCATAAGCTATCTTTTGATAATGTGGGTACCGTGATTTGCATGGAGTGAGGATAGTGGATACATATTATACCGGCTTTTGAAGAGGGAATTTATGTCTGTGCGCTTCCCGTTCGACAACAAGCACCGCGCTTACAACTTGATGAGTTGCCGCAATGTACAACAGCATTGGTTTGCCGATGTTTGGCGCGGCTAGGATTTGGTTGGTTGCCAAAATGGCCTTTATTTCTTCCAATCCGGCTATGGCCCCGTCCGTCCACTCGAAGTGTTCGGTGCACCGAAGGAGGCGATAAAGGGGTAAAGCCTTTTCTCCTAAGCGGGAGATAAAGCGGCTTAGAGCCGCCACGCATCCAGTTAACTTCTGGATTTGTTTGAGGTCTGTTGGGGTAGCCAACTGTGACAAAGCTCGGATTTTGGCCGCATTAGCTTCAATACCTCTGCTGGAGACACTGAAACCCAGGAGCTTTCCGGCTGGTACGCCGAAAATGCATTTTTCTGGATTGAGCTTGATGTCGTATGTTCGGAGGTTGTCGAATGTGAGCCTCAAGTCGTCTATCAAAGAGTCGACGTGTTTGGTTTTGACGACCACATCGTCTATGTATGCCTCTACTGTTTTGCCGATTTGTTTCTCCAGACATGTCTGAATCATGCGCTGATATGTTGCGCCAGCGTTCTTGAGCCCAAAAGGCATTGTGTTAAAACAGAAGGGACTGTATGGTGTGATGAATGCCGTTGCGCCTTGGTCGGACTCCGCCATCTTGATTCGGTGGTAACCAGAGTATGCGTCGAGGAAACACAATGACTCATGTCCTGCGGTAGCATCAATGATTTGATCGATGCATGGGAGGGGGAAGGGATCCTTTGGGCAAGCTTTATTGAGGTCTTTGAAATCGACACAAAGGCACCATGATTTGTCCTTCTTTGGTACCATCACCAGGTTTGCTAGCTAGTCCGGGTGTTTTATTTCTCTAATGAATCCGGCCTCCAATAACTTGGCTAGCTCCTCTCCCATGGCATGTCCCTTAGGTTCGGAGAAACGCCGAAGAGCTTGCTTGACCGGCTTGAATGCCTTTAGGATATTGAGGCTATGCTCGGCCAGCCTGCGTGGGATTCTTGGCATGTCTAAGGGATGCCAGGCGAATATGTCCCAGTTCTCGTGCAGGAACTCTCGTAGTGCGGCATCCACAGCAGGGTTTAATTGTGCCCCGATGGAGGCTATTTTTGTAGGGTTCGTTGGGTGGACTTGGAATTTGACTATTTCATCCGCTGGTTTAAAAGAGGTGGACTTGGATCTTTTGTTGAGTATCACGTCATCCCTATCCACTGTGGAGCGTAGCGTGGTTAATTCCTCGGCCGAAAGGGCTTCGGATAATGCCTCGAGGGCCAATGCGGCTGTTTTGTTTTCGGCACGGAGTGCTGTGTCCGGATCGCTGGCAAGAGTGATGATTCTGTTGGGCCCGGGCATTTTGAGCTTCATGTACCCGTAATGGGGTACGGCTTGGAAGATTGTGAACGCCTCCCGTCCTAAAAGAGTGTGATAACCACTGCTGAACAGGGCCACTTGGAATGTAATTTCTTCGGACCTGTAATTATCTGGCGTGCCGAATACCACATCTAGTGTGATTTTCCCAGCACAGCGTGCTTCCCGACTGGGGATGATTCCTCTAAAGGTTGTGCTACTTTGCTCAATGCGGTTCCAGTCTATTTCCATCTTTTGAAGAGTTTCTTCATAGATGAGGTTTAATCCTCTGCCGCCGTCCATGAGTACTTTGGTGAGTCGAAAGCCATCCACAATTGGACAAAGGACCAGTGCGGCTGGTGCTCGGGCTGTTCGGAATTTAGGTTCGTCACTGGCATTGAAGGTAATAGCCGTGTCACTCCATGGATTTATTGCTGCTACGTTGCAGATTTCGGCCGTGCTGCGGAGTGTTCGCTTGCGCCTGTTATTTGACGCGAAGGTCTCAAAGACCGTTAACACTGTATTGTTATCCACGGGATGGTGCTCTGTGGTATTTGGGAGAAGAAGATCCCTCCAGTATGGTTCCATGCCCTGTAGAGGGTTTTTGCTTTTTGGTAGTTGACCCGGGTGTATTGTGATAATGCACCCTTTTATTTCGGACTGGGTTTGTATTCAGGGATGGATTATCCTAAAAGTTTGTTTCGATTTTCTAGGCACTTTCCATCGCACAGTACTTTCGTACTATGGATGCCAAGTCAGCGAAGCGTGTTATCTCACGGCCATTTATGGCATTAAGGATTCCCTTGTCCGTGCAATTATTGAAGAAAAATAGGATTGCGTCTTCCTCGCGACAGTCCTTAACCTTGTTCATCGCAAGGAGGAATCTGGCCCAATAGTGATGTACTATTTCCTGGGGCTCTTGCCTGATGTGGGAAAGATCACTTATGTTTGGGTGGGTGGGTGGAATAGAATCCGAACCCTTACCCGAGGATCCAGGGGCCGAGGAGTTTCCAATTTTGGAAGTTCCGTCTCCGGGGTGCTACCCAATAATCCTGGCCCGCTACCTGACTCTAAGTTCAGGGATTGGATGTTGTCCTCCCGCAAATGGGCGTCCTGCTCGGAGAGCTCGGGAATCCGAACATAGTTGGTCTTCAAGATAGAGGAAAGGTCGCCGCATTGTTCCTCCACCACTGCAATATGATGGGTGACTGGTGGAGAGTTAATCTCCCTTTGATCGGGTTTAAGCCCAATCTGATCATAGTCTGTAGCGACTCCCCAGGCGGCGATGCGATCCAAGAGCTCGTTTAAGGAGGCGAGCTCCATTGGATCCATCTGTTCGGCGAGTGCCGATTTGACGTGGAGGCTGTTTTCGATGACCCAAGAAGTCATCGTCGGCGCGGCGGCCGAACAGGCGGTCATGATGAAACCGCCTAGCCGGAGAGTTTGGCTGACAGCCAAAGCTCCCCCAATAGTAGTACCGTCTTTAAAGACAAGACGAGACATCCTTCCTTCTGGTGACGACACAGAGGAACTCTCAATGAAAGCACCAATGTCGGTGTCGAAACTGGCGGATCTCGGGTAGGGGGTCCCGAACTGTGCGTCTAAGGAGGATGGTAATATGAGGCAGGGGACACGATGTTTTACCCAGGTTCGGGCCTTCTTGATGGAGGTAAAACCCTACGTCCTGCTCGATTTATTCTTGATTATATGGGTGTTACAAGAGTTGATCTACCACGAGATCGGAGAGGCTAAACCTAGAAGCTAGCCTATGGTATGATTGTATGTTGTCCTATGAACTAAAACCCTCCGGTTTATATAGACACAGGAGGGGGCTAGGGTTACACAAGGTCGGTTACAAAGGAGGAGATATACATATCCGTGTTGCCTAGCTTGCCTTCCATGCCAAGTAGAGTCCCATCCGCACACGAGACGAAATCTTCAATCTTGCATCTTCATAGTCCAACAGTCTGGCCAAAGGATATAATCCGGTTGTTCGGAGACCCCCTAATCCAGGACTACCTCAGTTGGCGTGTTGGCTGATTGTAGCACCGCCGCACTCCGCTTATTCCCCGTCGACTACCTTCGGCTTCACAATAAAGGTCTTGAGCCATAAGCTGAAGTGTGGGGGGCTTCGAAGGAAGGCCTCGCATGTAATGATAAACGCCGAGACATGGAGGATAGAGTCCGGGGCAAGATCGTGAAAATCTAGTCTGTAATAAAACATAAGCCCTCGGACAAAGGGGTGAAGAGCAAACCCTAACCCCCGGAGGAAGTGGGAGACGAATACCACCCTCTCGCCTGATCTTGAGGTCGGAATAACTTGTGCTTGAGCAGGAAGCCGGTGGTGGATCTCTGCGTCAGATATCTTTCTGCCCGAAGCTTTGTGATATCCTCCTCTGTAATGGAGGAAACCACCCATCAGCATTGGGAGCTGGATCCGGACATGATTGGAAGGCTGAAAGCAATGGAGTCAAACCTTGGGTGCTGGAACTCGGTGTTGGGGAGGCTTAGGAGAGGTTTGGCATAAAAAGACGGCCCTTGGTTCCTTTATAAATACCTCCGGTATTGAACGTCTCCTCCTAAGCCTAAGAACCTGCCTATTCCTAAGGAATCTTTCTCGCAGGACAGTTGGGTTACCCACGCTCGTATTGATGAAAATCAATACGAGACATGCCAATGACAACCGCGTCTCGAAACATGGGGGCAAAAAATGGTTCGAAATTATGACTGGACAGGCGTGACGTCACATTACTAAAGTTGTCAGCAGATTGGACTTGTGTGTTATTATATTCTCTCTGCAGTTGTGTGCGGTGTGTGTTACAGGTCCGGACATGATCAATTCGTCTAGGGGCTATTAGGGAGTTCGGAAGGAGGTACCCACCTTGCAATGCCGAAGATAGCATTACGCATCGGATACCTTGTCATTGAAGCTAGGTTCAGGGGCTACTGAGGGAGTCCTAGACTAAGGGGTCCTCGGGTGTCCGGCCTATTATCTATGGGCCGGACTAATGGGCTGTGAAGATATGAAAACCGAAGACTATACCCGTCTCTGGATGGGACTCTCCTTGGCGTGGAAGGCAAGCTTGGCGAACTACTATGAAGATTCCATCTTATGTAACTGACTCTGTGTAACCCTAGATCCCCGGTGTCTATATAAACCGAAGGGTGTAGTCCAGAAAGGATAGATACTCAATATCGTAGTCATACAGGCTAGACTTCTAGGGTTTAGCTATTACGATCTCGTGGTAGATCAACTATTATAATACTCATATACATCAAGAGCAATCAAGCAGGAAGTAGGGTATTACCTTCATAGAGAGGGCCCGAACCTGGGTAAACATCGAGTCCCGTGTCTCCTGTTACCATCAACCTTAGACGCACAATTCGGGACCCCCTACCCGAGATCCGCCGGTTTTGACACCGACAGGGGGTACCCAGACTTGCCTGCCTGCGGCCCACAGCGTGGCTCCACCAGCGGCCTGGTACGGCCCATCATCTGCAGCGATAAATCAATACCCTCACGAGGGGGACAATGCCAAGACCTCGCAGTGGGCAGCCTCACTAGGCTGTCTCCTGAGGAGCGGAGAAATCTATGCAAGGGGCACCTCGTGAGGTTCACGTGACGTGAGCCATGATGACCAAGGCGAGGCGGGCGCTAGCACGCGCTGTGTACCAGTTTCCTCTTTGCTGCTAAAGAGGCAGGCGCAGGCGAGGTGTCCCGAGGCATCAGGCAAAGGTTTCCTTATCGGTGCAACAAGACCAAGGCCAGCAGGATAGCAGGATGGAGGTCATGGCAGAGCCCACAGCGGCATCACCACCATAATCATTGGCAGGTGAAGACCACCTTTTTCAGGATAGCTTGTACTAGTTGTCCCCCTTCAAACTTGGCCGTTGTTGGATCCCTTCCCGCCTAACATTTGGGAAGAGGACCAGGGCCTCTGTAAATAGGGCTAGCCCCCACCGTAGAAAGGGACGATCCATTCAGTCCATCCTCACACACACCAGCTCATCGAGCTAAAGAACACCTCTCCTCGGGAGGCATTTCATCCATAGTACTAGTTCATCCTCAGCCTTCGAGGCAATCCACCACCACCACACTGGAGTAGGGTATTACACCACAACGGTGGCCCGAACCAGTATAAACCCCTGTGTCCCGTGTTCCTTGGGTTCGTCGAGCTCGGCCTTGGGATTGTTGCGCCAGCGAGCTATGGAGGGGAGAGTTCTTCGTGCGCACTCGAGTGTTCAAACCTCATGGGTTAGCCAGAACCCAGAATCCGACAGATCTTGCTGCGCTCAACTTCTATGGATGAAGCAAACCCTCAAGGACTACGGCATCCACCTGAAGCATGTGCCACTCTACTGCGACAACGAAAGCGCCATCAAGATTGACAACAATCAAGTTCAGCACTCGAAGACAAAGCACATTCAGATTTGTCATCACTTTCTCAAAGATCATGTCATGAAGGAAGATATTGATATCATTCACGTTAACACTGAAGAGCAATTGGCAGATATCTTCACAAAGCTCTTGGATGAGAAAAGGTTTTGCAAGTTGCCGTGTGAGCTAAATATCTTAGAATCCTCAAATGTCCTATGATTGGACACACATCGTAACGCTTATTGATACATCTCCGTCGTATCTAATTTTCCAAACACTTTTGCCCTTGTTTTGGACTCTAACTTGCATGATTTGAATGGAACTAACCCAAACTGACGTTGTTTTAAGCAGAATTGCCATGGTGTTACTTATGTGCAAAAACAAAAGTTCTCGGAATGACCTGAAACTTCACGGAACGTCTATATGGAAATAATGAAAAATCCTTGCAAAAGATGAAGACCAGGGGGCCCACACCCTAGCCACGAGGGTGGGGGGCGCCTGCCCCCCTAGGGCGTGCCCCTCTACCTCGTGCCCCCCTGGAGCTCCTCCGGCCGCAATTCCAACTCTATATATTTGCTTTCGGGGAGAAAAAAATCAGAGAGAAGGATTCATCACGTTTTATGATACGGAGCCGTCGCCAAGCCCAAAAACCTCTCGGAGGGCTAATCTGGAGTCCGTTCGGGGCTATGGAGAGGGGAATCCATCACCATCGTCATCATCAACCTTCCTCCATCACCAATTTCATGATGCTCACCGTCGTCCATGAGTAATTCCATCGTAGGCTTGCTGGACGGTGATGGGTTGGATGATATTTATCATGTAATCGAGTTAGTTTTGCTAGGGTTTGATCCCTAGTATCCACTATGTTTTGAGATTGATGTTGCTATGACTTTGCTACGCTTAATGCTTGTCACTAGGGCCCGAGTGCCATGATTTCAGATCTGATCCTATTATGTTTTCATCAATATATGAGAGTTCTTGATCCTATCTTGCAAGTCTATAGTCACCTATTATGTGCTATGATCCGTTAACCCCAAAGTAACAATAATCGGGATACTTACCGGTGATGATCGTAGTTTGAGGAGTTCATTTATTCACTATGTGTTAATGCTTTGGTCCGGTACTCTATTAAAAGGAGGCCTTAATATCCTTTAGTTTCCACTAGGACCCCTTTCCCATGGGAGGGTAGGACAAGAGATGTCATGCAAGTTCTTTTCCATAAGCACGTATGACTATATTCGGAACTAGTTCTATGTCACCCTAGGTTATGACTGTTACATGATGAACCGCATCTGGCATAATTCTCTATCACCGATCCATTGCCTACGAGCTTTCCATATATTTTTCTTCGCTTATTTTCTTTTCCGTTGCTATTGCTATCATCACTACAAAATACCAAAAACATTTCTTTTTCTATCATTACCTTTTGCTACCGTTACCACTACTATCATATTACTTTGCTACTAAATACTTTGCTGCAAATATTAAGTTTCCAGGTGTGGTTGAATTGACAACTCAGCTGCTAATACTTGAGAATATTCTTTGGCTCCCCTTGTGTCGAATCAATAAATTTGGGTTGAATACTCTACCCTCGAAAACTGTTGCGATCCCCTATACTCGTGGGTTATCAAGACTATTTTCTGGCGCCATTGCCGGGGCGCATAGCTCTATTCTTTGAGTCACTTGGGATTTATATCTGCTTATCATTTTGAAGAACTTGAGAGATCCAAAAACCAAGATTTATCCCTCAACTACGAGGGGAGGAAAGGAACTGCCATCTAGCTCTGCGCTTGATTCACCTTCTGTTTTGAGTAAGCTTGCGACGCCTAAACCTGCTTCTGCTATTCGTTCTGATATGTCGCATGTTATTGATGATGCCAGTTCTACTATGCGTGATACTTATGATGAAACTACTTCTATGCTTGATACTACTATGCCACTTGGTGAATTTTTTGATGAACAACTTGCTAGGGTTAGAGAGAATGAAAATATTGAAACTAATAATATTGATGAAAGTGATGATGAAGACTCTCCCCCTAATAAATATGAATCACCTATTATTCCTGAGGGTTATGTTTTTGAAAAAGAAGCTGCTTTAGCTATTTTAGCTTGCAAAGATAGATACGACCTCAAGAGGTTGGTAGCTCAATGGAAGCAGCAATCTCTTAATGCTAGAATAAAACCTGACCTTGCTTTCGCTACTTCACCTATCTGTGTTACTGATAAGGATTATGAATTCTCTGTTGATCCTGATATAATTACTTTGGTTGAATCTGATCCTTTTCATGGCTATGAATCTCAAACTGTTGTGGCACATCTTACTAAATTAAATGATATAGCTACCCTATTCACTAATGATGAGAGAACTCGTTACTTTTCTATCCTTAAAATATTCTCGTTCTCATTAAAGGGCGATGATAAGATATGGTTTAATTCTCTTGATCCTGGTTGTGTGCGTATTCCCCGGGATATGATTTATTACTTCTCTTCTAAATATTTCCCTGCTCATAAGAAACAAGCTGCATTGAGGGATATATATATATATATATATATATATATATATATATATATATATATATATATATATATATATATAT
>NC_041380.1:329851070-329934186 GCF_002162155.2 Triticum dicoccoides | reverse complement strand
TTTGCAAATTGAAGAAGAAAGTCTCCCACAATCTTGGGGGTGGCTTCTCAAGTTACTTAATGCTTTGCGTGATCATCCTCTTAAGAAAAATGAAATACTTGGTATCTTTTATAATGGACTAACTGATGCTTCCAGAGATTACCTGGATAGTTGTGTTGGTTCTGTTTTCAGGGAAAGAACACCGGATGAATCTAAAATTCTATTGAATAATATGTTGACAAATGAAAATAATTTGACACTTCGTGAGCCTATTCCTAAACCAACTCCGAAGAAAAGAGGTGTTCTATTTCTCAGTCCTGAAGAAATACACGGTCTTAATTTACCGCCTGTTGAAGAAACATATGATCTTAATCCATTACCTATTGAAGAAATACATGGTCTTGATAACCCGACACAAGTAGTAAAGGTAAATTCTCTCTATAGATATGATAAAGCTGAAATCCCATTTACTAAGTTTGCTAGCCCATGCTTAGATGAGTTTGATAAATTTATGGTTAAGCAAGAAGATTTTAATGCTTATTTTGGTAGACAATTGAAATACAATTCAAATATGCTTGAACACTTGGGTGATTATATGGCTAATGTCAAAGGTGAACTTAAACTTATTAGTAAACATGATTCTATGGTTACCACTCAAGTAGAACAAGTACTTAAGGCTCAAAATGATTTGCTCAATGAATTGAAAAGTAGGAATAATGATTATGCTATTAGAGTGGCTACTAGAACTGGTAGAATGACTCAGGAACCTCTGTATCCTGAAGGCCACCCTAAGAGAATTGAGCCAGATTCTCAGAGAAATAATATAGATGCACCTAGTCCTTCTAAAAGGAAGAAAAAGAAAAATGATAGGACTTTGCATGCTTCTAGTGAACCTATTGCTGAAACACCTGAGAATCCAAATGATATTTCTATTTCTGATGTTGAAACACAATCTATTAATGAACCTGAAACTAGTGATAATGTTAATGATAAGGTTCAGGATGATGCTCAACCTAGTAATGATAATGATATAGAAATTGAACCTGCTGTTGATCTTGATAACCCACAATCAAAGAATCAATGTTATGATAAGAAAGACTTTGTTGCTAGGAAACACGGAAAGGAAAGAGAGCCTTGGGTTCAAAAACCCATGCCTTTTCCTCCCAAACCATCCAAGAAAAAGGATGATGAGGATTTTGAGCGCTTTGCCGAAAAGATTAGACCTATCTTTTTGCGTATGCAATTAAGTGATTTGCTCAAAATGAATCCTTATGCTAAGTACATGAAAGAAATTGTTACTAATAAAAGAAAGATACCAGAGCTGAAATTTCCACCATGCTTGCTAATTATACTTTTAAAGGTGGAATACCTAAGAAACTAGGAGATCCAGGAGTACCCACTATACCATGCTCCATTAAAAAAACTATGTTAAAACTTCTTATCTGATCTTGGAGCCGGTATTAGTGTTATGCCTCTCTCTTTATATCGTAGACTTGATTTGATAAGTTGACACCTACTGAAATATCTTTGCAAATGGCTGATAAATCAACTGCTATACCTGTCGGTATTTGTGAGGATGTGCCTGTTGTAGTTGAAATGTTACTATTTTAACAGACTTCGTTATTCTTGATATTCCTGAGGAAGATAGTATGTATATTATTCTTGGAAGACCCTTTTTGAATACTGCAGGGGCTGTTATTGATTGCACTAAAGGCAATGTCACTTTTCATGTTAATGGTAATGAGCATACGATAGACTTTCCGAGGAAACAACCTCAAGTTCATAGTATCAACTCTATTGGAAATCGATTATTATTGGAGGTTTTGAATTTCCTCCACCTACTGTCAAAAAGAAATTTGATATTATTATTATTCGGGATGTGCATATCCCCGTTGAGGTAACATAGTGTTATTCGAAATTTCTCCGGTTCCACGTTATTCGGAATGAGTTTGTTAACAAGACCTGATCAACCTTGTTAGTGGATTCCTTTTGATGAGCATGAGATGGATGAAACTAGAAGGCACAACCTTCTATACCCTCCTTTTACTTTCTGTTATTTATATTAAATAAAATAAAAATAAGTATTTTCCATCTATTATCTGATTTATCTATGCAATATGAAAATACCCCGAAAGTAAAAGTTCTCCAAATGCCCTAAAATTTAAATATGATTTTTTCTGGAATATCTGAGAATATTTGGCACTGAGAACACAGCAGGGGGGCATCCACCTGGCCACGAGGGTGGAGGGCGCGCCCTACCCCCCTAGGCATGCCCCCTGCCTCGTGGCCCCATGGTGGCCCCCTTCCACTTATTCCTGCACCCACACACTCCTTCTTCCTCCCACAAACACGAATATCCAGCTCAAGCACGAGTTCTAGCTCATTTTGCTGCAATTTTCGATCTCCTTGCTCAAAGCACCTCTCACAAAACTGCTTAGGGGGATTGTTCCTTGGTATGCGACTCCTCCATTGGTCCAATTAGTTTTTGTTCTAGTGCTTTATTCATTGCAAATTTGTGCTGCTTAGGTGACCCTGTTCTTGAGCTTGCATGTCAAATTTATATGGTCAAAATTAGTTTTGATGCATGATATAGGCTCTAGGCACTTGTAGGAGTAGTTGCGATCAATTTTGTTGAGTTTGGTTTACTTTTATTTTGTAGTTACTAAAAATTTCAGAATTTTTCAGAAAATAATGAAGAGATTTTTGAGGGGCTCGTCGAGCCGAAGCTCGAAGGAAAAGCAAAATGGAAAAGCAGAGAAGCCCAAGTATAATCTGCCGCGCACCGTGGAGGTTCGGCCATGTGAATGGCCTTCCAATGATTTCTTGAGAGCAGCCGGGATTTATGATGATTTTTATGAATTGGCTAAGAATGTAGGCCTCACCGCCTTCCTCCACGACCAACGCGAACGGGATCTCTTACTCACCAATATCTTTGTGCAAAACTTTCATTTCCATGCTAGGAGCTCACCACCTACGGTGGAATTTTATTTATATCATGAGCATAAGGAGATGTCACTTTATGATTTTTGTCGGGTTTGTTTCATCCCTTTCGAGGACACGATAGAGGAACCACATCGCGGTGATGTGGATGGGTTTATTGATACCATCACTGTAGGGGAAACGAGGAAGGTTTCTGATGAACGAATCACTAGCATACATTTTCCTGTTTTACGCTACTTTGCAATATTTGCTAGTCGTTGCTTGATTGGTCGCGGAAACTGTGGAAACCTTGGTGTTCTTGATATTATTATTTTGTTCCACGGTTTATTCTATGATAACTCTGTTAGTATGGGCGGTATTATTGCTAAACGGTTAAGGCTGAACCGTACAAAGGGCCCCATCTTTAGAGGCATCTATGCTTCACGCCTAGCTGCGCATTTTAACTGTAATGCCCTCGATGCGGCTATATCTCCTACGTGTCGAAGCACGACTTAGAGGCATAACCACATTGAAAGCAATGTCGCAAGTAAGGTAATCTTCACACAACCCATGTAATACATAAGGGAAAGAGATACATAGTTGGCTTACAATCGCCACTTCACAAAATTACATGAATAAAGCATTACATCAACTAGTTACAAACAAGGTCCGACTACGGAACCCAAAATAAAAGAAGACTACACGAAATGCTACACAGATCCCCGATCGACCCCAACTGGGCTCCACTACTGATCAACTAGAACGAAACAACACGACAAACAAGGTCTTCGTAGAGCTCCTCCTTGAGTTGGGTTGCGTCACCTGCTCGGTAACCTCGGCACCTGCAAACTGGTTTTGGAAGTATCTGTGAGCCACGGGGACTCAACAATCTCGCACCCTCACGATCAAGACTATTTAAGCTTATGGGTAAGGTAAAGGTATGATGTGGAGCTGCAGCAAGCGACTAGCATATATGGTGGCTAACATACGCAAAAGAGAGCGAGAAGAGAAGGCAAAGCACGGTCGAGAAACTATGATCAAGAAGTGATCCTAGAACAACCTACGTCAAACATTACTCCAACACCGGGTTCACTTCCCGGACCCCGCCGAGAAGAGACCATCACGGTTACACACGCGGTTGATGTATTTTAATTAAGATAAACTTCAGGTTTTCTACAACCAGACATAAACAAATTCCCATCTGCCCATAACCGGGGGCATGGCTTTCGAAAGTTCAAAACCCTGCAGGGGTGTCCCAACTTAGCCCATCACAAGCTCTCACGGTCAACGAAGGATATTCCTTCTCCCAAGACATTCCGATCAGACTCGGCATCCATGTTACAAGACATCCTTGACAATGGTAAAACAAGTCCAGCAAGACCACCCGCTGTGTCGACAAATCCCGATAGGAGCTGCACATATCTCGTTCTCAGGGCACACCGGATAAGCTAAGCATACGGGAGCCAACGTAACCCAAGTTGCCAAGGACGGCCCCGCACGGTGCGCTGGGTTGGACCAACACTTAGAGGAGCACTGGCCCGGGGGTTTAAATAAAGATGACCCTTGAGTCTGCAGAACCCAAGGGAAAGAAAAGGCTAGGGTTTGACTGGTTATTTATAGTATTGGATTTTTGGTTAGGGGATATCTGAAGCCTCCGATCAAAATCGGACGGTCGCGAATAATTAGGTTAGGGGGCCCAATTAACAAAACGGAGATGTTTTGTAGATATTTGGGGATGTTCCGAACCCATCGGTGACGACCACTCGGGTCGGGTCCGGGACAATTTCGGACGCACACGTGAGGGGTTCAATGCACTGTGCAGAGAGGGTTTCAAACCGTGCGGTCGCATCGGACAACTACCGAAGCGAAGAGGGGAAGGATGATGGACTAGGTGGGCTGTGGCGAGACTGCGAGGGGGAGAAGAGAGAGAAAGGGCCCGGCATCTGTTTCCGGAGACCGAAAACGTCCGACGTTAGACCGACTATAATGTCGCTATAGTTATCCGTTGGGGCGTCAAGCAAACTCCGAATGCGATGAAACTTGACAGGCGGTCTATCTACACTATAATAAGACCACGCGCCAACTTTCAACCCATTCCGAGAACATTTTCTGGCCACTTATAAAATACTATTTCGGACATGCCACGGGCGCGTGCAAGTGTGGTTCGGCTCAGAACGGACAACGGGCGGGACGAGGAGGCCGGGACGGATGCAAGTTTTGAAAACATGATGATGCAATGCACATGATGACATGACAAGATGCAACACGCAAGCAAATGACATGGCAACAACAGCGAATAATAGGAAGACACCTGGCACAACGGTCACAGGGCGTTACAACACTCCGCCACTACGAGAGGATCTCGTCCTGATATCTAGAATGGCACCGGAGGGAAAACGGAAGAGGAAGAGGAGAGGTAAAACTAAGTTGATTCTTGGACAAACGAGTGAAACCACGCACCTTGAGAGGTTGAACAAATTCGTGAAAGAAAGAATGCAACGGAAATGAACGAAGTTGAAAGCACTCCGTTAGAAAAGAGGGACAAGGGAGAACAACTTCGGGCAGCACTCCGATAGAAAAGAAAAGGAATTGAATAAGAACATGATAAGATGAGAAGATACTTGATGAAATCACAACACACTGCCTCCGGAACTATTGAATGAATGGAACAAGGGTAAGAAAGATCTCAGACGGCACTCCGGTTGAAAAGAGGTGCAAGGCTTGATAAGGCGAAAAGAACTTGAGCAAAAAGGTCACAACACTCCGGTTAAATAGGATAAGCATGAGAAAAACATGATCTTCACAATTCGAGATGATGATTGAAAAGAGCAACATCACAAGGCCTCCGGAAAAAAAGAATGGAATGGAATGAACGAAGGGAAACAAGATCTTGAGGGAGCACGCTTACAACAAATGCTAGAACGGAGTTGTAGGAAAACCAACAACGGAAAGAATAAACTTCATATGGTCTTATGGAATATATCTCAAATATATGAGGTGACAACCTGCCACTCACGGGAAAAGAATTGTATTGATAAGAACAAGGAGACGAGAAAGCTATATGACCGGGAGGATAAAAGAATAACTTGGGTCATTTATGAGCACCATAATAGCAACAAACCTTAGAGAAGGCTTTAGGTGAAATATAACCCAAGATAACTCCAATGATGAGATTAATGGACTTAAAATATCTCATTCTTAACAACATGTGAATCATGAAACATGAACTCAAATTATCAAGAATGACATAATACCACCTCCAATGATATGGAAGAAAGAATTGCACTCCGGATAGCAAGAAGAAGAATGCTTGAGTTCCTCTGAAAAGAATCTTGATGAACACTTCGAAAAGGAAATAAATCCTTTATGAACCATCATGTAGAACCTTCATGAAGAACTCCGGTAACAAAAGGATAATGAAAAAGAAAGAGAAGATGAAAACACAAGGTGAAACCTTGCAATGATTAGATGGACCTTCGCGACGATATATTTGAGAGAGCTTGGAACTCCGGAAAAGAAAAGATGAAACAATAGAAACCAAGAATTTGGTGAACCTCCGGAATAAGGAATTAATCACTTGGATGAAAGAAGAATAAGAATTACATTATGCTTAACCTTCACCAATTTAGATTGATGACAAGCAACAGATCGCATACAACTTATTCTCAAAGAAAGGATTAGGATAGATATGGCGCCAACTTGAGAAGGTCTTCAACGAAGCACCGGTGGAACGGAAACAACGAATGAATTGGTATGATAAAGAAGAAAGAGAAATCTTAAAAGAACCACCGTAAGGATTAAAAAAAGAACGAATAAAAGATAACGAAACACCGGGAAGAATTTGCAAATGAACGAGGATGCTTGAGAGAATTTAGATACATGAGAACGAAGAGATCACGAGCTCATTAGAGGATATTTGAACGATGCACCGGTAAGATTGGAGAATGATAACTGAAAGCTGAGAATGAAATAATTATGAGATGATGGGCTCCGGAGAATCAAAATGAAAATACTCTGAATTACTCCGGATGGGTGAAAAGAATATCTCACAATCGAAAATAATTATGAGAGGATGGCAACAAGCTAGAATCATGAATCTTGGAGAGAATGGAGCAAGATTGAGAGAAAAATCTTCTTTGGTCTTCCAATCTGAGAATGACGACGAGAAACACCACCATGATTTATTGAGGTACTCCGGAATTAAAATTGGAAAGGTTGAGCCAATGATGAAAAGAAAATTGAGAGATCTTGGAGAAACACATCTGACTGATGAAAATCATTCTTACGTCAATCTTTAGAAAAGAATTTGAGAATAGCTCCGGGAAAATTAGAAAAGTCAGGTAAGATCCTGGAAAAGACCTATGGGTTAGGGCCCACTCAAAATATACACCGTTGAAAAGATTTAAAAGAGAGGTTGCACCGGTTGAATTAAATGGCTAGAATGAGATAACAATCTCGAAAGAGCTTGAAAGGATTACGAAAGCAGAGTGGAAACATGAATCTTCGAGATATCTTGAGCACTCCGGAAAAATGAATAGCGAAGAGTGGATGATTATGAGGTGCACCGGCATGATAAAACTTCTGAAACGAGGAAAGAATATGATCAACACCAAAAGCTTGATTTGAATCCACCGGAGAAGAAAAGAATGAAGAATGACGAACTTGAAGCTCCATTAGAATAGCCGGATAAGAACATTGACGGAAAAAGAATGGAGAGGCTTCTCATCAATAAGATGATACTCGATTGAGAAATTTGAGTCCTTGAAGAAAAAGGGTGGGTGGGTGGGAAAAAACAAAGGCAACTTGGAGATGGATTAAACAAACACCGTTGAGAAGAACTGATAATTTATCTTGCGAATGTTGAAGTGATCGGATTCACTTGCCGGTAGATAAGAAATTTAGATGACAATCTCGAGGATCACGAAGGATTTGTATTCACATAGAAATATGAGAACACCGCTTAGGAAAGGTATGGAATCAACTCTTGACTTCGAAGCAACTCGAATACCACAACTGAAAAACAAAACAAAGGATTGGCTTGCAAAATAAGCCAGAACAAACATATGATAGAGATTTCGTCCGAAGTTTTCGTGGTGGGGCCTACACGGGCTTGATCATACATCACCATCATGTACAAGGCAGTGCACATGACATACGAAGCGTCCCTGAGTCGGCATAGCCAAGGACTCTTTAAGACACAACGAGACCACTGTAAAACCAACCGTGAATAGGCGGACCACAAGACGTCAAACCCCAATTTCATATCATACACCTGTCGGAAAGATATCCTAAGAGCTACTTGAATTCCCACTTATAAACTCCAAAAACTTCCCAGTTATGCAATCAGGTGTTGGGGATACAAGGGAAGCATAATATCTCACCCAAAACTAACAATTCCTACTTCCAGTTGTATCCATCCTTCAACACATAACCAAGAAACCTTCGGAAATCATCTGCCTCAACCTTCGAAAAGAATCCGTTATACGAGTTATGGCAATACTCCCGAACTCCCGCCCCAGTACTGGGTGGCGTCGAGGTAATCTCACCAACAACTGCATAAAAGAGATTTTCGATGTCGGCGAAACTAAACTCAGGTATTCCAGAACTGCAACGATAAAATTGTGATGACAACACCTCGGAGCTCAACTCCCCGGGACACTGCCACAACCCCTAAATGACAGGAGGCACCAAGAACAATGTTCTCGTCACAAAACCATCGGAACAATTCCAAGATACCCACGTGATCCTAAATTTTTTTAGTGAAATTTGAGAAGAGAAGAGTCAAAACTCTACGTCGGGATGCCTTACCAGAGCGATGAAGGGACTGGGGAGTAAAAAGAATTCCTAACTCTCCGATATATAATTCCTAAATGACTCAAAACATTTTTCTAGACTCAACAACGGCTGCTAATTCGATCAAGCAGTGGGGGCTCCTAAGGTCGGGGAAGGCTCTGATACCAACTTGTAACGCCCTCGATGAGGCTACATCTCCTACGTGTCGAAGCACAACTTAGAGGCATAACCGCATTGAAAGCAATGTCGCAAGTAAGGTAATCTTCACACAACCCATGTAATACATAAGGGAAAGAGATACATAGTTGGCTTACAATCGCCACTTCACACAATTACATGAATAAAGCATTACATCAACCAGTTACAAACAAGGTCCGACTACGGAACCCAAAATAAAAGAAGACTACCCCAAATGCTACACAGATCCCCGATCGACCCCAACTGGGCTCCATTACTGATCAACTAGAACGAAACAACACGACGAACAAGGTCTTCGTAGAGCTCCTCCTTGAGCTTGGTTGCGTCACCTGCTTGGTAACCTCGGCACTTGCAAACTGGTTTTGGAAGTATTTGTGAGCCACGGGGACTCAACAATCTCGCACCCTCGCGATCAAGACTATTTAAGCTTATGGGTAAGGTAAAGGCATGATGTGGAGCTGCAGCAAGCGACTAGCATATACGGTGGCTAACATACGCAAAAGAGAGCTAGAAGAGAAAGCAAAGCACGGTCGAGAAACTATGATCAAGAAGTGATCCTAGAACAACCTACGTCAAACATTACTCCAACACCGTGTTCACTTCCCGGACCCCGCCGAGAAGAGACCATCATGGTTACACACGCGGTTGATGTATTTTAATTAAGATAAACTTCAGGTTTTCTACAACCGGACATTAACAAATTCCCATCTGCCCATAACCGCGGGCACGGCTTTCAAAAGTTCAAAACCCTGCAGGGGTGTCCCAACTTAGCCCATCACAAGCTCTCACGGTCAACGAAGGATATTCCTTTTCCCAAGACATTTCGATCAGACTCGGCATCCAGGTTACAAGGCATCCTCAACAATGGTAAAACAAGTCCAGCAAGACCACCCGTTGTGCCGACAAATCCCGATAGGAGCTGCACATATCTCGTTCTCAGGGCACACCGGATAAGCTAAGCGTACGGGAGCCAACGTAACCCAAGTTGCCAAGGGATGGCCCCGCACGGTGCTCTGGGTTGGACCAACACTCAGAGGAGCACTGGCCCGGGGGTTTAAATAAAGATGACCCTTGAGTCTGCAGAACCCAAGGGAAAGAAAATGCTAGGGTTTGACTGGTTATTTATAGTATTGCATTTTTGGTTAGGGGATATCTGAAGCCTCCGATCAAAATCGGACGGTCGCGAATAATTAGGTTAGGGGTCCCAATTAACAAAACGGAGATGTTTTGTAGATGTTTGGGGATGTTCTGGACCCATCGGTGACGACCACTCGGGTCGGGTCCGGGACAATTTCGGACGCGCACGTGAGGGGTTCGATGCACTGTGCAGAGAGGGTTTCAGACCGTGCGGTCGCATCGGACAACTCCGGAAGCAAAGAGGGGAAGGATGATCGACTAGGTGGGCTGTGGCGAGACTGCGAGGGGGAGAAGAGAGAGAAAGGGCCCGGCATCTGTTTTCGGAGACCGAAAACGTCCGACGTTAGACCGACTATAATGTCGCTATAGTTATCCGTTGGGGCGTCAAACAAACTCCGAATGCGATGAAACTTGACAGGCGGTCCATCTACACTATAATAAGACCACACGCCAACTTTCAACCCATTCCGAGAACATTTTCTGGCCACTTATAAAATACTATTTTGGACATGCCGCGGGCACGTGCAAGTGTGGTTCGGCTCAGAATGGACAATGGGCGGGCCGAGGAGGCCGGGACGGATGCAAGTTTCGAAAACATGATGATGCAATGCACATGATGACATGACAAGATGCAACACGCAAGCAAATGACATGGCAACAACAGCGAATAACGGGAAGACACCTGGCACAACGGTCACGGGGCGTTACATTAACATACACATTAGGCATTATGAGAAGGAAGAAAAATTGCTGCCTCCTGTTTACTTAGATTATAAGAGTATGGTGGCACACGAATTTATTGTTAAGAACGGGGAAGGGGAGCTTAAATACAAATTGTTCTTTCATAAACATCATCCTGAGACTATTACACTATCTGCTCCTTCCTTGTTTGATTTATCTGCAGGCCAGTACCTTGTTCCATTAGAGGCTATTCACGCCTATCGAAACCCTACATCAGCCACAGAGCCAGAGTCGGAACCACAAGTTGATCCTCCACGACAGTCTAATTACCAGTGGGATCCGGAGATGATTGCCAACTACTGGCAATCAGAGTCTTCCTCTTTGCAGTACGACCCCAACTATTACTATGGATATCCGCCAGGCCAGCCATGGCCATAGACCAACTTAGGCCAAAAGCCTAAGCTTCAGGGAGTACGTATTTCTCACCGACATTATATTCATGTTCACACACTCATTGCTAGATGTCGGTACTCATACTTTTTCATTGTAATATCCATGCTAGTTTATTTTCCTTTTATGCTTTCTTCTTTTGTGTTTAATAAACCTTAAGAAAAACCAAAAAAATAGTTGTAGCTTTTAATTAGTTTACTTTCCATGCTTGTAGTAGTAATTAAAAAAGGAAAGCCCAAAAACATTTCATGTTCTTCTTTTTCTTGTTGGGACCTCTCCCGTGTAAATATTTTTATTTCTTTTCTTTTCTTTGGGGGTCGATAGGAGAAGACCATAATTAAATTGTTGAATTGGCTCTTATATGCATTATTGTTGATCTGACAAAAGAGACCATATTGCCTTGTCTTCTCCTGTTTATTGAATGCTTGCAGATTCCAGCTTAGTCCAATGCACGTGCACTATTATTATTATTCACACTATTCAGTCATGCAAGTGAAAGGCAATTATGATGATATATGATGGACTGACTGAGATGTTTGCAATGACAACTAGAGATCATAGTTTCTTGTGTCATGCTTGATTAGCTGGGAGCTTATAATGGTTTACCTTGCGTTCCAACATGCTATTAAAATGGTTGTGATGTAGTATGATTGGGTGGTATCCTCCTCTGAATGATTTAAGTGACTTGACTTGGCACATGTTCACGCATGTAGTTGAAACAAAATCAACATATCCTTCACGATATTTATGTTCATGGTGGATTATATCCTACTCATGCTTGCATTCAGTGTTGATTAATTTTAATGCATGTTCATGATTGTTGTCGCTCTTTAGCTGGTCGCTTCCCAATCTTTTGCTAGCCTTCACCTGTACTAAGCGGGAATACTGCTTGTGCATCCAATCCCATAAACCCCAAAGTTATTCCATATGAGTCCACCATACCTACCTATATATGGTATCTACCTGCCGTTCCAAGTAAATTTATATGTGCCAAACTCGAAACCTTCAAATAAATATCATGTTTTGTATGTGTCGGATGTGGGGCTCCGGCTAACCCTTAAGGTTCGAATACTGGGGTGCGCGCGAAGTCTTTCCCTCCTACCGATCTACCCTCTAGCTCGCTAAGATCTTGAGGACAAACTCGACGAACTCACAATGCAGAAAGACACGGGGTTTATACTGGTTCGGGCCACCGTTGTGGTGTAATACCCTACTCCAGTGTGGTGGTGCTGGATTGCCTCTTGGGTTGATGATGAACAGTATAAGGGAAGAACAACCTTCCGAAGCTGAGGTGTTCTTGTGCTTTTGGACTTGTGTGTCTCTTTGGACCTGATGATCTCTCTCCGGACCTAATGATCTCTTTCTGGACCTAATGATCTCTTTCCGGACCTGATGATCTCTCCTACTATGGTGGTGGCTAGTCCTATTTATAGAGGCCTTGGTCCTCTTCCCAAATATCGAGCGGGAAGGGAGCCAACAATGGTGGGCTAATTTGAAGGGGGGCACCTAGTACGAGCCATCCTAACAAAAGTAGTCTTCGCCTGCACAAAGCTCTGGTGGTGACGCCGTCTTGGGCTCCACGATGACCTCCGTCTTGAAGTCCTTGGTCTTGGCCTTGTTGCACCAAAATGGCAATCTTTGCCTGATGCCTTGGTACTCCGCGGTTGTGCTTGCCTCCTTTGCACCAAAGAGGAAACAAGGACGCTGCGCGTGCTGGCGCTCGCCTAGCGCCCGCCTGGTGTCGATCGTCATGGCTCACGTCACGAGAACCTCGTGAGGTTCGTCTCGCCTTGATATCTCCGCCCCTCGTGAGCCTACCTGACTAGGCCGCTCGGGAGGAGGTCTTGCATCGTCCGCCTCGCGAGGCTTGGAACCTCGCGAGGGTCTTGGATGCTTTGTTGGGTGAAGATGGGCCGTACGACCTGCTGCTTGGCCACGCCATGGGCCGCGGGCAGGCAAGTCTGGGGACCCCCTTTCCCAGAACGCCGACAGTAGCCCCTAGGCCCAAGGTGCGCTCGGGCTTGGCTTCCTGGCGAAGCCAAGGGTCAAGTTCGGAGTGCAGCGGGCCCCAAAAGCCTGCGGCCTCGGTTGATGCGTGGCGGTTGATTGGACGTGGGCGTCTCCGCTTCCCCACACTGCCTCGACGACTGCATGACTTGTCAAGTCCCTGCGACATGCAAGGGAAACCATCATTACCTGAGGTCGTGGGAGACGCCCGTTGGCCTTCTCTTGCTATAAATGGGGAGGGGGCAGAGCCCCCGTTTCCCATCTCTTCCTCACTTGCTCGCCCCTTCTTCTCTTCATTGCTTGCTCCAATGGCGCCTATCAGAAGGTTCTTCGCCGAAGAGAAGGGAAAATCCCCCCGTGATGTCCCGGAGCCACTCCCGCCGAAGAAGAGGTCGATCCATCACCGTGACGAAGCGGCTACATAGGTGGTGGCGAAGCCTTTATGTGAGCGGCCGCCTCTAGGGTACCCGCTACCCTTGTACGCCCAAGCCCGAGGGATCAGGAGGACGAAGTGATGAGCAGCGCCGCCCATGCTGCATCTGGGGTCACCACGCCATGGCACACGTGCCGTCCATGCCGCGGACTCCTCGCGTGAGTTGGTGCTGTGGGTGCCGACGCCTCCGAGTTCCTGGATCCGCTTCCCGCGGTTCTTCTCTGACGTGATGCCACTGAGGGGGCCTCTCAAGCTCTGGCTGTAGCACGCCGACTACAGCCCTCCGGCGATCAGAGTGAAGATCGAAGCGGTCCCCTCTAGCAAGATCTTCATGACTCGTGGTTGGGGCGAGGTCGCACGGGTCTGTTGTGTGAGGGGCGCCTTCTCGGTCCACTTCAAGTACGATGGCGCCTCCACGCTCTTCTTCAAGGTTTTCGACGCCGAGGGCCGCCGCCTGGAGTGCTGCTCCGAAGAAGAACACGAGGCTGATGCGCGCTCTGCTCGCGTCCACTCCAGCAGCAGTAGCCCTTGGGAGTCCAGCAGTTCTCCTGAGCTCTACGAGACTCCGGAGACGAGTGACGACAGCTATGTCCCCCCGAGCTCTCGCCGTGCTCGGAGCAGGGCTGCTGCGTCCGGCCGCCGCCGCCGCTAATGTGGATGGGGTTGGCGCCAGCCTCCCGTGGCCCACTGTTGATCATGGCGTTCGCCATGGGAGGATGTGGATAGGACCCCCCTTAGCATGAGCTTTTGTTTCCTGCGAAGAATCATGAATTACCCTATGGGAGCATGTAAGGATCTGCAATGCCTTGTACTTATCTTCCTTGTTATGAAGATTTGATGAACGTGTGTCCCATTAAGGCTCAGTCCCCCTTTCTTTCCTCACGATAGCTTGTTGCTCTGCGCTGACGGGTCCCGGTCCCAAGGCGGCTACAGCCGTCGCTGGTATGCCAGGTGGCGATGCCGTGGTCAAGGCCAGGAGGTGCACGGCCTGAGGTCCAGTAAGAGCCCCTGAGGCGCGATACTCAAGAGGTCCCCCTTAGCGCCCAAGCGGCCATGGTAAGGAAAGAAAGGAAGATGACTTGGCCGCAACGGGGTTGCGGCATGGTGTGAGCGGCTACTAGGCCCAAATATTTAGTCGATCCGAGGGCGAGACTTATCTTGCTGACTTCGTGGTGATTCCTCATGTTGCACCAGGGCTGCGTGCCAACTTACGCGACATAGCTAGGCTGGTTCATACGAGTTTTCCTTCTCTCGAGCTCTTCTTAGTGCTCTACGTCCTCAGGTCCCGGCCCTCGAGCGAGCTCAGCCACCGCACGTATGCCAGGTCACGATGTCGCGGTCAAGGCCAGGGGGTGAGGGCTGGAGAGCCAGTAAGAGCTCCTGAGTCGCGATGCTCAGGAGCCCCCCTTTTAACGCGCAAGCGAATCGCACGAGAGGAAAGGAGACTTGCGGTGACGCCTGCTATCCCTCCCGCAGGGTTCCTGTGGATGGTCACAAGAAGAAACATGGTTTGTCGTTACTGCCGCCTGCCTGCCGCTAATTGGTCCTGATGAAGTGAAGGCACTGAGGGCCTGGTGAGGTGACGTGCACGGCGCGTGCCGCGAGCCAGAGCTCGACCACTCAGATTTGTCGGTCGTGGCAGGGACGGACCCATGCACCAGCGTCGTGCCTGTGTAGAGGCCCCGAGGGAGGTGATGATCCAGCAGGTGATAGCAGTTGGCAGGTTAAGCATGAAGAGCGGATCGACTTGGATAAATGCAGGAAGATACATGCCACTGGGCCTGGCCCAAGCGGCATGGGGATGATGCAGCCCAAGGGGCGCCCCCAACAAGGTAAGCTAAGACATAAGCAAAAGGGATACATGCCACAGGGACGGACCCATGTGGCATGGGAATAATGCAGCCCGAGGGGCGCTCCCAGCTTAAATGAACTTGGAAGATGTCACCTGGTTCTGTAGACGAAGTAGAGTTGGTGCAGCTGAAGCCACGCGTTGAAGGAACGGCTCCTCATGATGCACCGGGACCCGGAGCCTCGGGGGGCTCTGGGGGCTCAGGAGGTTCCCTGAAGACCGTCGCCATCTCTTCCAGGACGGTGTGGTACCCTGCCTCCTGAGACGCTAATACACGCCACAGGTTGCGTTGGTAGGCTGACGCCACGCTCGGCAAGCCGAAGGGCATGCGAACGTAGCTATGTGGTGGACCCTCACATCGGCCCGCACATGATGGCCAGAAGCGTTCCTGAGATGCGGCCTTGTTGAGCCCTAGGATGTCGATGCAGACGCGCAGTTCAGCGCCCTCGTCGGGATGGTGAGCCGCGCTCGGTGAGCCACTGTTGCCGCGCATGGCTCTCGCGTCTTGTAGCTCTTGGGTGGTCTCAGTGATGAACTCCTGGGTGGTGAGCACTCCTTGCCCTGTGCTCTCCTGAGGAAAGCTTCGTGTGAAGCACGCTTCCATGTGGAGCCCAAGCGCCTCCCTCGTGAGGTTGGCAAGGTATGAGGCTCTCCAGAAGAGAGCCCCCGAGCCCTGCCCGAGGAGGCCGCCAGGCGCGCTTTCCTATGCGGTGGAGGGAGGCGCCCCTGGAGCGGGCGCTGATCCTGACGAGGCTCCTGACGCGATGCCATCTTCTTGGGGTCCTGCGCGGCGCGGCAGCTTCTTCTTGGGGATGGTCTTCGGAGGGCCTTCACTTCTGCTGTCGGGGTTGTCGATTGCTGCGGCTTGGAAGGCACGCTCAAGGGAGCACACCGCATCCCATTCTTCACATGGGACTGTGATGATTCCCCCGCTTTCTGGCATCTTAAGAATGTTGTAGCCGTGGTGTGTGACTGCCATGAACCTGGCCAGGGCTAGATACCCGAGGATGGCATTGTACGGTAGGCGGATGTGCGCGATGTCGAAGTCGATGAGCTCGGTGCGGTAGTTCTTGCGCTCCTCGAAGGTGACAGGCAGGCGGACTTGCCCTATCGGTATGGTGGAACCGTCAGTCACTCCTGAGAAAGGCTTGGTTGGCTGGAGCTAATCGTAGGGCACTTGGAGGTTGTTGAACATGTCCATGGATAGGACGTTGAGCCCTGCGCCGCTGTCGATGAGAGTCTTGGTGACTTGCACATTGCTGATGACTAGGGAGCATAGCATAGGGAGTGTGCCAGTGGTGGCTGCGCAATTGAGCTGGTCGACCGAGTTGAAGGTTATGGTGCATTGGGACCACTGGAGCGGGCGCGTGGCCTCAAGCTTGGGGAGCACCGCTTTCACCTCGCGAGCGAACTGTTTGAAGATGCGTTGAGAGGCTGGGGCCTGAGCACCGCCTATTGGGGATATTACCACTAGGTGTAACCCGGCTTACTTGGGCCGGGTTAACTTCATTAGTGGCATAAACAGATGAAGGCACAAGGCCTGTAGTCGGTTAGAGCATGTTGCCGTAAACCGGCCTGATGTATGACTTGTATTGTAAGTAAGGAATAGGGAGATAGCAACCGGAATACGAGTATGAACCGGTTAGGACTCTATGGACCGACGGGCGTCACCCATGTATATAAGGGGACGACACGGTGGCGGTTTAGGACAGACAGCTACAACTCGAGCCTAGGCGAAGCTTGTTTGCTCCCTAGCCATCGAGATCATATCAATTCCATCACAACTAGACGTAGGCTTTTACCTTCATCGAAGGGGCCGAACTAGTATAAAACCCTCGTGTCTTTGTGTCCGCTTTAAACCCCTTCAAGTAAAGTCGTAGCGATGGCTCCACGACTAAGTCCTTTCGCTAGGACATCTGCCGTGACAAATCCACGACAGTTGGCGCCCACAGTGGGGCTATCGCACGATGGTTTGACGATCTTGGAGGGCAAGCTCAAGGGACTCGAAGGCTATGTTGTGGGCCGGATGACCAAGAGTCGTCGGGGCAGGATCTACATCGACGACGCAGGATGGGGTCCCGAGGCCGAGTCAATCGAGTACGGTACCGGGTCCCCTTTGGTGGCATACACGTTTTCATTGGCAAAATCGGTGAGCCTGGGCCTGAGCCGGACATCTGCACCAGCCTCATCGAGATGGCTCAGCGTGCGAGATCTACTCGGGTTAAACCGGCCGTGAAGCGTGTCTTCGTTGGAGTCGTCCACGAAGGTGAGCGTGAGGACGAGTCAGAACACGGTAATGAGATCGTCGTCTATTCGGATAACAAGACCTCGACCGGAGAGACCAAATCACTATACCAGTTGCAAGACGACCAGATTAGGGGCTGTTCCGATGCCGACAGTATTCCGGACCCCCCGGGCCAGGTCAACCGGGTTGGAATATTCATGGCCGGCACACAGGCGGCGAATCACTCTTCGACCGCCGCAGCAATGCTCTCCGGATCAGCAGCAGCAGCCGCAGTTGGGGCAGGAGGCCTTGTGCGCCCGCCGGTTCAAGTTCTATCTGAGTTGTTTGATGCACTAGCTGCGCTCATGGCAGAGGATAATCCGGCAGATCAGGAGGCCCATAATGCAGAAATTGCGAAGGTGAGAGAGCAGATCGTGCAAGCTAAAGCGGATCTGGCAGCAGAAAAAGACCGGATGGCTGCAGAGCGGGCTGCTTTGGACGCACAGGCCTATAAACTCATGCTTGACCAGAATGCATCACAGGAGGTTTTGAAGCGGAAGCACAGATCACGCCTGTCGTTAGGGTTTGACCCCCGAAATATCTTTCACACTCCAGGAGCTAGACCCAGTAATCCGCCGCGGTACCCGGAGACAAACCGGATTGAGGCGCCAGGGCCAGGAGCGACGGTCCAACCTCGCCTGATGGAACCTCCTCACCAAAACATTGCGGTTCCTCCGCCGGTCCAGACACCCCCGGGTCATTATTCGAATCCTATGGACAACCTTGTTGCGGCCGCTGCACGGCTAGAGGCCATCCCAGTCGAAGGGGATTCTCCGCAAGCGATAGAGACGCGCCGGGTTAAGGAGCTTCTCCGGACTGCGCTGATTCAGCAGGAGGCATACTCGTACAGCCGTGATCGGGTTCATTCTACGCCCCGTCCGAGCCGGAGCTATAGCAGGCGCATGGATGAACCGGCCATATCAAGCAATGTGCGAGGCCGTGAAGCGGCCCATGGTAATGACCCGGCAGGTGGTGTTGGCGATGCTCGGGATATGGTGGACCGGGCCCGGGCACAAAGGGAGGCCGAGTTAGCAGCACGGGATAATGCGGGCCAACTTACACCGGTTCGTTCTACCACCTTTGCCGGACCAGGAATCACATCCGCGTTGGGAGTGCCTTGCTTAATCCCAGCTTTACGTAATGTGCACCTGCCCAATGATTTCAAGGGTCCACGCAAGGTGCCGAATTACACCGCTGATTTACCCCCTGAAGCATGGGTAGAGAGTTATGAGATGGCCATGGAAATGCTGGATGTGGATGAGGCTGCATGTGCAAAATACTTCACCATGATGCTTGAGGGCACGGCTCGTACTTGGTTAAAGAACCTACCCCCCCAATTCTATCAGCTCATGGGCCCAGTTGCGGGCCCAGTTTATACAGAATTTTAAGGATACCTGTAAGCAGCCCAAGTCCATAGTAGATCTGGCAGCTTGTGTCCAGGAGGAAGGAGAATCAACGACCCGTTGGGTACGCCGCGTTTCGGAAATTTTGCACTCGTCTGACAGGATTAATGCCGACTCTGCGATCTTAACTCTGGAGGGAAACTGCCGGTTTGAGCCTCTAAAATTGAAGTTGGGACGCATGAAGCGGTTTTGTAATGACATGGGAACCCTCATGGCCGCTTTAGTGAAGTATGCCGATTCGGACAGTACCAAAGATCCCGAGCCTAATGATGATGAAGCAGGGAAGGGAAAGAAGCACAGCAACTCCAAACAGCAGCAGTACAAACTAGCGGGTCATGGAAACGGAGGCAAGCGCAAAGCGGATGGCAGCGTGGACTTTGTGGCCAACACTAATGCACAGGACCGGGGGCAGCGGCGCAGAGGTAAAGCGGCAAATCTTAATGGGGCTCCCAATCTTAACGCAAGCCGTTTGAACTATTTGTTGAATCAGCCTCGCCCGAAGCACGGGACGAAGGAGGCGTCGGCTAACCATCTTTGGAAAGATTGTTATATCATGCAGGAGTTTAAGAACTCTAATACCTTCCAGTATGACCATGGGTCAGGTGGCGGTTCAGGATCCGGTTTACCCGGTCCGGGTCACGATGGAGCTTCCGGTTCAGGTTTCAATCAGGGCGGTCACAATAGCCAGAATAATCGGAACGGCCAGCAGCAGCAGCAGCAGCAACAGTCAGGTTATCAGAGCCAGCCAAAGCAGTTGAGCAATGGGCAATATCATGTTTTCACAACTAGTTTGGATAAACGCGACCGAAAGCTTCACAGGCGAGCGGTGAATTCTGTTGAACCGGCCTTACCACGTTACTTGCGCTGGTCGAAGCAGCCTATCGTGTGGAGCAGAGAGGATCACCCGCTCCGGATTGATAATCTGGGCCAGCTAGCATTAGTGGTAGACCCTCAGGTGGGGGGTTATAAATTCACCAAAGTACTCATGGATGGAGGAAGCAGTATTAACATATTGTACTATGAGACATTTCGCCGCATGGGTTTAACAGACAAAGATCTCAGACCGTCAAATACGGTGTTCCATGGTGTGGTGCCTGGAAAATCTGCATATCCTGTTGGTAAGATAGCCCTGGATGTGGCCTTTGGGGACGAACACGACTCCCGGTTGGAAAAGCTAACATTTGAGGTGGTGAAGATCCGGAGCCCGTATCACGCCTTATTTGGCCGGCCGGCTTACGCCAAGTTCATGGCACGGCCTTGTTATATCTACTTGCAGCTCAAGATGCCGGGTTACAAGGGGACCATAACGGTTCATGGGAGCCGTAGGGTCACTTTGGAATGTGAGGAAGGTGATGCGGCTTATGCAGAGTCAGTCTGTGCCACGGAGGAGTTGAAGTATTATAAGGACAATGTTGATCCGGCAGATATGACCCCTTTAAAGAAGCCAACTACAGAGCATGATTCAGATCTGAAGTTCAAATCGGCAGCTGAGACCAAGCTTGTTGACTTCGTGCCCGGCGATTCGTCCAAGCAGTTCACTATCAGTGCCAACCTGGATCCCAAATAGGAAAGCGCACTCATCGAGTTCATCCGTGAGAATCGGGACATTTTTGCATGGAAGCCGTCTGACATGCCAGGTGTACCGAGGGAACTCGCTGAGCACACTCTTAATGTGGATCCTAAGTATAAACCGGTGAAACAGTTCCTCCACCGGTTTAACGAAGAAAGGTGCAAGGCCATTGGAGAGGAAGTGGCCAGGCTTTTAGCAGCTGGTTTTATTATTGAGGTGTTCCATCCAGAGTGGCTTGCTAATCCGGTGCTGGTTCTTAAGAAAAACGGCACTTGGCGTATGTGTGTGGATTACACAGATCTTAACAAAGCCTGTCCGGCAGATCCTTTTGCCCTCCCCCGTATTGACCAGATCATTGATGCCACGGCGGGTTGTGAGCGTTTGAGTTTTTTGGATGCATACTCTGGATATCATCAGATCAAGATGGCGGTTAAGGACCAGGAGAAAACAGCATTTATTACTCCCTTTGGAGCCTTCTGCTATGTATCTATGCCCTTCGGGCTTAAGAGTGCCCAAGCCACCTATCAACAGTGTGTACAGAATTGCCTGCATGAGCAGATCGGCCACAATGTGCACGCCTATGTTGATGATATTGTAGTAAAATCAAGACAGAAGGGGACGCTGGTGGATGATTTGAAGGAGACCTTTGACAACTTGCGAGCTTATAGGATGATGCTCAATCCGGCCAAGTGTGTTTTTGGTGTTCCGGCAGGCAAGTTACTCGGTTTCCTGGTGTCTAACAGAGGAATTGAGGCTAATCCGGAGAAGATTACGGCTATTACATCCCTAGCTAAACCGAAGTGTATCAACGATGTTCAGCGTTTGGCAGGCCGAATCACTGCGCTGAGCCGGTTTATCAGCCGCCTCGGGGAGAAGGCTATCCCTTTGTACCAAATGCTGAGGAAGACGGACAATTTCGTCTGGAGTCCAGCTGCTGATGAGGCATTTGAGGACCTGAAGCGGCAGTTAGCCAATCCGCCTGTTCTTGCAGCTCCGGTCGACAAGGAGCCACTATTGTTATACGTAGCGGCCAATGCTCGGGCAGTTAGCGTGGCTATTGTGGTGGAACGCAAAGAGGCAGGCAAGGAATATCCGGTTCAGCGGCCGGTTTATTATATCAGCGAGGTGCTTATTGAATCCAAGCAAAGGTATCCGCATTGGCAGAAGTTGGTCTATGGTATTTTTATGGACAGTCGGAAGTTGAAACAGTATTTTCAAGGGCACCCCATCACAGTGGTCAGTTCAGCTCCCTTGGGTGATATTATACAGAATCGGGAGGCGACTGGCCAGATTGCCAAGTGGGCTATAGAGCTGGGGCCACACGGACTGAAGTACGTGCCTCGGACGGCAGTGAAGTCTCAAGCACCTGTTGATTTCATCAATGATAGGATGGAGTTACAAGCGCCAGAGGAGAAGCCGGATCACACATATTGGACTATTCATTTTGACGGATCCAGGCAATTGGAAGGCTCGGGGGCTGGAGTCGTATTAACTTCCCCGCGAGGTGATAAGTTTTGTTATGTTCTCCGCTTAATGTTCCCTTGTACTAATAATGCAGCTGAGTACGAAGCCTTGCTCCATGGCCTCCGGATGGCTAAAGAGATGAATTTAAGCCGGGTTAAGTGCTTTGGTGACTCGGACCTAGTGGCTCAACAGGTGTCTGGCACTTGGGATTCTAAGGATCCGCTCATGGCTGCATATCATCGGGAAGTGGATAATATTGCAGGTTGTTTCAAGGGTTATCAAGTGGATCATGTGGACCGTCGGAAGAATGAAGCGGCGGATGCTTTAAGCCGGTTGGGCTCTCAGCGTAAACCGGTCCCGCCTAACGTCTTTTTGGACGTGTTGCACAACCCGTCAGTCAAGATCCCAGGTGAGGTGGATTTGGCTATCCCTGATCCGGAGGCTCAATTGGTGGCAGCCCTGCATGTTATTCCGGATTGGACAGTTCCTTATCTTGCGTACATGAACTGGGGGGAGTTACCAGAGGATGAGATTCTGGCCAGGCAGATAGTCCGGCGATCCAAGTCTATGACGATTGTCAATGGTGAATTACATCATTGTAGTGTATCAGGGGCGTTTCAACGTTGTGTTTCTCCTGAGGAAGGCTGTGAAATCTTAAGAGAAATCCATGAAGGGGATTGTGGACACCACGCCGGTTCAAAGTCTCTGGTGGCAAAGGCGTTTCGTCACAGGTTCTATTGGTTGACAGCGCACGCTGATGCGGAGGACTTGGTTAAACGGTGTGATGGATATCAGAAATTTTCAAGGCGTGCTCATGTGCCGGCTCAAGAATTAAGGATGATCCCAATAACATGTCCGTTTGCAACTTGGGGGCTGGATATGGTTGGGCCTTTTAAAAGATCCAAGGATAAGAAAACCCACCTTTTGGTGGCAGTTGACAAATTTACCAAGTGGGTTGAAGCGGAGCCTGTCAGCAAGTGTGATGCAGCAACAGCGGTGCAGTTCATCAAGAAGGTGATTTTCCGGTTTGGTTTTCCACACAGTATCATTACTGACAATGGTACCAATTTATCCAAGGGTGCTATGAAGTTCTGTGAACGTGAGCACATCCGACTTGACGTGTCATCAGTAGCACACCCCCAGTCCAATGGACAGGCAGAACGAGCTAATCAGGAAATCTTACGAAGCATCAAACCCCGGCTTTTGGTCCCATTGCAAAGAACACCAGGATGTTGGGTTGAAGAGCTACCATCTGTATTATGGAGTATCAATACTACGCCAAACCGGTCCACAGGATACACGCCATTTTTCATGGTCTATGGAGTAGAGGCAGTTCTCCCTAGTGAGATCCGGCACGATTCGCCTCGTGTGGCAGCTTATGTTGAAGCAGACAATGAGACAGCACGACAAGATGCTTTGGACCTATTGGACGAGGAGCGTGATATAGCGGCTGCCCGTTCGGCGATTTACCAGCAAGATCTTCATCGCTATCACAGTCGCCGGGTTAGAACCAGAACTTTTCAAGAAGGAGATTTGGTGCTTCGACTCATCCAAGATCAAACGGATATGCACAAATTATCCCCACCTTGGGAGGGACCTTTCATGGTCAGCAAGAATTTGCACAATGGGTCGTACTATCTGATTGATATTCGAGGACATCAAGACTCATGTACATCACAAGAGGAGACCAACAGACCGTGGAATATAGCTCATCTTCGGCCTTACTATACTTGAGCCATCGGCTCTATCTATGTACATATCATGACAATGTATATATTATCTTTGATATATCAAACAGGAGCCTCAGCTAAAGCGGGGTCTCTGTCTTTCTCATCATGCGAGGTTACATGGAGTGATTCTGTTTAAAGCAGCCTCCGGTTTACCCCTTGACATTTGTCTTTTATATATCATTGGGGGCCTTGGTCGTGTCCGAACCAACCTACACCCTTTGATAGGCGACAGCCACCAGATCATTTGGGGACTTGGTCAAGTCTGAACCAGTCACGCCTCTTGGTCGGCCTAAGGCTACAAAATCACTTGGGGGCTTGGTCGGGCCCGAACCATTGCCACGCCTCTTGATCTGGCATATATGCCACGAGTCATTTGGGGACCTGGTTGACTTGAATCATTGTCACTCCTATTGGGGGCCTTGATCCTGTCCGACCATGGTAATACCATCTGAACAACTCAGTATAGCATATTTTTGCAAATGGTTTTTATCATTACTTTTGCTTCCATGTTGTTTTCATGGTTTGTTCGTTCTTTGCTTTTGTTGGATTTCTTTGTGTCAACAAGCATATTTTTTCCGGTTCAGCCAATGATTTTTGATCCCCCTTTTAATCCGGAGGAGTCTGCCTGGTTTACCTTTTCCCTGTTAACATCATGGAGTAACCAGGGGGCTCGTATTAAGTCAGTACGGTCTGTACGGGCGCTACTTTCTCCCTTTTTGACGGTAATGGTTTAGAAAACCACCGCTTCAGGCTTGGCTAAAGCCAGCTTTATAATCAAACATGGCAGGTATTTATGTATCATCTATTTGTTGTATTACTGATACACATATCAAGATCATAATCCGGCTGACGGTATAACCGCTACCGAAGTTCAAATTTTTCTGATTGCAGGAAATATGAATTAAAGTTTTTCAAGCAAAATCTCCAGTACTTATGCACGAAGGCATATTCCAGACAGAAGTTTTAACTATCCTATTACAAGGCGGCATGGTGCTCAAACGAAATCATTGTTTTGTGGAAGGATGTTGCAAATAGCTCTTCAAATCGGCTTCCGGTTCAAGCCTGCTCCTCATCCTCCGCCGCTTCAGCTTCCTCGTCTCTACCCATTGGCTGGAAATCAGCAGTGGTCCAGTCGATTCCCATTAAAGCTTGGAAAACAGCCTCTTCATGGATCAGGGAAGACGGTTCAATATCAGGGGTGTAAGTGTGCTTACGGGTTGGAGGAATTAGATTCTCCGCTTCAACAGTTGGGGCCGGCACTCGCTTGTTTTGATTATTATATTCTGCTTGATAATGCGTCAAGTCTGCCTCTTCAGCTAGCTGGCAAGCCAGCGGGCGCACTGCACAGTTTATGGCCCTTAAATCCTCTTCGTTGAATTCAGAGCCATCTTCTTTCAGACTGGGATAGCCTTGAGCTGCTTCCACAGGATCAAAGTCGGGCACCCATGCCTTTGCCCGGATTAAGGCATTGATGGCTCCGGTTCGGGCAGCGGATTTTTTCAGCTCCTCAATCCAGGCTGGAAGCATTGACAGCTTGCTAAGAGTGTCCTGGATTAAAGAGGGCGCCGGGTTGTTGTAAGAAGCTGTGGTGATGATCCGTTGGGCTCCGGTATACAATTGTTCCACCAAGGTCTAGGCAGCTTTCAATTTCTTCCGCACATTATTTCCTAAGTGCCCAATACATGTGCCTACAAACAAAATTGGAATGGTCTCAAACCGGATTTACAATACAGCAGATTCAAATTTATCACAGAAGTTACAAGGAGCTTACCAAATATTGCAGCAGTCATAGAGTGTATTTGCCGCTGTACGGCCGTCAGTTCATCCACCACCGGTTTAAGGGCCGCTTCAGCGTTTTCTGCTCTTTTGGTTAAACCGGCCTTCTCAGTGGCCCAGTCAGCCTGCTCTTTCTTGAAGCCTTCTTTCAGCCGTTCAGCAGTGCTCAAAGCGCTGGTCAATTCTTGCTTTGCCTTATCTGTTTCAGCCTCCTGGGTCTTTAGGGCCTCCTGCAAATCGGCAATCTGGTCCTCCTTGATTTTCACTTCAGCCTGCATACATATGGCATTTTAAGCTTTGCACAGACGATCCAAGAAATGGAAGTATCAACCACATAACAAAAGTTATATGCCTGATACTTGGGGGCTAATGCACCTTCAATTTTTTGTATATTGCTAGATTACAAAGTCCCAAGCTCAATACAAGTATTCAACTTGGCACTTGGGGGCTAATGGCTATTTGATCAAGTTATGTTCTAAGGACAACTTTTTATTTTTGAGCCCCGGTTTACTTATGCTAAGTTAGACCGGCCCTCGAGGGTTATGCTGACGGATTTCAAAAATGTTCAGGATCAAGTCCCGGTTTGACCAAGGTCACAAGCCGGCCCTTGGGGGCTACAAGGATGAATGCAATGGCAGAAAGGAAAGAAGGAATTTACCTCAAATTTATCCCTCATCATTTTGACCAAGCCAGCTTCACAGTCACGGCTAGTATAAAGCCGATTTAAATAGCCAGAGTGAAGATCTTGAGCATTCAGATTAGCGTATGTCTCTAATTCAACATCCCATTTTCCTTTGTTCAAAGGGGAAGAATCCTCTTTGATGGTATGCCTGGTAAGGGTGGCAGGATTCCCAGGTGCAGAGCGGCCTACGCCGGTAATCACAACATCATCATCTTTTGACTCGCCGGTTTGGGTTGGTGCGGCCGGTTTGTCAGCAGGAGTGTGGGATTTCTCAATCTGGACATAGCTGGCAGGCGGATCAGCAGAGGATGGAATATGAATAGGACCTTCTTCAGGGATAACGTCATCTTGCAGAGGAGGATCATTGGGGATATCTTCACAAGTAAACACTTCATGATCAGGTGCTTGGTCATGTTCTGGGGCCACATCTTCTTCAGCCGCTTTATCCAGGCGGGCCTTCTTGCTTGGTTTCGGTTTAGCCCTGAAAGAAAAATAAAAAGTCAAGGAAAAGTGTAAGCCATTGCGAAGTATACTGGAAGCATATGTTCGGTTTAACTTACCCAGCAACTGTTTTCAAAGGTGGTAGCTGGGTGGCCGATGATTCACCAGACGATGAATGAGAAGTGACCTGGTAATCGGAGTCGGATGGATTAAGAGGTTGATGGAAGAAACCCTCTTTAGGATTTAAATCAATAAAAAGGTCGGAGACCTCGGAGCGGCATTTTCGAACCGGACTGTTTGGTAAACCGGCAGAGGTAACTACCTGGCCATTGTGCCAGGTTGTGCGGCGAGCTTCGTGTTGCTGGGTCTTCATAAGAAATTGGGAATCCAGATAAGCAAAAGGATGAGAAAATTTAACTTTCCGGTTTGCCCGGCGAAATTTTGGCAAAGGCGGGATTTCTGAATCGAAAGAGAGAATGGTTACCTCAACAAAACCCGCATTGCTGGCTTCAGCGTCATCCTGACAAGCATTATCATCAATAAGGTGTGTAAAAAGCAAGCCAAGTGAATCAAGTTCTACCTCAAGATCCGGATTAGCCACATCATCTTCAATGGCTGGGTCAGATGAAGCGGTGGTTTTTCTCTTATGAGTTGGCTTCTTGATAACCTTGGTCTTGGGCCGGGTTGGCCGTCTTGCCTTTTCCGTTTTTTCTTGAGGAAGTTTCTTGCTCCAAAATGGATTATCACCCTGGATCAGCAGTAATTAAATGTTGAGCATATAAAATAGTAACCGGTTCAACAATAGAGCAATTAAAATATTACCGCTGGCGGTTTGTTGGTGGTGCAGTAAGGAGGCAGACCGGTTTGAGCATAGAGGTGCTCCGGTTCATTCAGCATCTTTTTCACAGATTCTGTGACTTCGTCATCAGGGAGCTGAATTTTAGTGTGTCGGAGTGGGTCATCGACACTATCAGTATACTCGCACATCAAATTTGGGCGCCGACTTAGAGGCAAAATGCTCCATGATATCCAGCAGCGTGCAAGGTCTATTCCTGTTAAACCATTGGCCATGAAGGCCCGGAGCTTGGATAGTTGAGGAGCGTATTTAATTCTCTCCTTGGTGCTTAGCCTTTGTGGAAAAGGGTGAGTGTTGCTGAGCCGTTCCGGACGGAAGCCAGGCAAGGGATTTTCATTGTCAGGAGAGGTATCCTTGCAATAAAACCAAGTTGCGTTCCATTCCTTGGGGTGAGTATGGAGTTTGACGTGGGGATAGGTGATTTCTTTCCTTGTCTGAATGGCCATACCGCCAAGTTTGGTATTAGGGCCGTCAGTGAATTCAGTACGGCAGTTCAGATGAAAGAGATCTCTAAATAACTCGACTGAAGGCTCCTCTTGAAGGTATGCCTCAGAAAGTACTTGAAAGTGACATAGATTGGTGACGGAGTTGGGGCCAATATCCTGTGGACAGAGTTGAAAGTTGGCTAACACATCCCGATAAAATTTGGAGCCGGGCGGTTTGAAGCCCCGGGCCATGTGATCTGCGAAGACCACGACCTCTCCTTCCTGGGGCGTAGGAGGACATTCATATCCAGGAACCCTCCAGTGAATCGTATCTTTGTTATCCAAAGCTCCGATCAGGACTAGATCATTCAGCTGTGATTCTGTGACACGGGAGGGAACCCAGTTGCACTCGTACACTTGTTTGGCCATGACGAGATCTACAAGAAATAAGTGATCCGGTTCAAGGACATGCCGGATAAAAAGGTGTTGATCTAATTACGGTAAACCGGAGGCAGTACCAATAATCCGGTCTTCTACAACGCAGCATCAGATGGATTCTGGCGGTTCAACTAGGGGACTAATGGCATATATACCGGTTTAGCAATTTAAGAATGATGATTCCCCCGCTTTCTGGCATCTTAAGAATGTTGTAGCCGTGGTGTGTGACTGCCATGAACCTGGCCAGGGCTAGATACCCGAGGATGGCATTGTACGGTAGGCGGATGTGCGCGATGTCGAAGTCGATGAGCTCTGTGCGGTAGTTCTTGCGCTCCTCGAAGGTGACAGGCAGGCGGACTTGCCCTATCGGTATGGTGGAACCGTCAGTCACTCCTGAGAAAGGCTTGGTTGGCTGGAGCTACTCATAGGGCACTTGGAGGTTGTCGAACGTGTCCATGGATAGGACGTTAAGCCCTGCGCCGCTGTCGATGAGAGTCTTGGTGACTTGCACATTGCTGATGACTAGGGAGCATAGCATAGGGAGTGTGCCAGTGGTGGCTGCGCACTTGAGCTGGTCGACCGAGTTGAAGGTTATGGCGCATTGGGACCACCGGAGCGGGCGCGTGGCCTCAAGCTTGGGGAGCGCTGCATTCACCTCGCGAGCGAACTATTTGAAGATGCGTTGAGAGGCTGGGGCCTGAGCACCGCCCAAGATGCAAGCGACCGCACGCGGCTCCTGGAAGCCCCCAGCCCCCTCGTCCTGGTGGTGGTCGTCGTTCCTTCTTGGTGGCGGCAATGGGGGAAGACCGGCGTTGCCCTGGGGGCGATCCTCACGAGGCGGGTCCCTGCAGGCACCCTCGTGAGGTTGGTCCTTCCAGCGGTCCTCACAAGGCCGGTCATGCCACTACTGGCGTGGGCCACGGTCGTCCCAGCGTCCGCCTCTGCGGTCGTAGCCCCGTTAGTTGCGCTCGGGGCATCGACCGAAGCGTCCTTCCCGTATGGCTCTAAGCTCTTGACAGCTGCTGGTGTTGTGGGTGTTCAGGTTGTGGAAGGCGTAGTACGGACGGCCATTCTTGGATGCCTCGGGCTGATCTCTGCCTCGCTTGGTGTCGGGCTCCGCTGCGAGCACCACTTCCTCTTTGCGCTTCACGTCCTTAGCCTTGGCCTTCTTCTCCTCCACTCCTACAGCTGGCAGCTCAAGGAGAGAGAGGCGCCCCTCCTCAGCTCTTGCGCACTTGGTCGCCAAGTTGAACAGCTCCTGAGATGTGCTAAGCTCCTTGTGGATAGCTAGCTCTTCCTTCATCTTGACGTCACGGATGCCATCTGAGAACGCGGAGATAATGGCTTTGTCCATGACCTTGGGGATCTTGAGGCGGGTGTTGTTGAAGCGCTGGATGTACTTCTAGAGGGTCTCTCCTGGCTGTTTCTTGATGTGGCGTAGATCGCCCGCGGTCGGTGGGCGGTCGCGAGTGCCCTGGAAGTTGGCGACGAAGCGGTCGCACATCTCGTCCCAGGAGGAGATCGAGCCGTGCTGCAGGTTCAGGAGCCAAGAGTGGGCCCCATCCTTGAGAGCCATGGGAAACAAGTTTGCCATGACTTTTTCAAAGCCGTTGGCCGCTTCAATGCTCAACTCATAGAGGTGCAGAAACTCTGCGGGGTCAGCAGTGCCGTCATATCGAGGAGGCAGATCTGGCTTGAACTTGCCTGGCTAGGCAACGCTACGCAGCTCAGGGGTGAAGGTGCGGCAGCCAACCGTGGTTGCCGGGGCCCGCTTCGGAGGTGGAGCTAGGTCTTGACGAGGTCCGCGCTACGCCGCTACAGGCGGCACACGGTCTTGACGAGGTGGCGCGGGGAGTGCCGGTGCAGCTTCTCGCGGCCACGGGATTTCTTGGCAACTTCTTTCTTCACGCGTGGGCGCCGGGTGCGGTGGATCACGCCACGGAGGTGCGCGCCTTGGTGCCAAGGCACTGTCTTGGGATCGAGGCGGTGGAGGCACGGCATGAGCCCCGTCGCCCGCGGCTGGTTGAGGGGGAGGCAGAGAGCGGGACGGCGTCGGAGAGCCCCCTGCGGCACGGACAAGCTCGACGACGCGGTCGAGCCACTCCTCGTAGAGGTTGTCGACAGAGCGGTAACGCGGGAGCTCGTTCGCCGCGATGAGCGTGGCCCACGCCTTCATGGGAGCGCGGTGCGTGTGGGACAAAGAACCAGCAGGGGTGAGTGATGGAGTAGCGGTGCGGCCGTCCTGCCGCACCGAAGGATGTTGCGAGGACGCCTGCTGCTCGTTCCCCACCGGGCCGGTGGCAGCGTTGGCGGTCGGGGACGGAGAACGATGAGGTGGCCCGCCGACGGGAGCCGTCTGAGCGACGCGGGCGGTGAGGGCAACCCGATGCTCAGCTCGATCACGGCGAGCGTCCGACATGGAGACGACGGAGCGACGGACTGATGGAAAGGAAGTTACGGCGCACCCCTACCTGGCGCGCCTAATGTCGGATGTGGGGCTCTAGCTAACCCTTAAGATTCGAACACTGGGGTGCGCGCGAAGTCTTTCCCTCCTACCGATCTACGCTCTAGCTCGCTAAGATCTTGCGGACGAACTCGACGAACTCACAACACAGAAAGGCACGGGGTTTATACTGGTTCGGGCCACCGTTGTGGTGAAATACCCTACTCCAGTGTGGTGGTGGTGGATTGCCTCTTGGCTGATGATGAACAATACAAGGGAAGAACAAACTTCAGAAGCTGAGGTGTTCTTGTGCTTTCGGACTTGTGTGTCTCTCTGGACCTAATGATCTCTCTCCGGACCTGATGATCTTTTTCCGGACCTGATGATCTCTTTCTGGTCCTGATGATCTCTCCTACTATGGTGGTGGATGGTCCTATTTATAGTGGCCCTGGTCCTCTTCCCGAATATCGAGTGGGAAGGGAGCCAACAATGGCGGGCTAATTTGAAGGGGGGCAGCTAGTACGAGCCATCCTGACAAAAGTAGTCTTCGCCTGCACAAAGCTCTGGTGGTGACGCCGTCTTGGGCTCCACAATGACCTCCATCTTGCAGTCCTTGGTCTTGGTCGTGTTGCACCGAAATGGCAACCTTTGCCTGATGCCTCGGTACTCCGCGACTGTGCTTGCCTCCTTTGCACCAAAGAGGAAACAAGGACGATGCGCACCTGGCGCCCGCCTGGTGCCCGCCTGGTGTCGATCGTCATGGCCCACGTCACGAGAACGTCGTGAGGTTCGCCTCGCCTTGATATCTCCGCCCCTCATGAACCTACCTGACTAGGCCGCTCGGTAGGAGATCTTGCGTCGTTCGCCTCGCGAGGGTCTTGGATGCTTTGTTCGTGAAGATGGGCCGTACGACCTGCTGCTTGGCCACGCCATGGGCCACAGGCAGGCAAGTCTGGGGACCCCCGTTCCCAGAACGCCGACACTATGCTCGAATAGCTCATGTATCAACTAGGGTTGTCCGTATCTTCCATGTTAGGCGGGTTATTCTCAAGAGGAGTGGACTCCGCTCCTCACTCACGAGAAAATGGCTGGTCACCGGGATGCCCAGTCCCATGCTTTATGCAAATCAAATCAAAATAATTGTAAACAAAACTCCTCTTGGGACTCTTGTTCGTTGGAGGCACTCGTTGTTTCGAGCAAGCCATGGATTGATGCTTGTTGATGGAGGGGGAGTATAAACTTTACCATTCTGTTTGGGCACCGCCTATAATGTGTGTAGCATGGAAGATATCGCCATCTCTTGGTTCTTATGTTGACAATGAAAGTATACTGCTCAAAATATTATTCACCTCTATTTCAAAACCCTGCTTCCCTCTACAAATCCCTGCTTCCCTCTGCGAAGGGCCTATCTATTTACTTTCATGTTGAGTCATCATCTTCTTATTAAAAAGCACCAGTTGGAGAGCACCGCTGACATTTGCATTCATTACTGTTAGTTTACATTAAGTATGACTTGACTGGATCTCTTTTACCAAGAATTACAATGTCTAGTCAGTCCTTGATCTTTAAAGGTGCTCTGCATTTATGTTTTGCGGTCTGAGAAAGGGCTAGCGAGATACCATCTTGTTATATGATATTATGATTGTTTTGAGAAAGTGTTGTCATCCGAGATTTACTATTATTGCTCGCTAGTTGATTATGCCATTGATATGAGTAAACATGAGACCTATGCGTTATTGTGAATATGGTTAGTTCATAATCTTTGCTGAAAACTTGAATGCTGGCTTTACATATTTACAACAACAAGAGCAAAGAGAGTTTGTAAAAGTTTTCTTTATCACTTTCAGTTTATCAACTGAATTGCTTGAGGACAAGCAAAGGTTTAAGCTTGGGGGAGTTGATACGTCTCCGTCGTATCTACTTTTCCAAACACTTTTACCCTTGTTTTGGACTCTAACTTGCATGATTTGAATGGAACTAACCCGGACTGACGTTGTTTTCAACAGAATTGCGATGGTGTTATTTATGTGCTGAAACAGAAGTTCTCAGAATGACCTGAAACTTCACGGAACGTCTATATGGAAATAACAAAAAATCCTTGCAAAATATGAAGACCAGGGGCCCCACACCCTAGCCATGAGGGTGGGGGCGCGCCCCCCTGTCTCGTGGGCCCCCTGGAGCTCCTCCGACCTCAACTCCAACTTTATATATTTTCTTTCTGGGAGAAAAAAAATCAGAGAGAAGGATTCATCGCGTTTTACGATACGGAGCCACCGCCAAGCCCTAAAACCTCTCGGGAGGGCTGATACGGAGTCCGTTCGGGGCTTCGGAGAGGGGAATCCGTCACCATCGTCATCATCAACCTTCCTCCATCACCAATTTCATGATGCTCACCGTCGTCCATGAGTAATTCCATCGTAGGCTTGCTGGACGGTGATGGGTTGGATGATATTTATCATGTAATCGAGTTAGTTTTGTTAGGGTTTGATCCCTAGTATCCACTATGTTTTGAGATTGATGTTGCTTTGACTTTGCTACGCTTAATGCTTGTCACTAGGGTCCGAGTGCCATGATTTCAGATCTGATCCTATTATGTTTTCATCAATATATGAGAGTTCTTGATCCTATCTTGCAAGTCTATAGTCACCTATTATGTGCTATGATCCGTTAACCCCAAAGTAACAATAATCGGGATACTTACCGGTGATGACCGTAGTTTGAGGAGTTCATTTATTCACTATGTGTTAATGCTTTGGTCCGGTACTCTATTAAAAGGAGGCCTTAATATCCTTTAGTTTCCACTAGGACCCCTTTCCCACGGGAGGGTAGGACAAGAGATGTCATGCAAGTTCTTTTCCATAAGCACATATGACTATATTCGGAATACATGCCTACATTACATTGATGAATTGGAGCTAGTTCTATGTCACCATAGGTTATGACTGTTACATGATCAACCGCATCCGGCATAATTCTCTATCACTGATCCGTTGCCTACGAGCTTTCCATATATTATTCTTTGCTTATTTACTTTTCCGTTGCTATTGCTATCATCACTACAAAATACCAAAAACATTACTTTTGCTATCGTTACCTTTTACTACCGTTACCACTACTATCATATTACTTTGGTACTAAATACTTTGCTGCAGATATTAAGTTTCCAGGTATGGTTGAATTGACAACTCAGCTGCTAATACTTGACAATATTGTTTGGCTCCCCTTGTGTCGAATCAATAAATTTGGGTTGAATACTCTACCCTCGAAAACTGTTCCGATCCCCTATACTTGTGGGTTATCACTTATGCATGTTGATGACTTAGATGTGCAACACACGAAGTAATGTATATCTTCAATCAATGAAGACATACACTCTAAGTGTGAATACATTAACGCGGAATTTGACTTTGGAGCGCCACGACAATTGTGCGCCATGTCTAGGTCTAATATTTCCTATACGGTGGGTAATGCCACCACCAAAACATTCTCGACGACTTTCTTTTGGCGTCATGATTGCATTATCTTCGCATTTGGTTTGTCTTCAACATTGATTGGTCTCCAAGGTTTATTGTCGCAATGTTGATTTCCTAGAGCCAAAGGTTTTGTCGTCTATAGCATTCACTTATAGCTATGTCTTCAAACTTGCAATTTTCTGAACTAAGTGAATGTGATCGGACCCTAACCCCTTCTATGCTTCTTCCTCAAACTCTATCTATCTAGTCATATGCATTCTGTTGAAACGTGTCAAATGTCTTCACTGTGTCCTTGTCAGCTGAAGATACAAAGACACACATTTAAACCTGTTTTCAACGCTATATCTCATTTGCTTGAATACCAGAGAAGCCGGAACGACCACCCGACAAACCAGGCGTGCATGGGAACATGGAACAACTTTCAATGAGTTGCATGCACACCACGTGTCCATCAGATGTGAACCGCTAGGGGCACCTACGTAATTGTGCTGTGCAACCCTTTACCATATAAATACTCACCCCACGCGGTCATTATCTCCCCTTCCACCTCGCTCAAACCCTAGCGCCACCGCTAGCTCACGTTGATGTCGAAGACGAAGCGCTTAGCCGCCGCGACTTCTTTGATGTCGTCCTCACGCCTGCCGGGGACCTCGTTCTCTCCACCGCCACTGTATGTGTCTTCCGCCACAAAGTTAGGGGGCGGGAGATTGGACTGCTCGGCTTCCTTCTCTACCTCGTCTAGCAGTTCGTCAGTGGTAATTAAATCTCACCTTTTACTGTCTTTTTGATCCGTCAAATCCATCCACTTCAACCAAAAGTGGTTTCTATACTTCCAACTCTGGATCTGTCCCTTTCTGCATCTCATATCATGCAAAGGTATTCACTTATGCTTCATAACTAGTTAGATACCTCACTTGTACCTATTCATGGATTCCTACAAATCTGGAACCAACTCTCTTCAAATAAGTGAATGTCTTCGCACTATGAGGTCAATGTCTTCAAACTGATTTATCTTCAAAATCTTCTGAGGATGCATATGACCTCTTCCCTTCCCTCGCATCTCTAATGCTCTCACAGTTACTTGTCTGTGGGAGAATCCCTAGGTTCTCTTAGTCTGCATTCATTCGCAGAGTTCTTGCAGCATCATATTCACTCTCCCGGAGCCAGTTCTTGCCTAACCAGTAGACAAAAGCCTTTCACCGTTCTGAAGCCAATCTGTTTGAATATCATGTCCACTGAGAAGTTGGCTAGGAAAGGTGGAAGGCGGCACCGTGGCAATACAGCTCTAGACCTGACTCTAGATGTATGAACTATACAAGACAAATCCTGAGGAGAACTACAACCAGCGCAAGACCTGGATCCAATGGATATCAAGATATTGGGTAGAACAGTGGTTCAAGTACAACTTTGTCACTGCCGAATACGCTGAGAAGAATGCCATAAAGCACCTGTGGGGCGATATTCTCTATAGGAATCGGCAACCAAAGTCGAAGCCTGAAGCTATTGCTCAAGGTTTCTATCCTTGCATGGTCAGAGGACCGCAACCTGAAGATGTTGCATGATCTTAAGGAAGACTTCCACAAGAAGCGTGAAGAAGCCAAAGGTTCTCAAGAGTGCATGAATTATTATGCATAGAAATGTGTCCAAGCACACAATGAAGCTGAAAATAGAAAGGCTCTTGGGCGTCCTGGCATCGACCCCAGGATGGCTGCCAAGCAAAAGAAGTAGTCTGCTACGGCCCAATCTGAAGCTCAAAGGAAGGAAGAACCTCACATTGTCTTCCCTGCCAGTATGACTGGCTCGAAGCCAAAGGTCCCGTCAGCAGCCTCGGAAATAAATAAGACACGACAGGCTGAAGCTGAAGCCAGGAAGAGGAAGCACAAGGATACATCTGATGATGCTCCCTCCAAGAAGAAATTGAAGACAAAGGCTTCAAAGTATTAAAAGAAAGAGTGTGTTGCTGCTAGAGCCCCTCATCGTTGAACCTATCTCCGTCACTCTTCCTGCTTCAACCAACCAAGAGTGTCGACTTGTGATCCATGAGCCTACTTCCACAGAGGCTCATGCAAGTGAAGAAGTTCCAGCTATTGACCCCAAGACAGCTGAAGACATTGGTCATGAAGACAAGGTGCATGATGATGTAGTCCTTCCTTAGTTCCAGCCCTAGCCGGTATCATCGCCTTCTCTCATGAGTAGTGAACTCATTAGCATTGGTCGTCCACTGACGCCAATTTCTCAAGATGACTCATGGGCGGAGCGACAACAACAAGAAATCCCTCTACAAGATGAGGCACCAAGAACACCACCACCTCAAGTCACCACTCTGGTGCTTGATGACGACAATTACATGGAACAGACCACTCCATCTGCAAAGGCGTCGCCAACGTTTCGCAGGCTTCGCAAGGGCCTCCAGCCACAGGTCTCCACGTCCACCATTCCAGAAGGAGAAGCGCAACACACTAGCTCAGTAGCACATCAAGTGTTTCTTGAAGCCACTCCTTCTACGACCACCTGAGAGTCTGAAGCCAAGACTACTGAAGACATTCCAGCTGCATCAGCCGAAGAAGAAAGAGAAGAATGTGATCAAGTCATTCTCGAGGAGAATGTGATTGTGCCCAACCCTCCAGTCCTTGAACAGATAGAGGTTGAAAACCCTGAGGCTGCCACCAACAACGCCACTGAAGCCAATGACTCTATCATGGCTGAGAGAGTCCTGGACTAGGGGGTCCTCGGGCGTCCGGGCTAAGTAATGTGGGCCGAACTGATGAGACACTTGCAGATCGAGGGCCTCCCCCTTGTCTAGATGGGACACTCCTTTGCGTGGAAGGCAAGCTTGGCACTCGGATATGAAGATTCCTTTCTCTGTAAACCGACTCTGTACAACCCTAGGCCCCTCCGATGTCTATATAAACTGGAGGGTTTAGTCCGTGGAGGTAACCATAATCATACAAGCTAGACATATAGGGTTTAGTCATTATGACCTCGAGGTAGATCAACTCTTTTAATCCCTGTACACATCAAAGTCAATCAAGCAAGACGTAGGGTTTCACCTCCATCAAGAGGGCCCGAACCTAGGTAAACATCATGTCCACTGCCTCCTATTACCTTCGATCGTCAGGCGCATAGTTCGGGACCCCCTACCCGAGATCTGCCGGTTTTGACACCGACATTGGTGCTTTCATTAAGAGTTCATCCGTGTTGTCGATAGAAGGATTGATGGCTCGCCTCATCGTCAACGATAAAATCACCTCTAGAAGAGCCCTACTTCCTGGGCAGATCCTCCAGATCGGTAATTTCACCATAGGCGCCTGCCCGGCCATTAAGCCCAAGACGATCCCCTGGATTGCCAAAAATCATCTCCGCGTCAACCCCGAAAGCGTCGATAAGATGGATCCAGCAGATGTCTTATCTTTAAACGAACTGCTAGATCGCATCGTCGCCCTGGGGGTTGCAACAGATCACGATCTGATTGGGCTTAAACCCAATCAGAGGGAAATCTGGTGTCCACCTGTCAACCACCTGGTGACTGTTGTGGAAGAACAAGTTGAGGATACCGCTCCTCCTATGCTAAAAAGAAACTACGTTCAGATCTCTGAGCCCTACTAGCCGGACACTCATTTTCGGGAAGAGATCATTTGTTCTATGAACATAGAATTAGGTGTTGAGTCTAAAAACCACCAGGACACTCCGGATCCTGGGTCAATAACCTCAGAAAATTTTGAAAATCCGGATGCCACAATGAGTCAGGGGTGCAGATTTAAGCCCACCCGCCCACCACAATCAATATTGTCCAAGCAATTCTGGTCCCTCGGACATATACGATTTAATGTATATACGACAGCAACCTCAGGAAATAGTCCATCACTTCTGGGCTAGATTCCTACTTATTAAAAACAAGATCAAAGATTGTTGCGACGATGATGCGGTATCAGTCTTTTGCCGCAACTGTACGGATGAGGGGATCATCAATGCCCTCAGTAGGCGCCACATACTGCACTTTGCAGATTTGGCACACATAGTACATAAGTATTGCGCAATGGAAAGCACCTAGAAAGCCCAGACAACTTGGTGGGAACCATCGGCCTTTAAGCCACCCACCGGCCGGACAAAACGGATGCACCCTTATGGGGCACCTGATCATTACTTCACGGAAAGAAAAATTAAGCCCTTACCGGGACACAGAACTATCCTTGATGAATGGCTCGACAAGCCCTATCATATAAACGCGATGCCGAACTCCGAACGAACTCATAGCCTTCGGGCATGTTGGATACTCCGGCAGGTGGCTAAATGCAGGGAAGCTATTCTCACCGACACTACTCCAGCAAGGCATTCCCTCGAGGATAACGACCTCAATGTGTTTACGGTCTTCGAGACCTTTTCTTCAAACAACCGGCGTAAAAGGACGCTTCGCGACCTCGTCGAAGTCAATCTTGTAGCTGCAATAAATCCTTGGAATGATATGGCGATAACCTTTAACACTAGTGATTAGCCAAGGGCCCGATAAGTCCGAGAACCAGCCGCTTTGGTTCTAAACCCAATTGTAGACGGCTTTCGCCTCACTAAAGTGCTCATGGACGGCGGCAGTGGACTGGACCTCATCTACGAAGACATGCTCAATAAAATGCAAATGGACAGAAGTCACATTGAGTAGAGTAATACAACCTTTCGACGAATTATCCCTAGTTGGGAGCAAGATGCTCAGGAAAAATTAAACTCGATGTGGTATTTGGCATGCCAGAGAAGGTCTGAAGAGATAATCTTCCAGGTGGCCCCTTTCAACAACAGATATCATGCCCTGTTAGGGAGAGACGCATTCACACGCTTTCAAGCCATACCTCATTACGGGTACATGAAGCTCAAAATGCCCGGGCCCAACGGTGTTATCACTATCACCAGTGATCCGGACATAGCACTCTGCACCGAAAACAAAACCCCATCCTTGGCCCTTGAGGCACTGTCCGAAGTCCTGGAGGCAGAGGATCTCACCGCTCTGTGTTCGATAGTGGATAGAGACGACGTAATTCTTGATAAAAGGCCTAAATCCACTTCTTTCAAGCCAGCAAACGAGATTGTCAAATTTCAAGTTCACCCAATGGACCCCAAGAACATAGCTTCCATCGGGGCACAGCTGGATCCGACGATCGTCGCCACATTGCGTGAATTCTCGCATGAGAATTGGGACATCTTCATCTGGCACCCCTCTGATATGCCAGGAATCCCACGCGTGTTGGCCGAACATAGTCTCAATATACTGAAGGGATACAAACGAGCTAAGCAAATGTTGCGGCGATTTTTCGAACCCAAACGACAGGCTATGGGTGAGGAGCTAGCTAAGCTACTCGAGGCCGGGTTTATCAGAGAGAGCAAACATCTGGACTGGCTAGCAAACCTGGTCATGGTGCCAAAGAAGGAAAAATCCTGGCGCTTGTGTGTCGACTTCAAGGACCTCAATAAAGCTTGCCCTAAGGATCCCTTCCCACTACCTCTTATCGACCAGATTATGGATGCAACTGCAGGACACGACTTACTGTGTTTCCTCGATGCATACTCCGAATACCATCAAATTAAAATGAAGGAATCCGACCAAGCTACAATGGCATTCATCACCCCATACGGACCCTTCAGCTTGAACACAATGCCCTTTGGGCTCAAAAACACCGGCACCACATATCAACACATGATTCAAACGTGCCTGGAAAAGCAAATCGGCAAGACAGTTGAGGCATATGTAGATGACGTAGTCATCTAAACTAAGCATGTCGAGTCATTGGTGGATGACTTACGCCTTACATTCGACAACCTCCGAAGATGTGACATACGACTCAATCCGAAAAAGTGTGTTTTCGGCGTTCCTGCCTGAAAACTGCTTGGGTTCATTGCTTCCAATAGGGGAATCGAAGCAAACACAGCCAAAATCCAAGAACTATCACAGTTGGCTACACCAACAGACCTTAAGCAGGTCCAAAAACTAGCCAGGTGCATGGCAGCTTCGAGACGCTTTATCTCCAGATTAGGAGAAAAGGCACTACCATTGTATCGCCTGCTCCAACGCAACGACCAGAAATAAAAGCTTTGTTAGCTAGCAACCCAATCCTGGCCGCGCCAGACATTGGCAAACCCATGTTATTATACATATCTGCAACGCACCAGGTGGTGAGTGCGGTCCTCGTCGTCGAACGAGAGGAAAAGGGACATAAATTCCCACTTCAAAAACCAGTATAGTATGTATCGATGGTCCTCACACCATGCAAATCCCGATACCCACATTATCAAAAGATAGCGTGCGCCGTCTTCATGGCATCCCGAAATTTGCGGCATTACTTTCAAGAGTGTTCGATCAAGGTGGCTTCCGAAGTACCACTTAATGATATCATAAACAACCGGGAGGCCACCGTCCGGAGTACCAAATGGGCCATTGAGCTATTACCATTTGAAATAACATATAAGCCACGCCGAGGCATTAAATCTCAGGTATTGGCAGACTTCGTCGCCGAATGGACAGAGTCCGAACTCCCTAAAGAGTATGGCACATATTCCAAGTGCGTGATGCACTTCGACGACTCAAAAATGCTAGCCGGACTTGGGGCTGGTGTCGTCCTAACATCCCCCACAGGAGACATGGTTCATTATGTGCTCCAAATACTGTATACAGATTCCAATAATGCTGCCGAATATGAGGCCCTATGGCATGGTCTTCGGATGGCCGTCTCCATGGGAATACAACGCCTCGAGGTGTTTGGGGATTAAAACCTCTCAATATCCAAAACAAATGGAGAATTTGACGCCAAAGACCCGAAGATGGCTGCCTACCGCAATGTCGTACTTAAAATATCAGCTCGGTTTGAGGGGCTCGAGTTTCATCATGTGGCCCGAGAGAGTAATCAAGAGCGGACATCCTTGCTCGCATGGGCGCTAAGCGCGAACCCATCCCACCCAATACCTTTGTGGAGAGGCTCTTCAAGCCATCCGTTGTATGGCAGGACGAGAGCAGCAATACCAGTCCGGAGCCAATCATACCCCAGATTCCAAACACAATTCCAATATCATCGGGTGCTCGGCCATCGAAATAACACCATCGGCCCATGTAATCATGGCAGTAATCGCCCCATGGACCGAACCCTTCCTGGCCTGCCTTTATAGGCGTGAGGTCCCCGAGGACCAGAATGTTGTTCCATGCTCGAAAGCCTATAAGGTTCATGAAGGAGAGCTCTACAAGAAAAGTTCTACCGGAGTCCTTCAAAGATGTATCTCCGAAGAAGAGGGGCGGCAGATCTTCGCCGAAATCCATGCTGGTCTTGGCGGCCATCACGCCGCAGCTCGGGCCCTTGTAAGTAAGGCCTTCCGTATCGGCTTTTTCTATCCTACATCCCAAGCAGATGCACAAGACCTCGTCCAACATGGCGTAGGATGCCAGCTTTTCACCAATCAAAGCCACATGCCGCCTACCGCCCTACAGACAATCCCCATTACTTAGCCTTTTGCGGTCTGGGGGTTTGAGATGGTCGGACCCCTTAAAGGGGGAAGCCATAAGAAAAAATACCTGCTGGTCGTGGCAGATAAATTCACTAAGTGGATAGAGGCCAAACCAGTTAAAACGACCAAAGCCGGACCAGTGATAGATTTCATATCCGGTGGCATACACCGTTCTAGTGTCCCACACAACATCATTACCGATAATGGCTTTAACTTCACAGTCGATGAGGTTAAAACTTGGTGTGCTAATCTGGGCATCAAGTTCGATTATGCCTCTGTCTATCACCCTCAAACAAACGGTCAAGTCGAACGGGCAAATGGCTTGATAAGGAGTGGCATTAAACCCAGACTTGTGCGATCCTTAAAGGAGTCAGATAAACACTGCGTTGAGGAGCTCGATTCCATACCCTGCGGGCCACGGACCACGCCCAATCGCATGATCGGATACACAATGTTCTCTATTGTGTACGGCGCAAAGGCCGTCTTGCCCTGCGAAATTATTCACGACTCACCTCGAGTACGCATGTACGAAGAGAGAGAGGCTGAGCTCGATAGGTGCTACCACTTGAGCACTGCGTTGGTTTTCCCATGAAGAGGAAAGGGTGATGCATCAAAGTAGCGTAAGTATTTCCCTCAGTTTTTGAGAACCAAGGTATCAATCCAGTAGGACATCACGCTCAAGTCCCATGCACCTACACAAACAAATAAGAACATCGCAACCAACGCGATAAAGGGGTTGTCAAGCCCTTCACAGTCACTTACGAGAGTGAGATCTGATAGATATGATAAGATAATATTTTTGGTATTTTTATGATAAAGAGAAATAAAGATGCAAAGTAAAATAAACGGCAAAGGAAATAACTAAGTGTTGGAATATTAATATGATGAAAGATAGACCCGGGGGCCATAGGTTTCACTAGTGGCTTCTCTCAAGAGCATAAGTATTACGGTGGGTAAACGAATTACTGTCGAGCAATTGATAGAATTGAGCATAATTATGAGAATATCTAGGTATGATCATGTATATAGGCATCACGTCCGTGACAAGTAGACCGAAACGATTATGCATCTACTACTATTACTCCACACATCGACCGCTATCCAACATGCATCTAGAGTATTAAGTTCATAAGAACAGAGTAATGCTTTAAGGAAGATGACATAATGTAGAGGGATAAACTCATGCAATATGATATAAACCCCATCTTTTTATCCTCGATGGCAACAATACAATACGTGTCGTTTCCCTTTCTGCACTAGGACCGAGCACCGCAAGATTGAACCCAAAGCTAAGAACTTCTCCCATTGCAAGAAAGATCAATCTAGTAAGACAAACCAAACTGATAATTCGAAGAGACTTGCAAAGGTAAACCAATCATACATAAAATAATTCAGAGGAGAATCAAATATTGTTCATAGATAATCTGGATCATAAACCCACAATTCATTGGATCTCGACAAACACACCGCAAAAGAAGATTACATCGAATAGATCTCCAAGAAGATCGAGGAGAACTTTGTATTGAGATCCAAAGAGAGAGAAGAAGCCATCTAGCTAATAACTATGGACTCGTAGGTCTGAAGTAAACTACTCACACATCACCGGAGAGGCCATGGAGTTGATGTAGAGGCCCTCCGTGATCAATGCCCCCTCCGGCAGAGCTCCGGAAAAGGCCCCGAGATGGGATCTCTCGGGTATAGAAGGTTGCGGCGGTGGAATTAGGGTTTCGTGGTGCTCCTGGATGTTTGGGGGGTACGTGGATATATATAGGAGGAAGAAGTACGTCGGTGGAGCAACGAGGGGCCCACGAGGGTGGAGGGCGCGTCCAGGGGGTAGGGGCGCCCCCTGCCTCGTGGCTACCTCCGTTGTTTCTTGACGCCCACTCCAAGTCTCCTGGATCACGTTTGTTGAGAATATCACGTTCCCGAAGGTTTCATTCCATTTGGACTCTTCTTTATATTCCTTTTCTTCGAAACCCTAAAATAGGCAAAAAAATCTGCAATTTGGGTTGGGCCTCCGGTTAGTAGGTTAGTCCCAAAAATGGTATAAAAGTGTAAAATAAAGCCCATTGACATCCAAAATAGATAATATAATAGCATGGAGCAATAAAAAATTATAGATATGTTGGAGACATATCAAGCATCCCCAAGCTCAATTCATGCTCGTCCTCAAGTAGGTAAATGATAAAAGAAGAATTTTTGATGTGGAATGCTTTCTAACATATTTCTCAATGTAATTTTTTCTTTATTGTGGCATGAATGTTCACATCTGAAAGATTCAAGATAAAAGTTTAATATTGACATAAAAATAATAATACTTCAAGCATACTAACTAAGCAATTATGTCTTCTCAAAATAACATGGCCAAAGAAAGTTATCCCTACAAAATCATATAGTCTGGCTATGCTCTATCTTCATGCACAACCCCGATCACAAGACAAGCAATTGTTTCATACTTTTGATATTCTCAAACTGTTTCAATCTTCACGCAATATATGAGCGTGAGCCATGGATATAGCACTATGGTGGAATAGAATTGTGGTTGTGGAGAAGACAAAAAGGAGAAGATAGTCTCACATCAACTAGGCGTATCAAAGGGCTATGGAGATGCCCAGCAATAGATATCAATGTGAGTGAGTAGGGATTGCCATGCAACGGATGCACTAGAGCTATAAGTATATGAAAGCTCAACAAAAGAAACTAAGTGGGTGTGCATCCAAGTTGCTTGCTCACGAAGACCTAGGGCATTTTGAGGAAGCCCAACATTGGAATATACAAGTGAAGTTCTATAATGAAAAATTCCCACTAGTATATGAAAGTGATATCATAGGAGACTCTCTATCATGAAGAACATGGTGCTACTTTGAAGCACAAGTGTGAAAAAAGGATAGTAGCATTGTCCCTTCTCTCTTTTTCTCACATTTTTTTATTTGGGCCTTCTTTTTTTGGCCTCTTTTTTTCGTCCGGAGTCCCATCCTGACTTGTGGGGGAATCATAGTCTCCATCATACTTTCCTCACTTGTGGCAATGCTCTAATAATGATGATCATCACACTTTATTTACTTACAACTCAAGAATTACAACTCAATACTTAGAACAAAATATGACTCTATGTGAATACCTCCGGTGGTGTACCGGGATGTGCAATGATGCATGAGTGACATGTATGAAGAATTATGAACAGTGGCTTTGCCACAAATACGATGTCAACTACATGACCATTCAAGCAATATGACAATCATGAAGTGTGTCATAATAATGGAACGGTGGAAAGTTGCATGGCAATATATCTCGAAATGGCTATGGAAATGCCATAATAGGTAGGTATGGTGGCTGTTTTGAGGAATATATAAGGAGGTTTATGGTACCGGCGAAAGTTGCACGATACTAGAGAGGCTGGCAATGGTGGAAGGGTGAGAGTGCATATAATCCATGGAATCAACATTAGTCATAAATAACTCACATACTTATTGCAAAAATCTATTAGTTATCAAAACAAAGTATTACGCGCATGCTCCTAGGGTGATAGATTGGTAGGAAAAGACCATTGCTCGTCCCCGACTGCCACTCGTAAGGAAGACAATCAATAAATAAATCATGCTCCAACTTCATCACATAACGGTTCACCATACGTGCATGCTACGGGAATCACAAACTTCAACACTAGTATTTCTCAAATTCACAACTACTCAACTAGCATGACTCTAATATCACCATCTCCATATCTCAAAACAATTATCAAGTATCAAACTTCTCATAGTATTCAATGCACTTGTATGAACTTTTTATTATTGCCATGTTGTTCTAAAGGACTCTCAAAATAATATAAGTGAAGCTTGAGAGAAGAATAGTTTCTTTAAAACAAATCAACTACCGTTCTCTAAAAGATATAAGTGAAGCACTAGAGCAAAAACTATATAGCTCAAAAGATATAAGTGAAGCACATAGAGTATTCTAATAAATTTCAAATCATGTGAGTCTCTCTCAAAAGGTGTGTACATCAAGGATGATTGTGGTAAACTAAAAAGACAAGACTCAAACCATACAAGACGCTCCAAGCAAAACACATATCATGTGGTGAATAAAAATATAGCTCCAAGTAAAGTTACCGATAGACGAAGACGAAAGAGGGGATGCCTTCCGGGGCATCCCCAAGCTTAGGATTTTTGGTGTCCTTGAATTTTACCTTGGGGTACCATGGGCATCTCCAATCTTAGGCTCTTGCCACTCTTTGTTCCATAATCCATCAAATCTTTACCCAAAACTTGAATACTTCACAACACAAAACTCAAAATAGAAAATCTCGTGAGCTCCGTTAGCGAAAGAAAACAAAACACCACTTCAAGGTATTGTAATGAACTCATTATTTATTTATACTGGTGTTAAACCTAATGTATTACAACTTCTCTATGGTTTATAAACTCTTTTACTAGCCATAGATCAAAATAAGCAAACAACACAAGAAAAACAGAATCTGTCAAAAACAGAACGGTCTGTAGTAATCTGTAGCTAACGCAACTCATGGGATCCCAAAAATTCTAAAATAAATTTCTGGACGTGAGGAATTTATCTATTAATCATCTGCAAAAAGAATTCACTAAATTTCACTTTCCAAATAAAAATGGCAGTGATTCTCGTGAGCGCTAAAGTTTCTGTTTTTTTACACCAAGATCAAAAATACTTTCCCCAAGTCTTCCCAACGGTTCTACTTGGAACAAACACTAATTAAACACCAAAAACACAACCAAAATAGAGGCTAGATAAATTATTTATTACTAAACAGTAGCAAAAGCAAGGAATAAAAATAAAATTGGATTGCCTCCCAACAAGCGCTATCGTTTAACGCCCCTAGCTAGGTATAAAAGCGAAGATAGATCTAGGTATTGCCATCTTTGGTAGGTAATTCTTCAATGAGACACCTATAACTCTTAGGAGTTTCTTTATTTTTATTAATTATCAAACTCCTAGGCACAAAATCAAGAAATTCATTTGTAGCAAATGGTTCCTTAATGATAGCAAAAAGATTGGGATCAACACTTATTGATTTTAAATCCGCAGTTTCCTTACTAGAGGATTCACCCTTATTTTTAGGAACATAAACAATCTTGGCAATTTTAGTGGGAGGATCTGGAGTATTTTTAACGGAATAAAAAGCGGACCCCAAGTTGGTGATAATTCCCTCAAGTTTATCGATTCTAGTAGAATCTTTATCTATTCTTTCATTAACTATGGGTTCTTTTTCCTTAAAAAAATTCAGAGTAACTCCCACCTTAGATCCATATAGGGTAATTTGGTTGTGGATCTTTTTATCCAAATTCTCAATCAAATCTACAGTAGCAACTTTATTCTCAATAATTTCAAGCCTTTGCATCACATGTTCCAAAGTTAACATAGTTCCATTGACCAAAAGAGGTGGTGAGCCAAACAAATCTATCATAGCATTATAAGAATCAAAAGTATGGATACCCAAGAAATTCCCTCTGGTAATGGTATCAAGAATATATCTGTACCAAGGAGTAGTGCCTACATAAAAATTGCGGAGAAGAACGGAAGTAGATTGCTTCCTGATAGATCTATTTTGAGCATTGCAAATTCTATACCAAGCATCTTTTAGATTTCCTCCCTCACTTTGTTTAAAATTAAGAACTTCATTCTCAGGAGACAACGGAAAAGATAGAGGACTAGCCATAACGACAAGGCAAGCAATCCAACACACAAGCAAACAAGAAACAGGCAAAAGAGGCAAAGGGAAAGAGAAGGGGAACGGAGAGAGAGGGCGAATAAAACAGCAAGGGTGAAGTGGGGGAGAGTAAAACTAGAGGCAAATGGCAAATAATGTAATGTGAGGGATAAGAGTTTGTGATGGGTACTTGGTATGTCTTTACTTGGCAACGGCACCTGAAATGACTCGTTGTTGGGAGTCAAATCTTGACTTGACTTGGCGCAAATCTCCCCGGCAACGGCGCCAGAAATCCTTCTTGCTACCTCTTGAGCACTGCGTTGGTTTTCCCTTGAAGAGGAAAGGGTGATGCAGCAGAGTAGTGTAAGTATTTCCCTCAATTTTTGAGAATTAAGGTATCAATCCAATAGGAGATCACGCTCAAGTCCCATGCACCTACACAAACAAATAAGAACATCGCAACCAACGCAATAAAGGGGTTGTCAAGCCCTTTACGGTCACTTATGAGAGTGAGATCTGATAGAAATGAAAAGATAATATTTTTGGTATTTTTTTATGATAAAGAGAAATAAAGATGCAAAGTAAAATAAATGGCAAAGGAAATAACTAAGTGCTGGAAGATTAATATGATGAAAGATAGATCCATGGGCCATAGGTTTCACTAGTGGCTGCTCTCAAGTGCATAAGTATTACAGTGGGTAAATGAATTACTGTCGAGCAATTGATAGAATTGAGCATAATTATGAGAATATCTAGGTGTGATCATGTATATAGGCATCACGTCCGCGACAAGTAGACCGAAACGATTCTGCATCTACTACTATTACTCCACACATCGACCACTATCTAGCATGCATCTAGAGTATTAAGTTCATAAGAAAAGAGTAATGCTTTAAGGAAGACGACACAATGTAGAGGCATAAACTCATGCAATATGATATAAACGCCATATTTTTATCCTCGATGGCAACAATACAATACGTGTCGTTTCCCTTTCTGTCACTGGGATCGAGCACCGCAAGATTGAACCGAAAGCTAAGCACTTCTCCCATTACAAGAAAGATCAATCTAGTAGGCCAAACCAAACTGGTAATTCGAAGAGACTTGCAAAGATAAACCAATCATACATAAAATAATTTAGAGGAGAATCAAATATTGTTCATAGATAATATGGATCAAAACCCACAATTCATTGGATCTCGACAAACACACCGCAAAAGAAGATTGCATCGAATAGATCTCCAAGAAGATCTAGGAGAACTTTGTATTGAGATCCAAAGAGAGAGAAGAAGCCATCTAGCTAATAACTATGGACCCATAGGTCTTAAGTAAACTACTCACACATCATCAGAGAGTCCATGGAGTTGATGTAGAGGCCCTCCGTGATCAATGCCCCCTCCGACGGAGCTTCGGAAAAGGCCCCGAGATGGGATCTCTCGGGTATAGAAGGTTGCGGCGGTGGAATTAGGTTTTCATGGTGCTCCTGGATGTTTGGGGGGTACGTGGATATATATAGGAGGAAGAAGTACGTCGGTGGAGCAACAAGGGGCCCACGAGGGTGGAGGGAGCGCCCAGGGGGTAGGCACGCCCCCTGCCTCGTGGCTTCCTCCGTTGTTTCTTGACGCCCACTCCAAGTCTCCTGGATCACGTTTGTTGAGAAAATCACGTTCCCGAAGGTTTTATTCCATTTGGACTCCGTTTGATATTCCTTTTCTTCGAACCCCTAAAATAGGCAAAAAAAAATAGCAATTTGGGCTGGGCCTCCGGTTAGTAGGTTAGTCCCAAAAATGATATAATAGTGTAAAATAAAGCCCATTGACATCCAAAATAGATAATGTAATAGCATGGAGCAGTTAAAAATTATAGATACGTTGGAGACGTATCAATCGGCAAGATGACTTAGATGGCCTGGAGGAGGAGCGCAATGTCGCAATAGCTCGGTCAGCATTCTACCAACAACAAGCTCGAAGATACCAAAGCAGAGAAGTGCGGGCCAAGACTTATAATGTCGGTGAACTCGTTCTACGCCTACCAGAGAATAAAAAGGACAAGCTCAAGCCCAAATGGGAGGGTCCCTTCATTATAGATGAAGTACTCACTTGAGGAGCCTATCGCCTTCGTAATGCATCAGACAATCGCCTAGGGCCGAACCCATGGAACGGCGCCAGTCTCTGAAGATTCTATGCCTAAGTCCGGACTCATTGTTCATTACCTTTTTTCTTTTCTCTCTTTCTTATTTTTGTTTTTATACGACTTCTAGCCCGTGTTCGGATAAACCGCACACTTAAGGGGTATACAACCTTAAATGTACATCCCCCAAATACCTGGAGGCTTCTAGTCACAGAAGCTTATCACTAATCTAGCATGAAGCTCAACATATATATGTGTCGTCTTCTCATATATGTCTTTTCTTCGCCATTATATGCACCTTCATGACTTAAGTTTTTACCAAGCTGGGATGCCTGTCTCCTGTGCTTATGCCCTACGGTCCCGCTTGTTTGGCTAGGGCATAAAGGGAGCACCTCTGCGATTGTTGCAGCTGGGTTATCCGGACGTGTACCTCAGAAGGGTGAAGCCAAAAGCTAGCGTTCTTAAGGGAATAATAGGTCAGCGGACAAAAGATGAACTGCCCTCGTTGCGATACAAGCGCCCAAAATAAAACGTGTACTACAATTTTTAGCATCACAACACAGGGATGCACAACAACACATGTTGGCCCAGGGAGAGGAACCCTTAACGGAACTATTCTCTCTGGAAGATGTTTTTTTACGATCAAAATTTAGTATAACATAACTCCCCGAATACAACTTGTCTGTTCAAGCAATTATGACCGTACTGCCTGGTTTCTGAACATACTTCGGTGTTTACCACCGGTACAGTATTCGGAAACTCTCCAAACTTTGGATTTCGGAGGTTAAAGCGGAAGGTCCGCCATGACAATCGTTTTATAATTCGGCTGGAGATACGTTTTTCGATAAAAGTACATTACTACTTGGATTCGAAAACTTCCTCCTCCTCTATACCATCTAATAAGTTGTCTAGCTTACAATCCTATTGCAAAAACTTGGCGGCTATCTTTACTTGGTCATATAGTAAGCTAACAGGAATTTCCTATCCATCTGGTCCCCAAGGCACAACCCGGGCTATATGATTTGGATCAAGTCTGGTGTATCGTGTTTTCACTATGGCCCAAGCCTCTCATGCGTCTTCTCAACATGCTGATATCTTCCACAGTCCAAAGCGGCGGCGAGCTCCTTTGAATAAATTCATGAGTTCCTCCAGGAAGTACAAAGCGGCGACGAGCTCCTTTGAATAAATTCACGAGTTCCTCCATACTTCCTAGAGGAGACTCGGTCGGCCATAAAACTTTAGCAATGTTCCTCATTGCCCTCTAGCTTCGGTAATGCACTTTGGATTGCTCTTGTGGCAGGTCACCTTCAAATCATGACACCTCTCCTTCGGGCCGCCGAGTCAGCACACCTACAGAAATAAAGTTGTTAAAACTTCCCATTGGGGGACTGTATGGAAGTAAGGTTAAAAAGCATATTGAATATGTCGCCTTTCAGCTTTCTGTTCTCTTTCAAGGCATCAGCCAGTTGGGCTCGTATGTCCTTCGGCTATTTTGCTTGCTACATGTTGGTATCTTGCAGCTTGTTCTTCTCATCCATAGACCGCGCTAGTATACGCTAACTAGAGGGCTCTTGCCTTTCGGCATGTTGTTTATCCGCCTGCGCGGCCTTCAGTCTCTCTTCCAGCTCATCTGGCGAGCCTACCGTCATAAATACATCAGCGGTTATTTCAAAAAAACATGGCTAGCACGTGATTATATTTTCCAGATAGTAGGAGACAATACCAGTCGGTGCCTCCTTGGACTCTGCCAGTTCGGCAGTGACAGCAGTTAGCTAGGTTCGACATTTTTCCAGCTCTTGAGACAACATGTTATTTTTCTCCATGAGTACCTGATTGTGCAACGATCCTTAAATCAGCTGCGTCAACTGCTTTAAGCCTTGGGGGCTACTGACACATGATCTTACCCGCATATCCTTGGAAAGTTAGTGAGTGGCTCCAGCGAGCCCATCCCGAGAAGCTCGGATATATGCATCCGCTGAGCTGAAGGCATTAAATGCCTCTTCGATGAAAGTTGGGTTGCGCATAGCCGCCCTGCGGCGCTGATGGTTCATCGCACTCTCCACTTCGGAGTTGGTAACGGATACATCATCCGAATCCTCAGGGAGAGGACAATTCGGCATTTCACTGGTATCAACCCTAGTCCTTGGAACAGGGTCCAGGTTTGGATTGGGTGATGCATGACCAGCGACGCCTCCGAACACAGTCCGGCGTATGCTTTTCCTAAAAAATGTGGCACAACGGGAAACATCACAATTTGCTATATCTGCCAAGGGCATATATGAATCATACCTTTTTGATGAAGGTAGGGGCTCGGCGGTATCACTGTCCGCCTTTCTTTTCGAAGATCCACCCTGTGCAGGCATCGCCTTCTCAAGGGACCTTTCTACTGCAGTGTGGCGAGACAAGTGTCGCCCCTTTGGAGCACGAGAAACTGCGGTGGGTGAGGTGCGATGAGGAAACTCTTTTGGAGGAGACGTCTCCTGGGTACTTCCATGGGAAGAGGGGAGAAGGCCGGGATAATCGGCTATGATGGCCACTTTTGTGCCATCATAGCTCGCCTGATAAAAGATCCCCTCCTTGAGCTCTATGAATATATCCGAATCCTCCTCAAATCCGGGATCCAGGTCTCGAACATGGTCCTCCGGCTACGGCGTAGGGATATAGATCCCCGCGACAACCTTCCTCCATTCCTGTTAAACATAGTTAGATTAAGTTCAACTAGGAGCGACTCAGGAAGAGGATTGAGTAAGGTTACGAAGCGAAAGCTCACCCAGCTAGGAGGGTTGTACATGGAAAGACTCTCTCGGCACTTAAGGCCAGTAAAATCTTCTTTCTCCCCTTTATAAAGATCAGCCAACATGGCGGCCAAGGCGGCAAAGTTGTCCGGACCCTTGCACCGACAGCGTGATGCCTCATCCTCCCCATTGTAGTATCACATGGGGAGTCCTCTAGATTGGAGTGGACGAACGCCTTGCATTATTGAAATCACCATTACCTCAGTTATGGATAGTCCAGATTGGGCGAGTGTCTTTATCTTGCTCACTAGTTTCTTAATCTCTGCATTGTCCTCCTCTTCGAGGCTCCGGGGACGCCAACTGTGGCGTTGCTTTAACAGAGCATTGCAAAATTCGGGTAGGCCACGTCGGATTGGGTCGGGGAGAACTATGTCTTCAATATAAAAGCACTCCGAGGGCCACTCTTTGGATGCCTTCTTTGAAGTGTCGGACAGGTATCCTATTACGGCTATACACCATACTTCGGCGCCGCCCACCTCGAATATAGATCCCTTTTGGGAGTGGGGGACGAGGTAGAAAATTTTCCTCCATAACTAAAAATGGGCCTCGCAACCTAAGAACAGCTTGCAGAGAGCTATGAAGCCCGCGATGTGCAGACTAGAGCTGGATGTGAGATTGTGCAGCTGGAGCCCGTAGTACTGCAGGAGACCTCGGAGGAAAGGGTGGATTGGAAATCCAATGCCTCTTAAAAGGAAGGAAACAAAGCACACTCGCTCCCCTTCTCAAGGATTGAGGAAATTTTCTGCCAGGGATTCGCCATTTATGGGAGTTAATCCTTCCCGGACGGGAACCAGGTCCGTGGGAGGGAGATATCCCCGCACCTGGAGCTTGGTCAGCTCGGCGTGGGAGACCGAGCAGCTGTCCCAATCACCTTTTTGGGGGCCATGAGGGCGTGAGGAAGAACTGAGAGTGCCAGCCATGTTTGCGTGGTTCTATGTGGCCAGCTCCAAGGATTTCTTGCCTGGTTGAGAATGGCATTTGAGATCCCATCTCCTTAAATAGACGCCTTCCACATGCCATCAGGGTGTTATCAATAAAAATGCTTGGACCCCTTGTATTCATGTGACACGTGGAACCCGAGGGAACGGAGGTGCGGAAGCCGAAGGATACTATGTTTAATGTGAAGCCGAAGTCGTCCGGAGTATCATGGAGGGCCCACCTAACAGAACCGAAGATATAAAAGCCGGATGCTGTGTCATCATTGAGGAATCGAATACAATTCTTTTTGTGTTGGGATATTCGAAGGAGGAACCCACCTTGCAATGCCGAAGACAATCTGCGCGCCGGACACGTCGTCATTGAAGCCTGGTTCGGGGGCTACTCAGGGAGTCCTGGACTCGGGGGTCCTCGGGCGTTCGGGCTAAGTATTGTGGGCCAGACTGATGGGCTGTGAAGATACAAGATCGAGGGCCTTCCCCCGTGTCCAGACAGGACTCTCCTTGGCATGGAAGGCAAGCTTGGTGCTCGGATATGAAGATTCCTTTCTCTGTAAACTAACTCTATACAATCCTAGGCCCCTCCGGTGTCTATATAAACTGGAGGGTTTAGTCCGTGGAGGTAATCATAATCATACAGGCTAGACATCTAGGGTTTAGTCATTACAATCTCGAGGTAGATCAACTCTTATAATCCCTGTACACATCAAAGTCAACCAAGCAGGACGTAGGTTTTTACCTCCATCAAGAGGGCCCGAACCTGGGTAAACATGGTGTCCCCTGCCTCCTACTACCTTCGATCCTCAGACGCACACTTCGGGACCCCCTACCCGAGATCTGTCGGTTTTGACACCGACAATGGCTGAAGACAATGTGGAGCCTGAGGCTACTATGAATGTTGAAGCCACTGTGACACCAATCAACTCAGATGGTGTTGTTCCTCCAAGGCCCCATACCATGGAACGTGCGATCAATCGCGAAGGTGAGCTCGTCATAGTTAGATGGCCTGTTATGGCTCCACCCACTGCTCTTGGACCGTAGTACGATTATCATGTGGAGCAAAGGCCTCAAGTTCAGAAGCCCAAGCCACGTCTGCCAAGGCTTCCAAGTGCTGTCACTACTCAGGGCTCCTTCAGTATTCTCAGCTTCAGGGAGCACAACACTTTCTTTGCAGTGGAAAGAATCCATACTCGAAGCCCAAAATCTCCTCTCATAGATTTTGGAGCCACCAGTAGCGAAGCTACTACTCATGCATCTTGTACAATCAAGACCGGATCTTTCCACACATGCGTCTAGATTGTGAAGCTATTGCTGGGCTGCCTTGTCTTGAATAGGCTCTTGATTGTTTTCTGGATATTGGTCCTATGCCGTTTGTGACTGACAAAGAACACTGGAATGAGGAGCTTCTACTGCAGTTCTATGCTACACTCCACATTCGAGGCTACAACAGGGATCCAAAGACTTGGATCCTTGAGTGGATGACAGGTGATGTACATCACGAAGCCGAAGCTCAAGACATCACCGAGCTTACTTCCCTGTCCACTCCAGGTGAGTTATATGAATCTGGTTGTCAGCTTCATAGAGATGATTAGCAGAGCATTTTTCAGAGGCATGAGCCAAACATGAGCCAGATGCTTAGCATGATGAAGCCATTGCCTCAAGACGCTGAATACCCAAAGGAGTTCTTTGTGAAGGACCTTGAGTACTTGCCACGCACGGTGTACCATATTCTGAGGCGTACTCTATGGCCCATCCAGGGACATTCTTCTGAAGCTAAACTTGAAGGCACCATGAAGACTTTGGTTTTCTATACCATCAATGGCATTAAGTTCAACACACAGGATTTCTTCATCAGACAACTTGCTGCTTCTGGAATTGATCTATTTGGTCTGAAGTTCTATGCACCATGGGTGATGCGCTTGATTAAGCTTCATTCCACCATTGACTATCAGCCCTCAGCACGCAACCATCTTGTATTTCTGCCTGAGGTTGATATATCTATTGAAGCCATCTACCCCGAGCCTACAAAGCAACCACTCCATCTTCAGAATGCTGAATTTCAAAGCTTCACGCGGCAAATTTAAGGAATCCTTATGCCCAATGCTGCAACCCCTGCATATCCTCTTGCCGGCAACATGCGCTTCCCTCATCGAGCCAACACCAAAGCCATTGCAAGTACAATTACCCAAAGGCCTCAGAAGCGATCTCGTGTACTCAATGACCGAGAGCTTCTGGTGGCGTTGCATCAGAAGCAGGATTGGCATCATGACTGGCCAAAGCGTCAGATGTAGGGCCTCTTGGTGGATGTCAATCGCATATGTAACTTGGCCACCAAGAACACATTTGTATCCCATGAAGCATGTCGGCGGTCCTGGAAGAGCCTCACACTGCTATGTCCTGAAGATAATCTGCGTGGAGATGGCTTCATCGAACACTTCAAGTTTGATTCCAGCCCTCCTCTGAATGCAAGCTAGCATCGCACTCCCTCCATTGAAGATTTTGAGCATTCTTCTTCGGCTGCAACAGTTGTTGCAAGAGTCTTCGACGAAGAAGACGACGCCACTTCACCAACCATGGCTGCACTACATCATGATACTGCGTCAGGCCCGTCTGCACCACCAAACTCCAACGACGACCCTGCTCCATCCACTACTTCAACTAGGAACGAGTATATCTTTTATGTCTTCAAACCTTTTTGGTCCTTACTAACAAAACGGGGAGGAGCATATGAGGTTAATAGTCTTCAAGCGGGTCCATATGGGTGGCTGCATTATTTTGCTAAGTTCTTACAACTCTTGTTTTGAAACAATTTGGTTCTTTCAGAACAATAAACCTAGGATTCAAGATTTATTTCATGTGGTTGACAGAGTTGAAAGAAGGTTGTCTGCCAGTTCCAGCCTTCTCAATCAGGGTGCCAGATTGCAATTACTCCAATCAGTTCTATCATCTTTGCCCATCTATTTTCTCTGCAGTTTAAGTTTGCCAGCTGGTATTATAAAGAAAATTGAAAGGATTATGAGGCAGTGCTTATGGAGAGTAAATTCTGATACTCCTAGGCAATCACTTGCAGCTTGGCCTCTTGTTTGCAGACCCAAAGACAAAGGTGGCATGGGGATAGTAAATCTAACCATCCAAAACAGAGCTCTCCTTTCCAAGCACCTTTCCAAGTTTTATAACAAAGCTAACATCCCTCGGGTTTCTCTTATTTGGAATACCTACTATGATGGTGTTGTACCCCATGGCACAGTTTCATGTGGTTCTTATTGGTGGAGAGACATTCTAAAGCTCAATGAAATTTTCAGACTTTACTCTAAGGTCACCATAAACATGGGTGACTCTGTCCTTTTTTGGTCTGGTGCTTGGGTGTTCCTAGGCTCATCTGTTCCACTCAGAGAGAGGTTTTCCAAGTTGTTCTCTTTTGCCATGGATGATAAGGTGTCTGTCCGAGAGGTGATTAACACACCTGATATGTCTGAACTCTTTCATCTGCCTTTGTCACAAGAAGCAACGGATGAGATGATCACTGTCCAGTCTGGTCTTCTTGACCTTAATGATGATGAGGAGATTCATGACTCTTGGTCTTGGACACCTGGCAAAGGTATTTTCTCTGTCAAAAGTTAGTATACAGTGATGCATGCTCACATGGCCACTGATACTCCAGCCAAATGGATTTGGGAAAGTAAGGCGACAATGAAGATAAAGGTGTTTGCGTGGTTGCTGCTAAATGAAAGGCTCAATACCAGAGATATACTGGTCAGGAGGCACTGGCGATCACCTCAGGAAGATAACACCTGCCCGTTATGCTTTGCCCATGCTAATGAGGATAGAAATAATCTTTTCTTCACATGCCAATTCAGCACAAGAGTATGGAACTACTTACACATCCAATGGTTAGCTGGTTTAACCCCATCTCAGTGTTTAATTGCTGCAAGGAAGAGCTTTGGGCAACCTTTCTTTAGGGAGGTCGTTTATCTAGCAGCCTGGAACATATCGCTCCTCAGAAATGGCAGAATCTTCAGATATGAAAGGCCAACCTTTGCTGCTTGGAGGAGGAACTTCATCCATGATGTCACTCTGCATTCCCACAGATTCAAGCCTAGACTAAAGCCATTGTTGTTAGCCTGGGTCAATTCTTTGCCATAGTTGGTTGTATGTATTCTTGTATATGTACCTGTATTTGTGTAAATAGCTCAATAGGTAAGTAGTTTTCCTTCCCCCTATAGTTAGTTTTAATCAAAACTTCTCTGTTTATTTTGGTGGTTGAGTTTTAATAAAGTGATGTGGGGTTGTTGCCTCACAGTTTTCAGTCAAATTTTTTTTTGGTTCTTTCAGTTCTAACCCTTAAACTTGATGGTCGTCTCCATCGTTTTTGCTGCCACTTTGTGATGCGCTCATAAATTCTGCATGAAAACATTTTGCGGACCTCCATTTTTCATTATGCATGTCATTTATCTTGATTCTACTTATATGCATGATGAATTGTCTTCATAAGTTGAAGAGGATCTCCTCAAAGTAAAACCTTCCATGTGCATTTGCATTCAAAAGCAAACTATTTATATGCACATCTTTAGGGGGAGACTTTTGTAACTTATGTAGACAATGTTGTTATCCTTAAATCTCACATATATTTATCCCCGTTGAAAATTTCAACCGGTTTGTCATCGAACACCAAAAAGGGGGAGATTGTAAGTGCATCTAGTGCCACCCCTAGTAGGTTTTGGAGTATTGACGACAAACTTGGTTGAGGGACTAATGTGTTTGTGAGAATTGCAGGATAACACAGGTAGTAGTCCCTTATTGATTCAGTTTACCTACCAGAGATGACCCAAAAAATGTGTGAAGACATTGAAGACAATGGTGGTTCATGAAGACATTCACGATGAAGATCATGACATAAGAAGACATTCATATGAAGACTATGGAGTGCGAAGACATGGTTGTTTTGTAGTTTCCTTCTCTTCTTTGTTGAGTCATAGGAACCACCGTACTGTTAAGTGGGGTCCAAGTGAACAAAGTCAGAGTGACTGAAGTGATGCTCAACCAAATCCTATGTCTCCGAGCGAAGACAATGAGAGCAAATCTTATCCAGAGCTGGATGAGTCAACTTTACTTGTAGACCAAGTCAAGCTGCCGCGTGTGTTTGAAATCCGACTGTTGGACACGTGTCGGTTCCTTAGTGACCCAGGGTCATTTCGGACAAATTAGGTCGGGTTGCCTCCTGGCTATAAATAGCCCACCCCCTACACCATAAATTGGTGGCTGCTCAGAGTTAGTGCGCGGCTTTTTTCGTTTGAGAGCAACCCACCTCCGAAGCATTTGAGAGAGAGATCCTTGCGAGGACAAAGCCAAAAAAACCTAGAGCCAAAGAGTGTTAGGCAGCATTGAAGTCTTTTTGTCTGCGTGACCTGAAGACTTGTTACAATTGAGGACTATGAATCCTCCAGCCGGTTAGGAGTCGCATTCTGAGCATCCAAGAGTCATTGTGGATCGCCGGTGAACGAAGCCTATAAAGGTTTGGAAGTCTACCTTGAAGACTTACCGGAGTGATTGGGCAAGGACAAGGTGTCCTTAGCTCAAGGGGAACAAGGTGAATACATGGCCTTCTGAGTTAAATCTCAGCCTCCCTAACCAGATGTGCAGTTGTCACAGCAACTGGAACTGGTCTACCAAATCCTTGTCTTCACCAAGCAACTGGTTCTATCCTTCACTTACCTTTACTTTACAGTTTGTCTTCGTGAAGTAATTGCTTGTCTGACTGATCTGATTGACTTCACTGTGTGAAGACTGTCTTCTGTTTGGCTTCATACTGTCTTCCATCCTGATCCATACTACCTAGTTGCTGATAGTCTTTGTGCTTTCACTTCATTGCTTACTTGACTATGGCATGTCTAGTGTAGTCTACCTTCCATTGTATATCAATAGGTTCATTTCTATCGTTTGTCTTCAAATACCTCGTGTTTTGAATACTTCCATAAAATTGCCTATTCACCCCACCCCCCTCTAGTCGATAACTAGCACTTTCAGGGGGCATCCAAGGTGGGCACAACCCACCAGGGAGCGCCTGGGCCTCCTGACGCGCCCTGTGGGTTGTGCTCTCCTCGGAGCATCCCCCAGGTGCAGCTAGGGCCCATTATGTTCCTTCTGGACCATAAAAATTCTCCGTAAAGTTTCGTGACATTTGGACCATATAACAGCATGGAACAATAAAAAAATATAGATACGTTGGAGACATATCAGCATCCCCAAGCTTAACTCCTAGTCGTCCTCGAGTAGGGAAGTGATAAAAACAGACTTTTTGATGTGGAATGCTGCCTAACATGTCATATCATATTATTTTGTTTATAGCATGGACATTTGGACTTTTATATTGTTCAAAGCAATAGTCTAGTTTTGACATGATAATTTAAATACTCAAGCATATCAACAAGAAACCGTGTCTCTCAAAATATCAATGTTAAAATAAGGTATCCCTAGCCCATTATGCCCAACCATTGATCCATTCATGAAACACACTTGCATATTAGCTACACCCAATACTCAAGTACGATCATATTGCCTCCTAGTTGACGCTTTTATAAGAGAAGATGGAGACTCAAATTCAAAATAAAAATTGCATAAAGTAAAAGAAAGGCCCTTCACAGAAGGAAGTAGGGATTTGTAGAGGTGCTAGAGCTCAAAGTGAAAAACTTAGAGATAAAAGCATTTTGGGAGGTGTATCCATCCCACCAACGAAAATGACTTAGGGTTCCCAATACTTTCCATGCTTCGATATATCATAGGTGGTTCCCAAACAGAAAATAAAGTTTGTTCTTTTCCCACCATACTTTCACTTTCCATGGCTAGCCATATCAACGGTTACCCTCCATACCAATACTTTCCAAGGAATTTATTATTTGACAACATAAAGTAAATTCATTTTTTCATTTCAGGACTGGGCATCCCTAATACATTTTCCTTACTCTCATGCAATGACAAGTGAATAAACACTCATCGTGAGAATAACACATCTAGCATGGAAAATATTAGCCACTCCTCACCGCTCTGCGAGCGAAACGAACACACAAAAGAGATGTTTATTTTGAAAATTAGAGATGGCACATGCAAATTTGCTTACAGCGGCAAAAGAATACCGCATATAGGTAGATCTAGTGGACTCATGTGGCAAAACTGGTTAAAGGTTTTAGGATGCACAAGCAGAGATCATACTTAGTGCAAAATGAAGGCTAGCAAAAGATTGAGAAGTGACCAACCAAGAAACGGATAATCTCATAAGAAAGCATTAAGCATAACTAACACCAAATAATGCACCACAAGTAGGATATAATTTCATTGCATAATTATTGACTTTCGAGCTTGCAGAGGGAATCACAAACCTTAACACCAATATTCTTACTAAAGCATAATTACTCATCAAGATCACTCACATATCGCATCATCATATCTCAAAACTATTACTAAGAATCAAGTTTATTTTGTCCAATGATCTTCATGAAAGTTTTTATTACATCCCTCTTAGGTATCTATCACTTTGGGACTAATTTTCATGTGTTGCTTTTCATAAGCTTAAACAAATATAAGTGAAGATCATGAGCATAATTGTTTTTCTCTCAAATTAATTTAAGTGAAGCAAGAGAAAATTTCTTGAAAAATTTACTAACTATCAAATAAATCTAAGTGAAGCAAGAGGGAATTTCTTCAAAAATACCAGGAACACCGTGCTCAAAAAGATATAAGTGAAGTACTAGAGCAAGTCCATAGCTCATAAAATATTTAAGTGAAGCAAAGAGAGAAATTCTAACAAGTCAACACATAATCTTGGCTCTCTCAAATAGGTGTGTCCAGCAAGGGATCAAGACTTAAAAAAACAAGCAAAGACTCATATCCTATAAGAAGCTCCAAGCAAAGCACATAGTACATGACGAATAAAAATATAGCTTCAAGTAAAATACTGATAGTCGTTAGAAGAAAGAGGGGATGCCACTCAGGGGCATTCCCAAGCTTAGTTGGTTGCTCATTTTTGGATAATTACTTGGGATGCTGGGGCATCCCCAAGCTTAGGCTCTTCTACTCCTTATTCCTTCATCCATCGTAAGATAACCCAAAACTTGAAAACTTCAATCACACAAAACTCAACAAAACCTTTGTGAGATCCGTTAGTATAAGAAAATAAATCACTACTATAAGTGTTGTATCAAACCAATTCATATTTTGTTATTGCATTATATCTACTGTATTCCAACTTTTCTATGGCAAAAAATCATCAAAGAAAACCATAGAGCCATCAAAATAAGCACACAACGCAAAGAAAACAGAATTTGTCAAAACAGAACAGTTTGTAGCAATCTGGGTGTTTCAAATACTTCTGTTAATCCAAAAATTCTGAAAATTTTGGAAGACCTAAGCAATTTTTATATTGATCTACTACAAGTGGAACTGGTATGTTATCCCTCTCTGGTAAAAAAGGATAATTATTTTCGTGAGTGCAAAATTTTCTGTTTTTTTCAGCACGATCAAACAACTATCTCCCAAGAACATCCTAAAGGCTTTACTTGCACAAACACTAATTAAAAAATAGAAAACACAATCATAACAGTATCATAATTGTTCTAACACTCAAGGACAGGAAGCTAAAAGCAAAAATAACTTTTATTCATTGGGTTGCCTCCCAACAAGCGCTATAGTTTTACGCCCTTAGCTAGGCATAAAACAAGGATCTAAGTTTCATCATCTTTGGTTTGAGATCCATAAGATGATGTCATGATTGACTCATATGGTGGCCTAATTCTTGTTCTAGGAAAGTGTTTCATCCCCTTCCTCAAAGGAAATTGGAACTTAATATTGCCTTCTTTCATGTCAATCACGACACCGATAGTGCGTAAAAACGGTCCACCAAGAATAATTGGACAAGACAGATTGCAATCAATATCAAGAACAATAAAATCTATGGGCACATAATTTCTATTTGCAAGAATAAGAACATCATTAATTCTTCCCATAGGCTTTTTAATAGTGGAATCCGCCAAGTGCAAATTCAAAGAACACGATTCAATATCGGTAAGACCAAGCACATCACATAAAGATTTCGGAGTTGTAGAAACACTAGCACCCAAGTCACACAAAGCAAAGCACTCATAATTTTTTTATCTTGACATTCATAGTAGGTTCCCATTCATCATCCGATTTTCTAGGAATTCAAACTTCTAATTCCAACTTTTCTTCTGAATCTTTCATCATAGCATCAACAATATGTTTAGTAAAACTTCATTTTGTTCATAAACATGGGGTGAATTTATCATGGATTGCAACAAAGAAATACAATAAATCAAATAGAAACTATCATAATTAAAGTCTTTGTAATCCAAAACAGTGGCACATCACTACCTAAAGTTTTGACCTCTCCAAACCACTTTTATCAATTTTCTCGACAAGATTTTCACCCTCTGAATCATTGGGACGCCTTCTAACTAAAGTTGACTCTTGTCTAGTCCCTTTTTCATCAATCTTAACTTTACTAAACAAGGAATCAATAGAAGAAACACCAATCATTTTAAGATCTTCATCACTTTTGTGAAAGAAAACACTAGAAAACGCTTTTTCTAAAAATTCTTTTTTAGCTCTAAGCATAGCGGTTCTTTTGTTACTTTCATCCATAGAAACATAAATAGCTTTAATTGATTCATCAACCTTAGGAACAAAAAATTTCATCTTGAGATTTTCCACATCATTAGCAATTCTATCAACACTTCTAGACAAACCATCAATCTTACTCAACTTTTCTTCTATGGAAGTGTTGAAAACTTTTTGCATATTGATAAATTTTTAATATTATTCTCAAGATCAGAGGTGTTCCTATTATTATTATTATAAGATTGGTTTTCATAGGAATTACCATAATTATTAGAGGAATTACTAGGAAAAGGCCTAGGATTAAAATTACCTCTATAAGCATTGTTGTTGAAATTATTTTGAGAGATAAAATTCACATCTATGGCATCACTATTTTTCTCAATCAAACTAGACAAAGGCATATCATTAAAATCAATAGGAGCACTTATACTAGCAACCAATTTCACAAGAGCATCAACTTTTTCACAGAAAGAAATTTCTTAAACCGAATTAACTTTTTTACTAGTAGGAGCTCTTTCGGTATGCCATTGCGAATAATTTGCCATAATATTATCAAGCAATTTGGTGGCTTCACCCAAAGTAATTACCATAAAATTACCACCCGCGGAGAAATCTAAAAGATTACGAGAAACAAAATTCAAACCTAGATAAAATTTTTGTATGATCATCCAAAGATTTAACCCATGAGTTGGGCAATTCCTTAGCATCATTTTCATCCTTTCCCAAGATTGTGCAACATGCTCATGTTCAAGTTGCTTGAAATTCATGATCTGGGTTCTAAGGGAAATAATTTTTGTGGGTGCAAAATACTTGGTGATAAAAGCATCTTTGCGCTTATTCCAAGAATCAATACTATTGCGAGGCAAAGAAGAGAACCAAATTTTTGCAGAATCACGCAAAGAAAACGGAAATAATTTCATCTTCACAACATCATTGTCCACGAAGGAATTAAGATGGGACGTGGCATCCTTATTAGGAGTACCAGAAAATTGATCTTTCATGACAAGATTTAGCAAACCAATATTAATATCACAAGACTCTGCACTAGCGGCGGGAGGAGCAAGCGGAGTGCCAATAAAATCATTGTTGTTGGTATTTGAGAAATCACATAACTTGGTGTTCTCTTGAGTCATGATGACCACACAACAAGATTGCACCCAAAAAAAGATCCGGCAAGAAAACGGCGAACGGAAAAAGAGGGCGAATAAAACAACATTTTTTTGTGAAGTGGGGGAGAGGAAAACAAGAGGCAAATGGCAAATAATATAAATTGCATGGAGATGATATTTGTGATTAGGAACCTGGTATATGTTGAAGATCCTCCCCGGCAACGGCTCTAGAAATTGGCATGTTGACGGGAGACTATCTTGACTTGATCGATCCCCGACAACGCAGCCAGAAATTCCTTTTGATGTCGCTTGAAGCTACGTCGGTATTTCCCCAAAGAGGAAGGGATGATGCAGCACATCGGCGGTAGGTATTTCCCTCATATGTGAAACCAAGGTTATCGAACCAGTAGGAGAATCAAGCAACACAACGTAAACAGTACCTGCACACAAATAACAACTTCTCGCAACCCAACGTGTTAAAGGGGTTGTCAATCCCTTCCGGGCTACGGCGCCGCAAGATAGGCAAACGGACAGGAGGTAAATTTTTAGTAGATTGATAGATCGAATGCAAAATAAAATAAATAAGAATAAATTGGAGCAAGGTATTTTTGGGTTTTTGGTTTAATAGATCTGAAAATAAATGCAAGGGAAAAGTAGATTGCAAAGGCAAATAATATGAGAAAGTGACCTGGGGGCCGTAGGTTTCACTAGTGGCTTCTCTCGAGAAAAATAGCAAACGGTGGATGAACAAATTACTATTGGGAAATTGATAGAACTTCAAATACTCATGATGATATCCAGGCAATGATCATTACATAGGCATCACGTCCTAGATTAGTACACCGACTCCTGCCTGCATCTACTACTATTACTCCACACATCGACCGCTATCCAGCATGCATCTAGTGTATTAAGTTCATGGAGAAATGGAGTAAGGCATTAAGAATGATGACAAGATGTAGAAAAGATCTATCGATGTAGAGATAGACCCCTTCGTTTTATCCTTAGTAGCAACGTTACATACGTGTCGGTTCCCCTTCTGTCACCGGGATCAAGCACCGTAAGATCGAACCCACTACAAAGTACCTCTTCCCATTGCAAGATAAATAGATCAAGTTGGCCAAACAAAACCCAAATATCGGAGAAGAAATATGAGGCTATAAGCAAACATGCATAAAGATCAACGAAACTCAAATACTTTCATGGATATAAAAAGATAGATCTGATCATAGACTCAAAGTTCATCGGATCCCAACAAACACACGCAAAAGAGTTACATCATATGGATCTCCAAGAGACCATTGTATTGAGAATCAAGAGAGAGAGAGAGAGGAAGCCATCTAGATACTAACTACGGACCCGTAGGTCTACAAAGAACTACTCACGCATCATCAGAGAGGCACCAATGGAGGTGGTGAACCCCATCCGAGATGGTGTCTATATTGGATCTGGTGGTTCTGGACTCCGCGGCGGCTGGATCAATATTTCGTCGACTCCCCTAGGGTTTTGGGAATATTGGGGTATTTATAGAGCAAAGAGGTGGTCCGGGGGGGCACCCGAGGTGGGCACAACCCACCAGGGCACGCCTGGGCCTCCTAGCGCTCCCTAGTGTGTTGTGCTCTCCTCGGAGCACCCCCAGGCGCAGCCATGGCCCATTATTCCTTCTGATCCATAAAAAATCTCCGTAAAGTTTCGTGGCATTTGGACTCTGTTTGATATTGATTTTCTATGATGTAAAAAACATGGAAAGAACAGCAAGTGACACTTGGCACTATGTCAATAGGTTAGTACCAAAAATTATGTAAAATGACTATAAGATGGTTATAAAACATCCAAGATTGATAATATAACAGCATGGAACAATTCAAAATTATAGATATGTTGGAGACGTATCAGATGATACAATGGAAAAATGTGAACACCAACACGATGAATAAGTGGACATGAATGTAATATCGGTGAAAAACACATACTCCCCCAAGCTTAGGCTTTTAGCCTAACATGGTAGTCGATCAGAAACCTGGATGATAGTAGGGGTACGGAGGAGCGTGCATCCACTGATCCCACTGCTGAGGCTCCTCCTCTGCCTCTGCAGCAGCCTGAGCGTTCTGGTAGGCGATGATGTCCGCAGGCATAATCATATATCCACCCATGGCAATAGAATCAAACAAAGCAGGAGCAGGCAATGGAATAATATCGTGAGTTTCCATGCTAAAAACCATGTTATAAGGAATAGGAATGTCAGGATATTTATCATCAGTAAAATGGTTGTGACCCATGGCAGCACGGTCTAGGTAAACCTTGGTCAGAGGGTAATCATGAGGGCGTATCTCAACCTCAAAGTGAACCGCCAAACGAGTAGCATAAATACCACCATGAATTTTACCTTTGATTTATTAAGGTGGAGGCGACGAGCCACAATAGCTCCCAAGCTATAGGTGTTGTCGCTCTCTAATGCACAACGCAGAACAGCAAGGTCTGGTGAGCTGAGCGCACCCACCTTCTCCCTATCAAGCAAGCATTTTGCAATGAAAAGAGCAAAGTAATGAACCGCGGGAAAATGCAAACCATCGGCAATGATAGCTGACACCCCTCTCTCATCTCCCACTGTCAAAGTACGATAAAATGTCTCAAACTCCGCCGGCCTAGGCTCGGCTAAGCTCCCATCAGAAGGGATCATGCATATGTCACAAAATTCAGTAAGTGGTATCTGATGGTTTTTTGCATATAAATCAAAACTCACTTCAGGAGGATATTCCTAGGAAGGAAAGTAAAGCTTTGAACAAAGATGTTTGTGAGGATTTGGTGTTGTTCACACTCATCTACGATGAATTTGGCGAGCTCGGCATTAACAGCATATTGCGTGAACTCCTGAAGGATTCCAGCCTCTTCCAGGAACCGGGTGTGCGGCCATTCACACAGCCGTACTTCCGCCAACCTCCGAGGATGGAGATCACTACCAGATGACTCCCCAATAACACCCTTGAAGTTCTTCTTAGACAAAAACTTCCTAAAGATATTCATGGTTTTCATGTGAACAAAATTCTGAAATTTATTATCCCACAAAATTTTCTCAACAAAACCTCACAAAAATGATACCAACTACTCAATGGGGTACAAAGAGGCCATAGCAAGCATTCAAACTACTTAGAACACCAAGAATTCAACATGCACATCTACAGCAGCACCAAGATTAGCTAATTATTCAAAATATAAACCATTAAAACAAAAACTAATTGGACAAACGATGCAGTCACATACCTAGCAACAATCGCCCGAAACAGTTTCGGAAACAGAGCTCCGAGCAAAGATATTGAAATCCGCGGGATTGAGAGCAAGACCACGGGAGAAAGAGCAATGGAGATATTTTTCTGGAGGTCAGTGTTGATGTGGTATGAAGAGATAAGTGTGGGGCTCCATGTGGGGACCACAACCCACCAGGGGGCGCCTGGGGGTCCTAGCACACCCAGGTCGGTTGTGCCCACCTAGTGCACCTCCCTCTGGTATTATTTGCACCAGAAATTCAGAAATATTCAGAAAAAAATTGTATTAAATTTTCAGGGCATTCTGAGAACTTTTATTTTGGGTCATTTTTTGTATTGCACGGGAAAATCAGAAAATAGACAAAACGTGGCATTTATTTTATTTAACTAATAAAATCAAAGAATAAAATGTAGGGACAGAAGGTAGTGCTTTTTTAAATTCATCAACTTCATACCATTCAAAAATGATCCATTAATAAGTTTGATCAAGTCTTACTAACAACCACTTTCGATTAGCATGAAACCGAAGAACTTCCGTAAATCACTAAGTTACCTCAGTGAGGATATGAATGTCCCCAACAATAAGCATTTCATATTTCTTTTTGATAGTAGGTAGAGGTATTTGAAAACTTCCAATAGTGATTGTCCGAGATTTTTCAATAACATTAATACCATTCACTTGGAATTGATTCTTTGGAAACTGCACTGCATGCTCATTACCATTGATATGAAAAGTGACCTTACTTTTATTGCAATTAATAACAGCCCCTACAGTATTCAAGAAGGGTCTACCAAGGATAATCGACATGTTGTCCTCCTCGGGCATCTCAAGTATATAACAAAGTCAGTCAAAATAGTAACATTAGAATCAACAACGTGCACATCCACACAGATACCGATAGGTATGGCAGTTGATTTATCAGCCATTTGCAAAGATATTTACGTAGGTGTGAGTTTATTCAGATCAAGTCTTTTTATATAAAAAGAAAGGCATAATACTAACACTAGGTCCTAAATCACACATAGCAGTTTTCACATAATTCTTTTTGATAGAGCAAGGTATAGTTGGTATTCCCGGATCTCCAAGTTTTTTAGGTACTCCATCTTTAAAAGTATAATTAGCGACCATAGTGGAGATTTCAGCTTCTGGTATTTTTCTATTATTAGTGATGATGTCTTTCATATACTTTGCATAAGGAGGCATTTTCAAGATATGAGTCAAGCGAGTACGCAAAAAGACTGGCCTCAGCATTTCAGCAAAGCATTCAAATTCTTCTTCATTATTCTTTTTAGTTGACTTAGGTGGAAAAGGCATAGGTTTTTGAACCCAATGTTCTCTTTCTTTACCGCGTTTTCTAACAATGAAGTCTCTTTTATCATACATTTTATTCCTAGGCTGTGGGTTATCAAGATCAACAGGTGGTTTTATCTCAACATCATTGTCTGGTTCTTTATTATTTGGTTGGGAGTCTTCATGAACATCAGCATTATCTTTTTCATTATCACTAGGTGAGTGTTCATTACCAGATTGAGTTTGAGCATCAGAGATAAAAGTTTCATTATCATTGTCAGGAGGTTTCTCTATTTCAGGTTCACTAGGAGCATGTGAAGTCCTGTCATTTTTCTTTTTCTTTTTCTTTTTAGAAGGACTAGGTGTAGTGATATTGTTCCTTTGTGAATCATGTTCTATTCTTTTTGGGTGTCCCTCAGGACAAAGTGGTTCTTGAGTCATTTTACCCCCTCTAGTTGCAACTCTAACAGCAAAGTCATGTATATTATTATTCATTTGATCAGGCAATTCTCTTTGAGATTTAGCAACTTGTTCTAACTGAGTTTCAACCATAGAAGCATGCTTTCCAACACGTCTAACAAATTTGATATTCTAAATAAAAAGTCACTCAAGCAAGCAATCATATCAGAATTGTATTTCAATTGTTTCATAACATTTTCTTTGAAGTGATCTTGTTTTCTAATATAATTTTCAAACTCATAAAGGCATTGGCTAGGATGCATATTGTGAGGATTATCATTATCATTGAACTTCATAAGACAATTTACCTCTACCACCTTAGGTAGTGGTGGTGCATTAAGCCCATGTATTTCTTCAATAGCAGGTAATTTTTTAACATCCTCAGCCTTAATACCGTTTTCCTTCATAGATTTATTTGCCTCTTGCATATCTTCAGGATTGAGATATAATATACCCCTCTTCTTCGGAGTGGGTTTTGGCGGTGGTTCAGGAAGAGTCCAATCATCATAATTTTTCATTATATTATTCAATAATTCCTCAGCTTTTCCAATAGTTCGTTCCCTGAAAACACAACCAGCACAACTATCTAGGAAGTCCCTAGAAGCATCGGTTAGTCTATTTTAGAAGATATCAAGTATTTCATTTTTCTTAAGATGATGATCAGGCAAAGCATTAAGTAATTGGCAAAGCCTCCCCCAAGATTATGGGACACTCTCTTCTTTAATTTGAAGAAAGTTAAATATTTCCTACAAGACATCTTGTTTTTTATGAGCAAGAAAATATTTTTCAGAGAAGTAATAAATCATATCCTGGGGACTACGCACACAACTAGGAGAAAGAGTATTGTACCAAGCTTTATCATCACCCTTTAATTAGAAGGTAAATAATTTGAGAATAAATTAATAGCGAGTTTTCTCATCATGAGTAAAAAGAGTGGCTATATCATTCAACTTAATAAGATCTACCACAACAGTTTCAGTTTCATAACCAAGGAAAGGATCAGATTCAACCAAAGTAATTAACTCTAGGGTCGACAGAGAATTCATAACCCTTATCATCAATAAAGATAGGTGAAGCAGCAAACTTGGGATCACATTTCGTTCTAGCATACAGAGACTTTTCTTTATACTTGCATTATAATTTCTCTAGATCATCTCTATCTCTGCAAGCAAGAATATCTCTAGTTGTTTCCTCACTCATAACATAACCTTCATGTACCTTAGGCAATTCATATCTAGGAGGGCTAGTGAGGGAGTCCTGGATTAGAGGGTCCTCGGGCGTCCGGACTGTGTTACGTAGGCCAGACTGATGGACGGTGAAGATGCAAGACCGAAGACTCCCACACGTGCCTGGATGGGACTTTCCTTGGCATGGAAGGCAAGCTTGGCATACCAATATGAAGATTCCTTTCTCTGTAACCGACTTTGTACAACCCTGGTCCCCTCCGGTGTCTATATAAACCAGAGGGTTTAGTCTGTAGAGGCGCAGAACAATCATAATCAGATAGGCTAGACTTCTAGGGTTTTAGCCATTACGATCTCGTTGTAGATCAACTCTTGTAACCCCCATACTCATCAATATTAATCTAGCAGGACGTGGAGTTTTACCTCTATCGAGAGGGCTAAAACCTGGGTAAACATTGTGTTCCCTGTCTCCTATTACCATTGAGGGAGTCCTGGATTAGGGGGTGTTCGGGTAGCCGGACTATACCCTCGGCCGGACTCCTGGACTATGAAGATACAAGATTGAAGACTTCGTCCCATGTCCGGATGGGACTTTCCTTGGTGTGGAAGGCAAGCTTGGCGATGCGGATATTCAAGATCTCCTACCATTGTAACCGACTCTGTGTAACCGTAACCCTATCCGGTGTCTATATAAACCGGAGGGTTGTAGTCCGTAGGCAATCAACTCCATACACAACAATCATACCATAGGCTAGCTTCTAGGGTTTAGCCTCCTTGATCTCGTGGTAGATCTACTCTTGTACTACCCATATCATCAATATTAATCAAGCAGGAGTAGGGTATTACCTCCATCGAGAGGGCCTGAACCTGGGTAAAACAAAGTGTCCCCTGTCTCCTGTTACCATCCGGCCTAGACGCACAGTTCGGGACCCCCTACCCGAGATCCGCCGGTTTTGACACCGACATTGGTGCTTTCATTGAGAGTTCCTCTGTGTCGTCGCTTTTAGGCCCGATGGCTCCTTCGATCATCAACAACGATGCAGTCCAGGGTGAGACTTTTCTCCATGGACAGATCTTCGTCTTCAGCGGCTTCGCACTGCGGGCCAATCCGCTTGGCCACCTTGAGCAGATCGAAAGCTACGCCCCTGGCCATCAGGTCAGGCTTGGAAGCCTAGACTACACGGCTGACATCCGCGGGGACTTGATCTTTGACGGATTCGAGCCACAGCCAAGCGCGCCGCACTGTCTCGATGGGCATGATATAGCTCTGCCACCGAACAGCGCCTTGGAGGCCGCACACGCATCCGTTCTGACCATTGATTCGGAGCCTACTGCACCGATCGAGGATCAATGGTTAGACGCTGCCTCAGGGGCTGCGATCTCAGAGGCGATTGAGCCAAACTCCAGCCCCGCACTTTGCATGGCCCGTGACTCTGAGGATCCGGATTCCTCTCCGAGCTCCGAGCCTCCCGCGCCCCTGCCGATCGAATCCGATTGGGCGCCGATCATGGAGTTCACCGCCGCGGACATCTTTCAGCACTCGCCCCTCGGCGACATCCTGAATTCTCTAAAATCTCTCTCTTTATCAGGAGAGCCCTGGCCGGACTATGGTCAGCAAGGTTGGGATACGGACGACCTGTTCGGCAATTCGACTGCCGCACAAACGATGCAAGATCCAGGGAGGCAGACAAGCCATGCCGCATTATGGAACTCCCGGGGGGTCTCTGTTACGAGCGGTATACCTGCTTTAAATACAATTCCGCGGCCTGCCCCTGGTCAGGACATACTGAATAGTCCAATATCTTTTGCTTACCGCACTATTTGTATCGTTCGGCTTTGATAAATAGCCTCTCTATAAACAATGCATAGCTTTTTGTCTATTTTTGCATTACTCTCTTTTATATATGTTCTTTTATGACATGTTGCACCCGTACACTGTGGTACGGCAAGTACGCCAGGGGCTTCAGTACCCTTTAACATGGTGTGAGAAGTCCGTACACTTTCACAAGTGTGGCACCCCGAACTTATAGCACTATATGCATCAGCTCCGAATCATGATTTCGGTCAATAGTTGGGTTTGCCCGGCTCCTATGTTTTGGTGCCTTACGTTCCACTATATCGGCTAAGGTAGCACTAGGAGAACCACTGCGATTGTGCCCCGGTTGAGCTGGGTTAAGCACCTCAGTGGAGAAAGCTAAAACTGACTGTCATGATGAGGCGAGAGACCGGTCGCTGTTCGAGAGGTTTTTCAAGTCCCTAAAGACTTATGCCGCTTCGAGCGAGGAGCTGGATAACCCCAGCCAAGGCGTGGATAGCGCCCCGGACTCGGTCTTCCGAACTAGGGGCTTCGCCGAAATTTAAAATTATAAAGTTCTATGGCTAAGTGAGAGTGTTCAAGCATTATAGTCCGATTGCCTGGTTCGTCGTGCTGAGCGCCTCCCTCGAAGGACCCAACCATGGGAAAAAGAGCGCTCACGTTTATCACCAAACACCCCAGCACTAGTGGCATGGGGGCAGAAGCCGACGACTGGCCATCTCTCAATTTTTGATAAACGGCCGCACAGAAAATAATATTTTAAATTCAATAAGCATTGCTTAAAGCGCCTATGAACAAGTTTTCAGCGCACAGGATAAAAACGAGTTAGTTTATTCAAAAATTACATCCTTGGTACATTCATCCGCCACAAGGCGGGCACCTACAAGAACATCCTTGTAATAGTTCTCGGGCTTGCGATGCTCCTTCCCCGGCGGCGGCCCGTCCCTCACAAGCTTCTCACCGTCCAGCTTACCCAGTGCACCTTCGCACGGGCAAGGGCCCTACGGGCTCCTTCGATGCAGACGGACCGCTTGATGACCACGAGCCTTGGACAGGCCTCCACCAGCCGCCGCACCAGCCCGAAGTAGCTCCCAGGCAGGGCCTCTCCGGGCGACAGCCGAACTATGAAGCCCTTCATGGCCTGTTCGGCCACCTTGTGGAGCTCGACCAGCTGTTTCAGCTGGTCGCTCAAGGGCACAGGGTGTCCGGCCTCTGCATACTGAGACCAGAACACCTTCTCCGTCGAGCTGCCCTCTTCAGCTCGGTAGAATGCGGCGGCGTCGGATACGCTGCGGGGAAGATCTGCGAACACCCCTGGAGAGCTCCGGATTCAGGTAAGTAACAAGTAGTTTACTTTTATATTTCTGCTTTGTATAAAGAATGCCTTACCCGCTTCTATCTTCGTCATCTCCTCCAACTCTTGGAGGACTTTTGGGCTTCGGCCTTGGCAGAATTGGCAGTCTCAAGGGCCGCCGCGAGCTCGGACGCTTGGGTCTTTGACTCAAGCTCCAAACTCTCATGTTTTTTTATGAGAGCCTGAAGCTCTTGCTGCACCTCGTCGACCTGAGCCCCAAGTTTCTCTCGCTCGATGCGCTCCGCGGCCATTTTCTTTTCGGCCTCGGACAGCGCCTGCTTGAGGGTCGCCACCTCAGTTGTGGCCCCTACAATAAGTAGTACAATCCTGTTATTTTTTGCAATCACGCCTCTCTATAGGCACCTTTTTTGTAAGGTATTTCTTACCTTCTTTCTCCTCGAGTTGCCACTTGGCAAGGCCGAGCTCTTGCTCGGTCCGCTCGAGGTCCTGCTTTAGGACACCCACCTTTGCAGTCAGTGCGGCGGTGGATAGCAGCGAAGCCTGCATACGCATATTGACTCTTTATTGTTAGACTCCTGCGAAATTTAATAGATCCTCTATTCGGCTTTTCTTTCCGAACGCCAAACAGAGCATCAGGGGCTACTGTCTATGCGGTAATATTTTTACATATTTTTTACTTACCTCGAAGCCTGTTAGGAGGCTAGCACAAGCTTCACTCAGTCCGCTCTTGGCGGACTGAACCTTCTGGATCACCGTACTCATAATAGTACGGTGCTCCTCGTCGATGGAGGCGCCTTCAAGCACCTCCAGCAGATTGTCCGGCACCTCCGGTTGGACGGAGGCTGTCGGCTCAGAAGGCTTGCTCCTCTTGGAAGGAGTTCGCCTATCGCGGTCCGGAATCATTGAAGATTCCGGCACGGTGTCCGGATCAAAGCCGGACTTGGAGCCCTGGGGGTCTTGTCCCCTTCACTCCTGGAGTCCGGGAGGTCGCCTTGCGGCTCCTCTAGGACCACCTCCTCCTCCCCGGAGCTCGTTGCGATGCCACTTCGGCGTCATCCACAGTGGGGGGGAGACAACAAGTGGAACTAAGTTCATGTCCGATGAATCCAGGGAGCCGCTCGATGACTCGTTGAGTTCGGCCCGGGGCGGGCTGCATGATTATATTCGACATTAGGGAAAGCTGTGCAACAAAAGGAATATCATGAGTTACTCTGGTATCCGAACACTTACGATTTCACCGGACGCCTGGCCCTGTCCGGCCACTCCTCTTCGTCCTCGTCGGCGTCGGGGGCGTAGTCCGGCGGAGGGGTCTTCCTCTTCTTGGACCCTTCGGCCTTCCCCCGTGGGGTGGCCTTCCTTTTCTTTCCTCCCTCCGCTGGGGGGGGGGGGGCAGAGCTTTCTTCTTCCTCCTCCTCGTTTTCACGGGAGGAGGGAGTCTCGGACTCGTCGGATGACGAGTCCGACAACACCATGTTGCGGGTACTCTTTCGAGTCCCCGTGGTCTTCTTCTCCTTGGCCTTCTTTTCCGGCACCACATAAGGCACCGGAGCCAGCAGCTTCACTAGTAGAGCTGGGGCTGGGTCTTCGGGCAGCGGAGCCGGACAGTTAATCGGTCCGGATACCGCCCGCCAAGCCTGTCAAAGGTAAGGGAGTTTAGATCCCGCATAGAGTTAAACTATGAAAAAAGCTGAACATCCTGTAAAAGGTGAAAATAGCTTACCTCACTAGCGTGACGCTGCGAGCTATATCCGCGGTCCTCGGAAGCGGATGCGGGAGCCTCGGCACCTTTGATTAGTGCCTTCCAGACGTCTTCATATGTCGTGTTGAAGAGCCTGTTAAGGGTTCGGTGCCGTGCCGAGTCGAACTCCCACAGAGTAAAGTCCCGTTGTTGACACGGGAGGATTCGGCGAACAAGCATGACCTGGACTACATTTACAAGCCTGATTGACTTGTTTACCAGGGACTGGATGCATGTCTTCAGTCCGGTCACCTCTTTATCGTTACCCCACGATAGGCCCGTCTCTTTCCAGGACATGAGCCGCGTGGGGGTCCGGATCGGAACTCGGGGGCTGCGATCCATTTCGGATCGCGTGGCTCGGTGATGTAGAACCACCCGGCTTGCCACCCCTTTAGGGTCTCTACGAAGGAACCCTCGAACCACACGACGTTGGCAATCTTGCCCGCATGGCGCCTCCGCACTCCGCCTGGTTGTCGCACACCACCTTGGTCTTGACGTTGAAGGTCTTGAGCCAGAGGCCGAAATGGGGGCGGATGCGGAGGAAAGCCTCGCACACGACGATAAACGCCGAGATGTTGAGGATGAAGTTCGGGGCCAGATCGTGAAAATCCAGGCTGTAGTAGAACATGAGCCCCCAGACAAATGGGTGGAGTGGAAAACCCAGTCCGCGGAGGAAGTGGGGAAGGAATACTACCCTCTCATGGGGCCTTGGGGTGGGGAGAAGCTGCCCCTCCTTGGGAAGCCGGTGCACGATGTCTTTGGACAAGTATCCGGCCTTCCTTAGCTTTTTGACATGGCCCTCCGTGACGGAGTAGACCATCCACTTGCCTCCCGCTTCGGACATTGCTGGAGAAGGTTGAGGTAGGAAGTACGGGCTTGGGCGCTGGAGCTCGAGTGCGCAGGAGATGGACAGGCAAAGGAGGAAGAAGGCGTAGGTAAAAAGGTGGATCCTTATCCCCTTATATGGGCGGATGCGATTGTGCGTCCCCGCCAGCCTGGTAAAACTCGCTTGCCTGCCAAGCGCCGTATAAATGGCGCGGTTAGGGTTACCCACGTCCGTATTGATGAGAAACCCGTAAAAAAAGGGTACACGGTCTCTGCTTTGACAAGACATGCAAAGGAAATCGCCTCACAAAACATGCTGAGGTGGAAAAGTGAAAACGATTCAAGTAAAGGACTTGGCTATAGTGTGATGGCGCACTGCAGAATACGTCAGCAGATTTGATTTGTGTTAATATTATTCTCTCTATGGCAATATGTGGAAACTTATTGTGCAGAACTGGACACTACTCTTGGTGTTTACAAATCTTCTATGAAGCACTTGGAGGAGGAACCCGCCTTGCAATGCCGAAGACAATTTGCACACCGGACTCGTCGTCATTGAAGCCTGGTTCAGGGGCTACTAAGGGAGTCTTGGATTAGGGGGTGTTCGGGTAGCCGGACTATACCTTCGGCCGGACTCCTGGACTATGAAGATACAAGATTGAAGACTTCGTCCCGTGTCCGGATAGGACTTTCCTTGGCGTGGAAGGCAAGCTTGGCGATGCGGATATTCAAGATCTCCTACCATTGTAACTGACCTGTGTAACCCTAACCCTATCCGGTGTCTATATAAACCGGAGGGTTGTAGTCCGTAGGCAATCAACTCCATACACAACAATCATACCATAGGCTAGCTTCTAGGGTTTAGCCTCCTTGATCTCGTGGTAGATCTACTCTTGTACTACCCATATCATCAATATTAATCAAGCAGGAGTAGGGTATTACCTCCATCGAGAGGGCCCGAACCTGGGTAAAACAAAGTGTCCCCTGTCTCCTGTTACCATCCAGCCTAGACACACAGTTCGGGACACCCTACCCGAGATCCGCCGGTTTTAACACCGACAACCATAAACCTCAGACGCACAGTTCAAGACCCCCTACCCGAGATCCGCCGGTTTTGACACCGACAGCTAGTTCTAGCAGGTGTTTTAGGAGTTTCAGTCACTACTGCAGGATGCTGCTAACGCGACACTACGATCAGAGACCCTTTCACGAAACTGTGTGTGATGCATTAATCACAAACGGGTATGTAAAAAACCATCAAAAAAGGTCCAAAACTTTAGCAATGGAGGATGCATCAAACACGGTTCAGATTTTAGTTGCGTGTGCAATCCAGGGCATATGGTTCAGTCCAATGAATCATTTGCGATGAGGCGGAACAAAAGAAACGGGCAGCCTAATGAAGGCGTGTGTGATGTACAACATACGGTTCCCTCGGATGAACTGTTTGTGATTAGGCAACACAAAAGAAACGGTCAGCCAGATCGATGTGTGTGATGTACAACATACAGTTCACTCGGATGAACTGTTTGTGATTAGGCAACACAAAAGAAACGGTTAGCCAGATCAAGGTGTGTGCGATGTACGGCATGCGGTTCACCCGGATGAACTGTTTGCGTTGACACAAGAGAACAGAAACGGTTCAATATAACAAATACCATAAATATTGCAAGGTTCTAATTCAAAGATTACAACACCCAAATGCAAACATTGCAAATAACATAATTTCTGAAAAGGGATTAGCCGCTTACAAGTCATGTATGGGTTTGACACAATGACTTCCAATTGCTTTGCCATATGCACTTCCAATACGAAGTTTTGCATTTTTGGAGGCATTTCCATTCCGCGGTACCAGTCGCCTCTGATAATCATACCATTGATCTTTCCTAATTGAATGTGTGTTCAACCATAGTACCCTCAACACCTTTGCTCTGGCAAGAAAGAACATGGCGAGTGTTAATCTCCGGTGGGGTTCCTCGGTAGGAGTTCAAAGTAATATTTGAGAGATGCAAATCCAGGCATTCGATGTGATTGTCGTTATCAACATCTTCCACTGGGTGTAATATGCACTCAAAAGAAGAGAACGTGCTTGTCCCTACATGCAGTTTTGAACACTACTACATGATATGTCTCCATCGTATCTATAATTTTTTATTGTTCCATGCCAATATTCTACAACTTCCATATACTTTTGGCAACTTTTTATACTATTTTTTGGGACTAACATATTGATCCAGTGCCCAGTGCCAGTTCTTGTTTGTTGCATGTTTTCTGTTTCGCAGAAATCCATATCAAACAAAGTCCAAATGGGATAAAACCGACGGAGATTTTTTGGAATAAATGTGATTATTTCGGAAGAAGAATCAACGCGAGATGATGCCTGAGGGGGCCACAAGGCAGGGGGGCGCCCCTGACCATCATGGCCACCCCGTAAGGCGGTTGGTGCCCTTCTTTCGCCTCTATAAAGCCAATATCCGGATACAAATCATGTTAAAATTTCAGCCCAATCGGAGTTACGGATCTCCGGGAATATAAGAAACGGTGAAAGGCTAGAATCTGGAACGTAGAAATAGAGAGAGACAGAGAGACAGATCCAATCTCGGAGGGGCGCTCGCCCCTCCCAAGCCATGGAGGCCATGGACCAGAGAGGAAACCCTTCTCACATCTAGGGAGAACGTCAAGGAAGAAGAATAAGAAGAAGAAGGGGGGCCTCTCCTCCTCTCTTCCGGTGGCGCCGGAACGCCGCCGGGGCCATCATCGTCACCACAATCTACACCAACACCTCCGTCATCTTCACCAACATCTTCATCACCTTCCCCCATCTATCTACAGTGGTCCACTCTCCCGCAACCCGCTGTACCCTCTACTTGAACATGGTGCTTTATGCTTCATATTATTATCCAATGATGTGTTGCCATCCTATCATGTCTGAGTAGATTTTCGTTGTCCTATCGGTGATTGGTGAATTGCTATGATTGGTTTAATTTGCTTGTGGTTATGTTGTTGTCCTTTGATTCCCATCATATGAGCGCGCGCGTGGCTTACACCATAGGGTTAGTTATCTGTTGATAGGACTATGTATTGGAGGGCAAGAGTGACAGAAGCTTCAACCTAGCATAGAAATTGATGCATACGGGATTGAAGGGGGACTAATATATCTTAATGTTATGGTTGGTGTAACGCCCCGAGACCCATGTGCCAGGTGTCTTCCAGTTATTCGCCGACATTGTCATGTCATTTGCTTGTGTGTTGCATCTTGCCATGTAACCATGTGCATTGCATCATCATGTTTTCAAAACTTGCATCCGTCCGGGTTCCCCCAGTTCCGTCCGTTGTCCGCTCTGAGCCCAGACACACTTGCACGCGCCCGCGGCATGTCCGAAATATTATTTTATAAGTGGCCGGAAAATGTTCTCGGAATGGGTTGAAAGTTGGCATGTGGTGTTGCTATGTTGTAGGTACGCCGCCTACCAAGTTTCATCGCATTCGGAGATCGTTTGACGCCCAAACGATTTACTATAGCGACAATATAGTCCGTCAAACGTCGGGCGTTTTCGGTCTCCGGAAACAGTCGTCGGGTCTCTCTCTCTTTTCTCTTCTCTCAGTCTGAGGCCTTCTGCACAGCCCACTACCCACTCACTGTCAGGCCCTACCTAAACTCTCTTGTCAGCCCGCTCCCTCCTCGTGCGCGTCCGAAATTGTCCCGGACCCGACCCGGGCAGTCATCACCGTCGGATCCGGATCATCCCCAAACGTCTACAAAACGTCACCGTTTTCTTATTTGGACCTCCTAGCTATTTTATTCGCGATCGTTCGATTGCGATCGGAGGGACGATATACCCCTAAGTCAACCCACCTACTATATATATAGTCTATCCCTAGTCCATTTTGGACAACCCTATTTTTTAGGGATCCTCCCAGCCGCCGCCGCCGCACTCATTTCCCACCTCGGGATCCTCTCATTCCCCCTGCACCAACCATCAGCCACACCCAGATCCAATCCATCCATCCCATCGATCCATATCGAGTGAACGACCGCCAATGCTCAAATCCCGCAGGAGCCCGAGCTCCACCTCCTCGCCCACCATCCCCGTCTCCTAGATCCCAGCGCGCCCGAGCTCTCTGCTGCTCCTTGCGCCAACCACCACCGGAGCGCAGCCACCCTTCCGCCGCTGTCGAGCGCCAGCCGTGCCCGACCTCGACCTCCAGGCCAGCCCCGCGCCCTGCCTCTCTCCTTTCCTTCCTTAGTTTCTTCCTCTCTAACCTCTCTCCCTCTCTGCCATGGATGACCTCAGGAGATCCCTCCGATGCCTTGGCTCCTGGACCTCAAGCCTTCGCCGGAATCTGACTGGGAATGGATGGACTAGTCCATCCCCGACCTCCGGCCGTCCCCTGCCTCGCAGGAGGGGCTCCACGACATGACTTCCTGAACCTGAAGCTCCATAGTCGCCGGGACCAAGTCTTTCTTCCCCATGGAGCGACCCCGCAGGACCTCCTCCTCGCCACCAGTCGTCTTCATTCACTCCAGCACCGAGCCCCGCTCCCCTCCGTCCTCCACCTTCCCTCCATCGTGCCGCCTGTGGCCGAGTCCTTTGTCGCTGCGTGCTCTGCTTTCCTGCATCGAGCAGTAGGAGCGAGCGCCGCCGCACGTTGACCCACGCCTAGGCTGTGACCAGCGCGTCCAGGGCCCAGCGGGCCTCCTCAGCCAGACGGCCTGCCCGGTCTCCTCCCCACTAGTTGAGTTGAAGCCCATGGTGAGACAGCCCAGCGCCCAACAGATTCAACCCATGTCATTTTTTTTCCTGAGCAAATTTGTCTAATATCCAGTGTAAAACAGTTTTGCAGTTAAGTCCCTGTTCTTCATGCATTTAATAACTTCACAACTGTGCATTGGTTTAAAATGATTTATATATGAAACTTGCTCAGAATTTTTGTCTAGTTTAATAATATGTCATTTTCATCCATGTTTAAAATGTTTAAAATGTTGTTTGTGTAAATTTGCTCCTGTGCCATGTTAAAATGCTTTAATTCATAACTAAATAACTGTAACTCCGAATTTAATAAACTTTATATATAATTGGGGTAGAAAAATGCCTAGTTTAACATGGTAGCACCACTTTGCATGTTTAACAACTATAAAATATGGTTTAGGGCAGAACAGTACCAAACCTAATATATACATATGGGGATTTACCAGAATTGTTGTTCGTTGCTTCCGGCCTCATTTAAACTTGACTAGATAGGTAGTTTTACTTTGCTTCACCCTCTTGCCATGTTTAACAACATTTAATATTGTTGGGTACCTAACCGGGAGAGAACTAAATAATTAATGTGGTGTTCCGTCAATATGCAACTCGTTGCATATTGAGCTCCACTTAATTTGTAGAATTTGCTTGTGCATTTTGCCATGCCATGCTTCATTAAACCGGACATGCATCATACTTGATTGTGCATCATGCCATGCTTATGTGGTGGTTGTTTACTATGTTGTTTGCTTATTTCCGGTGTTGCTTCTTCGGGTTGGTTCCGATAACGTCGCGTTTGTGAGGACCCGTTCGTCTACGTCCGTTTGTCTTCTTCTTGGACTCGTTCTTCTTCCTTGCGGGATCTCAGGCAAGATGACCATACCCTCGAAATCACTTCTATCTTTGCTTGCTAGATGCTCGCTCTTTTGCTATGCCTATGCTGCGATACCTACCACTTGCTTATTATGCCACCCATATTGTTGAACCAAGCCTCTAACCCACCTTGTCCTAGCAAACCATTGATTGGCTATGTTACCACTTTGCTCAGCCCCTCTTATAGCGTTGTTACTTGCAGGTGAAGATTGAAGTTTGTTCCTTGTTGGAACATGGAGATGTTGTTCCTTGTTGGAACATGTTTACTTGTTGGGATATCACAATATATCTTATTTAATTAATACATCTATATACTTGGTAAAGGGTGGAAGGCTCGGCCTTATGCCTGGTGTTTTGTTCCACTCTTGCCGCCCTAGTTTCCGTCATATCGGTGTTATGTTCCTGGATTTTGCGTTCCTTACGCGGTTGGGTTATAATGGGAACCCCTTGACAGTTCACTTTGAATAAAACTCCTCCAGCAAGGCCCAACCTTGGTTTTACCATTCGCCACCTAGCCTTTTTTCCCTTGGGAGTCGCACATCCCGAGGGTCATCTTATTTTAACCCCCCCCCCCCGGGCCAGTGCTTGTCTAAGTGTTGGTCCGAAATGGGCAGCCTGTGGGGCCACCTCGGGGAAACTTGAGGGTTGGTTTTACTTGTAGCTTGACCTATCCGGTGTTGCCCTGAGAACGAGATATGTGCAGCTCCCAACAGGATGTCGGCACATCGGGCGGCTTTGCTGGACTTGTTTTACCATTGTCGAGGATGTCTTGAAGAACCGGGATACCGAGTCTGATCGGAATGTCTCGGGAGGAGGTCTATTCCTTCGTTGACCGTGAGAGCTTGTCATGGGCTAAATTGGGACACCCCTAAAGGGATTTGAACTTTCGAAAGCCGTGCCCGCGATTATGGGCAGATGGGAATTTGTTAATGTCCGGTTGTAGAAAACCTGAAGTTGACTGTGACGCCCGGATAATTAAGCTACAGTAATTCTCTGCTAATGATGCCACATCACCTCGTTTACTGTTGGTAAACTCGTGTTAGTTCAAAACGATTCAAATTCAAATTTAAAATATAGGCAAACAACAAAAGTTTTCAAATAATAAAACTAAAATGTTCTGGTGGTGCCAAATAATGCGTAGGTAATTATGGTGGAGAAACCACACTTGTATAAAATATGTAAATACTCAAAATGAATATAATAGTAGCAAAACAATTAGTTAAATGATTATAAAATAATAAACAATTACAAATGGTTTTATATTAGGTGCCAAGTTAATTGCGGTAGTGGCATAAGTATTAAAAATATTTTAGGTGCAACTTGGGTTTTTCATAAACACCGAAATTTAAATAAAACAGAAAAGAGAAAAGAAATAAAATAGAAAAACAAACTAACAAAAAAAAAGAAAAAGAAACCCCCCAAACCCC
>NC_041380.1:329842535-329850068 GCF_002162155.2 Triticum dicoccoides | reverse complement strand
CCCGCACCGTGCGCCGCCCCCGTGCCATGCGCGTTGTGGCCACGCACGCAGCCCCACACCCCCGCCACGTCCTTGGTCACCTGCAGCCGCGCCCGTCACTGCCTGCCTCGCCCAGGCCGGACGCTGACCGCGCCCGGCGCGCGCCTAACCTCGCCGGCCTTCCCCGTCGTCTGTGCCCCGGCGGCCTCGTCCTGCTTTGCGGGCGAGTGCCCGCTAGGGTGCGCCTGCACTCTACGCCCGGGAACCGTGGCCGTTCGCCCGTTAGGGCTCCCCCTGAGCCACTGACCTTGGGGCCCCACGCCCCAGAACAAAAAAAAAGAGGGATTAAAAAAAATATAATAATAAAAAAAATTAAAAAAATGTTAAATGAATAAATAGATAATAATTAAATAATTAAAATGTTAATTAAGTAATTAATTAAGTTAATTAATCCTGGTTAATTAACCTAATAACTAATTAACCTAATTAACTACTGTTAATTAAACTTAATTAGGTTAATTAGTTAATAGTGTATGACGAACGGGACCCACCTGTCAGGGTTGACTCAGTCAACCCCTGTTGACTGCTGACGTCAGCATGACATCATGCTGACGTCATAAATACATTTTTTCGAATTAATTAAATAAATAATTAAATTCCAAAATTGTTAAAATCTTTTAAAAATCATATCTTTTAATCCGTAACTCGGATTAAAATATTTTCAACATGAAAGTTGCTCAGAACGACGAGACGAACCCGGAAACGCAGCCCGTTCGTCTGCCACGCGTCCCTGGCATAGTGAACCTGCAACATTTCACCACCGGTTCATCTGCCCGGAAACACGGAACACCGGGGATACTTTCCCGGATGTTTCCCCCCTTCACCGGTATCACCTCATACCGCGTTAGAACACGTCTAGCTCTGCTTGTTGTACTGTTATGCACTTGCTTGCTATGTATTTATTGTTTCTCCCCCCTCTTCTCTCCGATAGACCCCGTGACGATGCTGATGCCCCTATGGTCGACTACGTCACCGACGACCCCTCCTTGTCTGAGCAACCAGGCAAGCCCCCCCCCTTGATCACCAGATATCGCCTATTCTCCTCTATACTGCTTGCATTAGAGTAGTGTAGCATGTTACTGCTTTCGTTAATCCTATTCTGATGCATAGCCTGACATTGTCGCTACATCTGTTGATACCTTACCTGCAATCCTAAATGCTTAGTATAGGATGCTAGTTTACCATCATTGGCCCTACATTCTTGTCAGTCTGCCTTGCTATACTATCGGGCCGTGATCACTTGGGAGGTGATCACGGGTATATACTATACATACATACATACTATACAGATGGTGACTAAAGTCGGGTCAGCTCATTGAGTACCCGCAAGTGATTTTGACGAGGGGGCTGAAAGGACAGGTGGCTCCATCCCGGTAGAGGTGGGCCTGGGTTCCCGACGGCCCTCGACTGTTACTTTGTGGCGGAGCGACAGGGCAGGTTGAGACCACCTAGGAGACAGGTGGGCCTGGCCCTGTTCGGCGTTCGCGGATACTTAACACGCTTAACGAGATCTTGGTATTTGATCTGAGTCGGCTACGAGCCTATACGCACTAACCATCTACGTGGGAGTAGTTATGGGTATCCCGACGTCGTGGTATCAGCCGAAGCACTTCAGACATCAGCGACGGAGCGGCGCGCGCCGGATTGGACTGGAACGCCTGCTAGGCTAGGTCTGCTTCCGGCCGCCCACGCAACGTGCAGGTGTGCTCAGGGCGATGGGCCCAGACCCCTGCGCGCTTAGGTTTAAACCGGCGTGCTGGCCTCTCTGTTGTGCCTAGGTGGGGCTGCGACGTGTTGATCTTCCGAGGCCGGGCATGACCCAGGAAAGTGTGTCCGGCCAAATGGGATCGAGCGTGTTGGGTTATGTGGTGCACCCCTGCAGGGAAGTTAATCTATTCGAATAGCCGTGATCTTCGGTAACAGGACGACTTGGAGTTGTACCTTGACCTTATGACAACTAGAACCGGATATTTAATAAAACACACCCTTCCAAGTGCCAGATACAACCGGTGGTCGCTCTACCTCAGGGATATGAGGAGGGGATCGCCGGGTAGGATTATGCTATGAGATGCTACTTGAAGATGCTACTTGGAGGACTTCAATCTACTCTCTCCTACATGCTGCAAGACGGAGGCTGCCAGAAGCGTAGTCTTCGACAGGATTAGCTATTCCCCTCTTATTCTGGCATTCTGCAGTTCAGTCCACTGATATGGCCTCCTTACACATATACCCATGCATATGTAGTGTAGTTCCTTGCTTGCGAGTACTTTGGATGAGTACTCACGGTTGCTTTCTCCCCCCTTTTTCCCCTTTTCCTTTCTTTCTGGTTGTCGCAACCAGATGTTGGAGTTCAGGAGCCAGACGCCACCGTCGACGATGACCCCTACTACACCGGAGGTGCCTACTACTACGTGCAGCCCGCTGACGATGTCCAGGAGTAGTTAGGAGGATCCCAGGCAGGAGGCCTGCGCCTCTTTCGATCTGTATCCCAGTTTGTGCTAGCCATCTTATGGCAACTTGTTTAACTCATGTATGTACTCAGATATTGTTGCTTCCGCTGACTCGTCTATGATCGAGCACTTGTATTCGAGCCCTTGAGGCCCCTGGCTTGTATTATGATGCTGGTATGACTTATTTTATTTGTAGAGTTGTGTTGTGATATCATCCCGTGAGTCCCTGATCTTGATCGTACACATTTGCGTGCATGATTAGTGTACGATTGAATCGGGGACGCAACAAGTTGGTATCAGAGCCGACTGCCTGTAGGAATCCCCCTTTCCAACTCCTTGGCCGAAGTCGAGTCTAGTCGTTGAAAAACTTTTACTAACATTACGGGCACACGTCGCCATTGGGTGGTACTAGGATCTTTTACTCCTCGACCTTTACTCTGGGACGCTGATCTCTCCTCTATTCGGGATAAATGAAGTTTACTAAATCTAACAATAGGATCTCGTTATCACTTTCACCCGGAGAGCCCCTTGTTACTGATGATCGTGTGCTGCACCAGAAGACCCTGAAGATACTCTCCGCTGTTAACCCGAGAACTTGTGTTCATCGCGTTTGCAATTCCCCTTCCACCGCAAACCCTTATGGATAACTACTTGCAGTTGTTATTCTTACATTCATCCCCAGTTGGTCTTGTTATTACAAGATAACCTGAAAACTCGTCGTTGTTTCGATAATCCTTTGAGCTTACTGCCTTGCTGTTCTTTGTCACCTGAATACCCCTACGGTTAATTATTGCAATTATCGAGTATCCGCTCACCCCCAGTTGTTCATGAGTTTCACAAAAGTCTTCGAAATATTATTCGATCTTCTGAAAATCCTTTGGAGCCTTTGGCTCTTGAAATTCTTGCTTGCTCGCATTATGGTTAATCCCATAAGTCTCGTAGTCTTATTGACATTCCTTGTCATTATCAATTTGGGTCTATTGACTCAATATGTTTGCGAATACACGCAATCATCATTGATCCTTATAAATTACTTTTCCGGCTGAGCTGCCATTCTTTTAACTGGAATTGGTTCTCGACCAATCGAATTGTCTTTGATTGTACCCTAAGGCTATTCAACTTATCCACCCCTAATCAGAGCATTGCTTCTGATCCCTTGATTTGGGAATCATAATTCCTTTGCATTTGACAATTGAGTTAGTCAATTGTTTCTATAATCTGATCTCCTTGCATTCTTCTTCCCCTAGTTGAGTACCGATACTCGTATCAGATCCTTTGTGGACCATCAAGTCCTTTGTTGGATTGTTATCCGACAGTGTCCTTCACATTTGATCACCTTGTGAGTTCTTCCCCTGATACATAATGCCTTTGTTAAGTTGTATCCTCTGCTTGGTCAACCATGCTCTGCTTTCGGGCTTGTGTTATTTACTCATGAAACTCGTGGTATATGTTTCTAAGAAGCCCCTATGGGTTGAACATATGCCTTCTCTAAACCGTGTGAACCCGAAAGTTTTCACGAGTCATACTCTTCTGGTGCTTCACCAGATAAAATTTCAACACTGCAACATCATCGAACGTGAGAAGTGAATGAAAGGTTATGCATTGGAGAAGTGGGAGTCGACCTTGAACTTTGTGTTCATTCCCATGGACGCGATGTATATCCTATCATGGAAGCTTCTTGTAATAATAACTATTTCCTTGATAGCTAACATATGGTATCTGTGAATTGATCCCTTGCAACCGTGGTTCCGACCATGATTGTTCTTCTTTGATTCCATTTCTCGGACAAGTTAAAACAATTGTCTTCTATGGATCAATACACCAGTCCGACCTTTACTTTGATCTTGTGTTGAGTATTACCCCCCTGGTATCTCGAGATTATCATGGTACTGCATAACTTCTTATAAGTTCTTCATCAAGTGCTACCTTACCACTGATTCCAATTTTTCATGGGCTCTGAGTTATTAAACACTCAAAGACACCGATAACTGAACCGAGTCCGCTCTACGGTTCAACAACTCTTCAGTAAGCTTCTATAAGTACGAGTTTGTACCCGATCACGCCATTCCTAGCCTGTTTGACTATATCTTTGTCGTGACGATTCCAACTGTGCTACCGGGTCCTTATTCTCGGAGCACCAATTTGCGACGATAGCTAAGCATACGTCGATTTTCCTCGTCATACCCTTTCACCTTAAACAACAAGCTTGAGTTCGAGTTTGTGTCATAACTGTGGTTCCAATAACCCTTCGCTTCATCATTTCTTTGACTTGATGTCATCGCCAATCGATTACATCTTCACGAAATCTCTCAACAAATGTGTCGTGATCATCATCATCATTCCGAGCTCTTCCAGGATATGAATTGAGTTCATGATGAGAAATAGCATCCTTTGCCCTCGATGATTTGGGTTATCATCCACAACATTATTGCATTCCCTCCAACACAAAACTTGTTCTTGTTTTGTGTTGTACCTTGAGTTCCATGCTATCCAACTTATGTTATGATCTACCGCGGAGTATTACCACCTTTTATGTTGAGAATGTCGTGGTAATTTTACCACCTCTTGAGAATTCTTGATATAGTAATATCTCTCGCCTTTTGCGTTTGTTTCCTGGTCTCCGTGTTGTTTCTAACCGGAATACCAACAAATGGTCTGTGATGTGTAAATTCTAAACTTCTAGCAACCCTATTGCTTTGAAGTTATTGGTCTACAGTTTCATTCTAAGTCTATTGCTTATTGAATCATCATTCGAACATTGATCGTGCTACCTAGTCCAGATTCCTGGGTGCACCCTTCTACCATTTTTCAGTTGTGTATGTTTTCCCTCGAGCATACATCATTATATCATTTGATCTGACCAATGTTATCTCCTTGTTCACTTAATTGTGGAAATCCATCTTTTGGGAATCTCGGTGAATTGCCGTTGAGTTCACCAGACACCTCCTTGTCCTCTCCTTGGGTTAATGATGGACTCTTGATAACGGAAAACACTTCGTAGTTCATTTCCCCGAGAATCTTACATTGTCATCTCGTCAATTTGCGTCGCACCTTTTCTTCTCAGGTATCCTAAGTCTGAGGTATCCTGACACCAATCGGATCTGAATCTCGGTCAGATATGATGGTTGGGACAACTCTCCAAGGGTCATGATGTTGATACTTTGATGACCCGGTAACATGATGTCATGCCTAGCACCCCTCCCCTGGCTGGAGGACCTATCATTATAGATTCCTTTTCAGCAAGGTTATCCATTCATCCATGAGGAAATTGTAAGACTTATTCTATAAGTTATTCCTAATGAATCCTTTGTGTATCCGAAGTATGACCTTTACATGAAGACCATGTCAATGCTATCTCGAAGCATGTCAATGGTACTCCGATTTTCAACAGGAACATTTGAAGCACGATGCTAAATTTTATTTATCGTTTATCCTAACACCGTTGTATGGGTAATTTCATGAAATTTCTCTCCCCTACCTAAGGAGTTTTCTACAGAATATCCTGTCATGGATATCATGCTCTGCTTGTCCTTGGGAAGGATATACCCCTGATATACGTGTTTAAGCACATTTTCCTTCCCATTGTTTTGTTCAAACTTACTTGTAAACTACTTAACCGAGAAGTGGTAATCCCCTGCTTAGGTAAACACCTCGGTATACCTTCCTGTCTGGTGTAACCCTGTTTCTACTGTTGATAACTTCCGGTAGCCACCGATGGACGAGAACTTTGCCTATTGGTCCGCCTCGTTGCAACGAGCAGGAAAATGGTTCTCTTCGTCCGTCGCCCTTGGTACCAACGTTGTTGCCGACATAACTGACATGGTACTCTCTGACATGCCTTGTTATCATGACCGTGCAAGATGTCACTGCTCCTATTAAAAAAAACCGCATGGTGGGCCCATAACCCATAGTTCCACAGGATCGAAACTTGACTGTCCTGTACACCCCCTATTCCCAAAGTTATTCCTCGCGCGTGGCCTCGTATGTAATTCACGGGCCATCGTCCTAGTGATCTATTCTGGTATCAAACGCAATACTTACTCTCGCTACTCTGAACCCTTTCTCACTTTGGTTCAGACTTCGAGCAACTATCTATCCGCTTGGAACCTCTTATTGTACCTTCGTACCTTACTCTCGATGTATTTCATATGTTCAACTCGAGAGATAATCTTATACTCATTCATGGGTTAACCCCAGATTGTTTCCCTCAAAAGCATTATGTCGTAGTGAGCTGCCCCTTATCCTTTCGTAAGTACGATGGAGTTCCCGAAGAAATGATGACAAGTTTATCATGATGCATTGGAATAAAGAATAGAAGACAACAACGAAAGGGATTAACTTCTTCGTGAAGATCCGTTAGAATATCGTAACCAGAACTTTCCCCCTTGCTCCCCTCTTAAATCTCGGGACGAGATTTCTTGTAGTGGAGGAGAATTGTGACGCCCGGATAATTAAGCTACAGTAATTCTCTGCTAATGATGCCACGTCACCTCGTTTACTGTTGGTAAACTCGTTTTAGTTCAAAACGATTCAAATTCAAATTTAAAATATAGGCAAACAACAAAAGTTTTCAAATAATAAAACTAAAATGTTCTGGTGGTGCCAAATAATGCGTAGGTAATTATGGTGGAGAAACCACACTTGTATAAAATATGTAAATACTCAAAATGAATATAATAGTAGCAAAACAATTAGTTAAATGATTATAAAATAATAAACAATTACAAATGGTTTTATATTAGGTGCCAAGTTAATTGCGGTAGTGGCATAAGTATTAAAAATATTTTAGGTGCAACTTGGGTTTTTCATAAACACCGAAATTTAAATAAAACAGAAAAGAGAAAAGAAATAAAATAGAAAAACAAACTAACAAAAAAAAGAAAAAGAAACCCCCCAAACCCCCGGGCCAACCGACCCAGCTAGCCAACCGGCCGGCCCAGTCGGCCAGCCCACCCCAGGCCGGCCCACTCGCCCCCTGCATAACCCCCGCTCCCCACTCGGCCGAACCCTAGCCGCCACCCACTCACCCCCCCTCGATCCACTC
>NC_041380.1:329819954-329841513 GCF_002162155.2 Triticum dicoccoides | reverse complement strand
CACCGTGCGCCGCCCCCGTGCCATGCGCGTTGTGGCCACGCACGCAGCCCCACACCCCCGCCACGTCCTTGGTCACCTGCAGCCGCGCCCGTCACTGCCTGCCTCGCCCAGGCCGGACGCTGACCCGCCCGGCGCGCGCCTAACCTCGCCGGCCTTCCCCGTCGTCTGTGCCCCGGCGGCCTCGTCCTGCTTTGCGGGCGAGTGCCCGCTCGGGTGAGCCTGCACTCTACGCCCGGGAACCGTGGCCGTTCGCCCGTTAGGGCTCCCCCTGAGCCACTGACCTTGGGGCCCCACGCCCCAGAACAAAAAAAAAGAGGGATTAAAAAAATATAATAATAAAAAAAATTAAAAAAAATGTTAAATGAATAAATAGATAATAATTAAATAATTAAAAAGTTAATTAATTAATTAATTAAGTAATTAATTAAGTTAATTAATCCTGGTTAATTAACCTAATAACTAATTAACCTAATTAACTACTGTTAATTAAACTTAATTAGGTTAATTAGTTAACAGTGTATGACGAACGGGACCCACCTGTCAGGGTTGACTCAGTCAACCCCTGTTGACTGCTGACGTCAGCATGACATCATGCTGACGTCATAAATACATTTTTTCGAATTAAATAAATAAATAATTAAATTCCAAAATTGTTAAAATCTTTTAAAAATCATATCTTTTAATCCGTAACTCGGATTAAAATATTTTCAACATGAAAGTTGCTCAGAACGACGAGACGAACCCGGAAACGCAGCCCGTTCGTCTGCCACGCGTCCCTAGCATAGTGAACCTGCAACATTTCACCACCGGTTCATCTGCCCGGAAACACGGAACACCGGGGATACTTTCCCGGATGTTTCCCCCCTTCACCGGTATCACCTCATACCGCGTTAGAACACGTCTAGCTCTGCTTGTTGTACTGTTATGCACTTGCTTGCTATGTACTTATTGTTTCTCCCCCCTCTTCTCTCCGATAGACCCCGTGACGATGCTGATGCCCCTATGGTCGACTACGTCACCGACGACCCCTCCTTGTCTGAGCAACCAGGCAAGCCCCCCCCTTGATCACCAGATATCGCCTATTCTCCTCTATACTGCTTGCATTAGAGTAGTGTAGCATGTTACTGCTTTCGTTAATCCTATTCTGATGCATAGCCTGACATTGTCGCTACATCTGTTGATACCTTACCTGCAATCCTAAATGCTTAGTATAGGATGCTAGTTTACCATCATTGGCCCTACATTCTTGTCAGTCTGCCTTGCTATACTATCGGGCCGTGATCACTTGGGAGGTGATCACGGGTATATACTATACATACATACATACTATACAGATGGTGACTAAAGTCGGGTCAGCTCATTGAGTACCCGCAAGTGATTTTGACGAGGGGGCTGAAAGGACAGGTGGCTCCATCCCGGTAGAGGTGGGCCTGGGTTCCCGACGGCCCTCGACTGTTACTTTGTGGCGGAGCGACAGGGCAGGTTGAGACCACCTAGGAGACAGGTGGGCCTGGCCCTGTTCGGCGTTCGCGGATACTTAACACGCTTAACGAGATCTTGGTATTTGATCTGAGTCGGCTATGAGCCTATACGCACTAACCATCTACGTGGGAGTAGTTATGGGTATCCCGACGTCGTGGTATCAGCCGAAGCACTTCAGACGTCAGCGACGGAGCGGCGCGCGCCGAATTGGACTGGAACGCCACTAGGCTAGGTCTGCTTTCGGCCGCCCTCGCAACGTGCAGGTGTGCTATGGGCGATGGGCCCAGACCCCTGTGCGCTTAGGTTTAGACCGGCGTGCTGGCCTCTCTGTTGTGCCTAGGTGGGGCTGCGACGTGTTGATCTTCCGAGGCCGGGCATGACCCAGGAAAGTGTGTCCGGCCAAATGGGATCGAGCGTGTTGGGTTATGTGGTGCACCCCTGCAGGGAAGTTAATCTATTCGAATAGCCGTGATCTTCGGTAACAGGACGACTTGGAGTTGTACCTTGACCTTATGCCAACTAGAACCGGATACTTAATAAAACACACCCTTCCAAGTGCCAGATACAACCGGTGGTCGCTCTACCTCAGGGATATGAGGAGGGGATCGCCGGGTAGGATTATGCTATGAGATGCTACTTGAAGATGCTACTTGGAGGACTTCAATCTACTCTCTCCTACATGCTGCAAGACGGAGGCTGCCAGAAGCGTAGTCTTCGACAGGATTAGCTATCCCCCTCTTATTCTGGCATTCTGCAGTTCAGTCCACTGATATGGCCTCCTTACACATATACCCATGCATATGTAGTGTAGTTCCTTGCTTGCGAGTACTTTGGATGAGTACTCACGGTTGCTTTCTCCCCCCTTTTTCCCCTTTTCCTTTCTTTCTGGTTGTCGCAACCAGATGTTGGAGTTCAGGAGCCAGACGCCACCGTCGACGATGACCCCTACTACACCGGAGGTGCCTACTACTACGTGCAGCCCGCTGACAACGTCCAGGAGTAGTTAGGAGGATCCCAGGCAGGAGGCCTGCGCCTCTTTCGATCTGTATCCCAGTTTGTGCTAGCCATCTTATGGCAACTTGTTTAACTCATGTCTATACTCAGATATTGTTGCTTCCGCTGACTCGTCTATGATCGAGCACTTGTATTCGAGCCCTCGAGGCCCCTGGCTTGTATTATGATGCTGGTATGACTTATTTTATTTGTAGAGTTGTGTTGTGATATCTTCCCGTGAGTCCCTGATCTTGATCATACACATTTGCGTGCATGATTAGTGTACGATTGAATCGGGGGCGCAACATTGACCTTAATTAAAATGAATCAACCGCGTGTGTTACCGTGATGGTCTCTTTCCGGTAGAGTCCGGGAAGTGAACACGGTGTTGGAGTTATGCTTGACGTAGGTTGTTTTAGGATCACTTCTTGATCATAGTTGTTCGACCGTGCTTTTGCTCTCTCTCCTCGCTCTCATTTGCGTATGTTAGCCACCATATATGCTAGTCGCTTGCTGCAGCTCCACCTCATACCTTTTACCCTACCTATAAGCTTAAATAGTCTTGATCGCGAGGGTGCGAGATTGCTGAGTCCCCGTGGCTCACAGATACTTCCAAAACCAGATTGCAGGTGCCGATGAGTCCGTGCAGATGACGCAACCAAGCTCAGGAGGAGCTCGATGAAGACCTTGTCCTTTGTGTTGTTTCGTTCTAGTTGATCAGTAGTGCAGCCCAGTTGGGGTCGATCGGGGACCTTTGTCGCATTTGGGGTTCTTCTTTTATTTTGGTTCCGTAGTCGGACCTTGATTTTATTTGGATGATGTAATGCTTTATTCATGTATTGTGTGAAGTGGCGATTGTAAGCCAACTATGTATCTTTTTCCTTATGTATTACATGGGTTGTGTGAAGATTACCTCACTTGCGACATTACTTTCAATGCGGTTATGCCTCTAAGTCGTGCTTCGACACGTGGGAGATATAGCCGCATCGAGGGCGTTACAGTTGGGTTTTACCTTAATGAACGTTTGTAGTTGCGGATTCTTGCTAATAGTTCCAATCATAAGTGCATAGAATTCCAAGTCAGGGATGACATGCTAGCAGTGGCCTCTCCCACATAAAACTTGTTATCAGTCTAGTAAAGTAGTTAACTGCTTAGGGACAATTTCGCAACTCCTACCACCACTTTTCCACACTCTCTATACTAACTTTATTGCTTATTTACCTAAAACAGCCCCTAGTTTTTATTTACGTGCTCTTTATATTGTTGCAAACCTATCACGTTACACCTACAAAGTACTTCTAGTTTCATACTTGTTCTAGGTAAAGTGAATGTTAAGCGTGCGTAGAGTCGTATCGGTGGTCGATAGAACTTGAGGGAATATGTGTTCTACCTTTAGCTCCTCATTGGGTCCAACACTCTTACTTATCGAAAGAGGCTACAATTTATCCCCTATACTTGTGGGTCATCAAGACCTTTTTCTGGCGTCGTTGCCGAGGAGTTATAGCATGGGGTGAATATTCTCATGTGTTCTTGTTTACTTTATCACTAAGTAGTTTTTATTTTGTTCTCTTGTTTTCTATCTTTAGTTATGGGTAGGAAATGCAAAATACCAAAAAATAGTTGTACCTACTACACCAATGGTTGAAGAACCACTCAAAATCTATCACACTCCTAAAGCTTTTTACTTGGATCATCTTCGATCCCTATGTGCTCGTGCTGAAACCCCAACTAGATTAGTTGAGGGAAAATCTTTAGATGAGCATGCTTGTTATGTGCGACAACGCTTATCTTAAAAAGGGAAACTTTTATTGGATCAAATTCATCATTTGCAATGCTATGCTTGGAATTTATCTGCAATATATGATTTTACTTGTTGTTCTGAAGACCCTAAGAAACACCTTCCCTACCAATGTGAGTTTAGTGATAATGGAATCATATCTTCATATGCTAAGGGTGTTTATAATTACTATGATGTTCAACAAATTGAAGAATTTGTTGCTTTTAAGGGTGCTTATGAAATTTCTTCTTTGATTGGAAAGTATGATGCTACTCTTTACAAATCTGAAAATTTTGCCATACTTAAATATTGTTATGATAATTATGCTTCTAATGCCTATGTTAAACCATATATTGAGGACTCCTCTGTTGTCCAAGAAGAGACTAATATTTTGCAGGGGTCTATGGAAGAAGGAATTGATGAAACTGTGGGCTCATTGGATGAAAAAGATGATGAGGAGAGCGAAGAACAAAAGGATTGTCTAATGAGAGTAACTCTTTAACTCATACATTGTTTAATTTCCCTTCGTGCTTACCGAAGGATGATTTCTATGATGATTGTTATGATCCCGTTGATTCTTTTGAAATATCCCTTTTTGATGATGCTTGCTATGCTTGTGGACAAGATGCGAATATGAATTATGCTTATGGAGATGAACTTGCTATAGTTCCTTATGTTAAACATGAAATTGTTGCTATTGCACCCACGCATGATAGTCCTATTATCTTTTTGAATTCTCCTGACTACACTATATTGGAGAAGTTTGCCCTTATTAAGGATTATATTGATGGGTTGCGTTTTACTACTACACATGATGATTTTGATAGATATAATATGCATGTGCTTGCTGCTCCCACTTCAAATTATCATGAGAGAGGAACTACATCTCCGCCTCTTCATGTTTCCAATATGATGTAATTGCAAGAAACTGTTTATACTATGCATTGGCCTTTACTATATGTGCATGAATTGTTCTTTTATGACATGCCGATGCATAGGAAGAGAGTTAGACTTCGTTGTTGCATGATATATGTTACTTTGTGCTCACTACTAAATCAGAAATCATTGTTAATTAAAATTGGCTTTGATATACCTTGGGATCCGGGTGGATCCATTACTTGAGCACTATATGCCTAGCTTAATGGCTTTAAAGAAAGCGCTGCCAGGGAGACAACCCGGAAGTTTTAGAGAGTCATTTAATTCTGTTGTGTGCTTTTATAAAGTTTAAAAACAAGAATAATGTGCCAAGATCTGCCTTCAGGATGTTTACATGGCTTGTTGGTTTGTGCGGTGCAAGACAGAAACTTTGGCTGTAGTGCGCGATTTTACATTTTCTTTACTGGAACATCAAACGGTTCTAAAACCTTTTGCACTGTCTTTCTATACAAATTGCTTATTTTTCCTAATGTTTTCAGAATTTTTGGAGTACCAGAAGTATAGTGAATGTTCAGATTACTACAGACTGTCCTGTTTAAGATAGATTCTGTTTTTGATGCATAGTTTGCTTGTTTTGATGAAACTATCAATTTCTATCAGGGGATTAAGCCATGGAAAAGTTATATTATAGTAGCTACAATGCAAAAACAAAATATGAATTGGTTTGCAACAGTACTTGGAGTATTCATTTGCTTCATTATACTAACGGGTCTTACCGAGCTTTCTGTTGAGTTTTGTGTGGATGAAGTGTTCGAAGATCGAGAAAGTCTCAATGTGAGGAGAAGGAGGAGAGGAAAGAGATCAATCTTGGGGATTCCCAAGGCACCCCAAGTAAATATTCAAGGAGACTCAAGCGTCTAAGCTTGGGGATGCCCCGGAAGGCATCCCATATATCTGCAACAAGTATCGGTATGTCTTCGGATTCGTTTCGTTCATGTGATATGTGCAAATCTTGGAGCGTCTTTTGCATTTAGTTTTCACTTTTCTTTTATGCCCCATGCTGGTATGAGATAGTCCTTGGTTGATTTATAGAATGTTCATTGCACTTCACTTATATTTTTTGAGTATGGCTTTATAGAATGCTTCATGTGCTTCACTTATATCATTTGAAGTTTGGATTGACTGTTTCTCTTCACTTAGAAAACCGCCAATTATAGAATGCTCTTTTGCTACACTTATATTTGTTAGAGTATGGTCATATATTTTGTAGAAAGAATTGAACTCTCTTGCTTCACTTATATCTATTTAGAGAGTTGACGGGAATTGGTCACTCACATGGTTAGTCATAAAATCCTACATAAAAACTTGTAGATCACTGAATATGATATGTTTGATTCTTTGCAATAGTTTTGCGATATAAAGGTGGTGATATTAGAGTCGTGCTAGTTGAGTAATTGTGAAATCGAGAAATACTTGTGTTGAGGTTTGCAAGTCCCGTAGCATGCACGTATGGTAACCGTTGTGTGACAAATTTGAAGCATGAGGTGTTTCTTTGATTGCCTTCCTTATGAGTGGCGGTCAGGGACGAGCGATGGTATTTTCCTACCATCCCCCTAGGAGCATGCGCATAGTGCTTGGTTTTGATGACTTGGAGATTTTTGCAATAAGTATGTGAGTTCTTTATGACTAATGTTGAGTCCATGGATTATACGCACTCTCACCCTTCCATCATTGCTAGCCTCTTCAGTACCGTGCATTGCCCTTTCTCACCTCGAGAGTTGGTGCAAACTTCGCCAATGCATTCAAACCCTGTGATATGATACGCTCTATCACACATAAGCATCCTTATATCTTCCTCAAAACAGCCACCATACCTACCTATTATGGCATTTCCATAGCCATTCCGAGATATATTGCCATTCTACTTCCATCATCATCATAGACATGACGTGAGCATTCATTCTCATATTGCTTTGCATGATCGTAAGATAGCTAGCATGATGTTTTAATGGCTTGTCCATTTTTTGATGTCATTGCTACACTAGATCATTGCACATCCCAGTACACCGCCGGAGGCATTCAAATATAGTCATACTTTGTTCTAGACATCGAGTTGTAATATTGAGTTGTAAGTAAATAAAAGTGTGATGATCATCATTATTAGAGCATTGCCCCAATGTGGAAAGGATGGTGGAGACTATGATTCCCCCACAAGTCGGGATGAGACTCCGGACTTTAAAAAAATAAAAGAGGCCAAAGAAGACCAAATTAAAAAAAGAGGCCAAAGAAGTCCACCAAAACAAAACAAAAAAACAAAAAAAACATGAGAGAAAAAGAGAGAAGGGGCAATGTGACTATCCTTTTACCACACTTGTGCTTCAGAGTAGCACCATGTTCTTCATATAGAGAGTCTCTTGAGTTATCACTATCATATACTAGTGGGAATTTTCATTATAGAACTTGGCTTGTATATTCCGATGATGGGCTTCCTCAAATGCCAGACGTCTTCATGAGCAAGCAAGTTGGATGCACACCCACTTAGTTTCCAGTTTGAGCTTTCATACACTTATAGCTCTTAGCGCATCCGTTGTGTGGCAATCCCTACTCCTCGCATTGACATGAATTGATGTGCATCTCCATAGCCCGTTGATTAGCCGTGTCGATGTGAGACTTTCTCCCTTTTGTCTTTTCCACACAACCTCCATCATCATATTCTATTCCACCCATAGTGCTATGTCCATGGCTCGCGCTCATGTATTGCGTGAAAGTTGAAAAATTTTGAGAATACTAAAGTATGAAACAATTGCTTGGCTTGTCATCGGGGTTGTGCATGATGGGAGCATTTCGTGTGACGAAGATGAAGCATAGCCAAACTATATGATTTTGTAGGAATGAGCTTTCTTTCCCTATGTTATTTTGAGAAGACATAATTGCTTGGTTCGTATGCTTGAATTATTATTGTCTTAATGTCAAATGATAGACTATTGCTTTGAATTAATATTCATGCCATGATTAGATTACATGATCAAAATTATGCTAGGTAGCATTCCACATCAAAAATTATCTTTTTTATCATTTACCTACTTGAGGACGAGCATGAATTAAGCTTGGGCATGCTGATACATCTCCGTGGTATCTATAATTTTTGATTGTTCCATGCCAATATTCTACAACTTTCATATACTTTTGGCAACTTTTTATACTATTTTTTGGGACTTACATATTGATCTAGTGCCCAGCGCCAATTCCTGTTTGTTGCATTTTTTTGTTTCGTAGAAAATCCATATCAAACGGAGTCCAAACGGGATAAAAACTGATGGAGATTTTTTTTGGAACATATGTTATTTTGGGAAGAAGAATCAACGTGAGACGATGCCCGAGGGGGCCACGACGCAGGGGGGCGCGCCCCAGGGGGTGAACGCGCCCCTGACCCTCGTGGCCACCCCTTAAGGTGGTTGGTGCCCTTCTTTCGCCGCAAGAAAGCCAATATCCGGATACAAATCGTGTTAAAATTTCAGCCCAATCAGAGTTATGGATATCAGAGAATATAAGAAACGGTGAAAGGCCAGAATTTGGAACTGAGAAATAGAGACAGACAGAGAGACAAATCCAATCTCGAAGGGGCTCTCTCCCATCCCATGCCATGGAGGACATGGACCAGAGGGGAAACCCTTCTCCCATCTAGGGAGAGGGTCAAGGAAGAAGAAGAAGAAGGGGGTCCTGTCCCCATCTCTTCCGGTGGCGCCGGAACACCCCCGGGGCCATCATCGTCACCGTAATCTACACCAACACCTCCGTCATCTTCACCAACATCTTCATCACCTTCCCCCATCTATCTACAGCAGTCCACTCACCCACAACACATTGTACCCTCTACTTGAACATCGTGCTTTATGCTTCATATTATTATCCAATGATGTGTTGCCATCCTATGATGTCTGAGTAGATTTTCGTTGTCCTATCGGTGATTGGTAAATTGCTATGATTAGTTCAATTTTCTTGTGGTCATGTTGCTGTCCTTTGGTGCCCATCATATGAGCGCGCGCGTGGATCACACCATAGGATTAGTTGTATGTTTATAGGACTATGTATTGGAGGCCAAGAGTGACAGAAGCTTCAACCTAGCATAGAAATTGATGCATACGGGATTGAAGGGGGACCAATATATCTTAATGATATGGTTGGGTTTAACCTTAATGAATGTTAGTAGTTGCGGATGCTTGCTAATAGTTCCAATCATAAGTGCATAGAATTCCAAGCCAGGGATGACATGCTAGCAGTGGCCTCTCCCACATAAAACTTGCTATCGGTCAATTGTTAGGGACAATTTTGCAACTCTTACCACCACTTTTCCACACTCGCTATACTAACTTTATTGCTTCTTTTCCTAAAACAGCCCCTAGTTTTTATTTACGTGCTCTTTATATTCTTGCAAACCTATCCTATAACACCTATAAAGTACTTCTAGTTTCATACTTGTTCTAGGTAAAGCGAACATTAAGCGTGCGTAGAGTTGTATCGGTGGTCGATAGAACTTCAGGGAATATTTGTTCTACCTTTAGCTCCTCGTTGGGTTCGACACTCTTACTTATAGAAAGAGGCTAAAATTGATACCCTATACTTGTGGGTTATCACTACACGCCCATTTGGTTTGTCGGATTTGTAAAATGCACCAACGTGCCATCTTCGATCTGTTGTGATTAACATGGGCATTAATTTGATTACAATCTAGAAACATGTAGCCTTCTTCACAAGAGGTTGGATTGGATGAAAAATTCCCTAAGAAAACTAGTACAGATGAATCCAATGGAGAAATGCTTATGGACGATTTTAACCATATGAATGATGCAACCAATATGGGGTGGGGGTGTATGTCCTAAAATCCTCCAAAATTCTTTCAGGCACTCCCTTATGGTTAACATTTAACAGGAAACGAACATCACCTCGATATACAGCTTCTTCGGGCACTGAAAGCATCTCAGGCAACTCAAAACTTGGTCCAGGTTGGGGACGACAGATTCTAGTGCCAAGACCTTCACTGTGCCCAGAGTCTGGGTGAAGCTTCGCTGGATGACAGACAAACATACATCTTCAAAACTATAAATAACGTTGATATCAAGAATGAGAGGTATATAAGGCGACTGTTGTACCTAAAAGTTGTAGTATTTGATAGACGAGTAGCCCACCACTTTCAATTTCGCCGCAGAAATGATATTGATTCTTGTTGGACCTTGTTGATCAACCACAAGTAATCTCTCAAGTGAAGGCGTGTCCTAGATGACCATATTGTGGTCCACCTTTTGTGATCTCTCGTTCTAGCACCAACAACACACATAAATAGTGTGGAGAGTCCTGGAGGTGATGTGCAACGTACTCGACCAATTCATCGCCTGAAGACGAAGGAACTCGGGTGTAGTACAGTCGCGGAGTAGGCGCTCCATGTCATCCTTTGGGATGCGGACGGTGATGAGCTTGAGGTGCTTCAGTTGTGGTAGAAAAAGAGCGGGCGCGTCATTAAGGGGGGGATAGCAGTTCATGAAAGGCGCAGCGTGGGTGCGAAATGGAGCATGGATGTTGGCAGTAAGCTCATATACCCATCATTATAATTTAGCTTCTCGAGCTGATCTATGGCGCGGGATCGGAACCACTCGTCAAGCTTGTCTCATTCCTTGCCAGTGGAACGGAACTTGCCCGCGATAAGGCCTTTGATTGGGCCATGGTGACTGCCGAGGATCTGGGAGAACGCATCCAAGCTTTGGTGATAGCCATGGCAGAGCTTGTGGGCGTGGAGGAGGTCAACAGGGGTGCAGAGCCATAGGGTGCGCCACCACCGGGAAACAACAGCTATCCTCGCCCAATTTCTGATTGGGAGGAGGGATAAGATGACTATCAACATATCATTGGGGAGGTTGTTGATGAAGTCTAGGCCTGCTGGAGTCGCTTGCGGTTCTTTCTCGACCCGCCTCCACTTGTTGGCAGCCTCGTTCTCCACCTCGTCGGCAGGGACAGGAACCTATGTCTCCATATTCACGCCGTGCTCCGGTGCTTCAGCAGCCCCGGCATCGCCACTCCCTCCGATGGGGCGCTTCGACGACATCCTCGTACACTGACGGCTTTGAGGACTCAGAGCAGCATCAAGGATGCAGGCGGAGAGAGAGGAATTGTGTGTGTGGCGAGGATGGGGGGTGTGGCCACTCAGCGGTGCCATTAATATAGACCAATGGGAGCGAGGCGGGCGGCGGTCCAAGGTTGTCTCGCTTCCTGGTGAGAACAACTGCTTAATCTCTAGTATGAATGAAATCTATGCTTAATTACTGAATTTTAGTTGCAAAAAATAGAAAGGGATATTAATTTTTAGCTGCATATTTTGACAAATCGCAGTGTCTCTTGGCTTAGCGCCGAAGTCTAGCTTTAATTTGCATACAGTAATCTGAACCGTTTGCATTGAAGAGATGCATAGATCCAGCACTGAACAGCTTGTACGCTTCTCGGTAGCCTGCGCACCGGACTACGCTCACACGCCTCCCATTCGGTCAAGCAGTTGTCCACACTGCACCTCCTATAGCCATTAAAAACCAAAACACATGGCGTCACATGAATGGTTAACCGAACACACACGGTTTTAATTATAGAAACGTTTGAGATATTATAGTGGCAGCTATTTTTTCAAAATGCTTTTGTTGGCTGTCATTATTCGAGTGCGCCTTCTCTCCAAATAGACACGAAAATACCACAGCATGTCGGGTACCCTTCCATGATAGCATGCCAAGTTTCATGACTTTCAGGCGAGTTTTGGATTTAGTAGAATTGAAAAATGAGGCGTCTCAATGTTTTGCCGGCAATCAACGGCGCATTGGTGTTTGAAATTCATTCCCATTTCTTGCATGGGACCAAAGCATGCACCCAAGGACACAGATTTGATTTTTCAACCAATTTATATGCACTGGGGCATGCACATGTAGTTCAAATTTGAATTATGCACATAAATGCATTGAAAACTCAGTTGATGCATAAAAATGTCCAAACGAACCCCGAAAAATCACAAAAATTCACACAACACTCCACTATGTCGACACGAAAAAAATAACTTGAAAGCAATAAGAGGCAATGGATATCGTTTCGTCCCCAAAGATGGGATGTTCCCTACCAAAAACCATTGTGCTTGTTGTGAGAAGCTCCAGTTTGTGAGAATAGTATACCCAAACCTGCCCCAAATAGGACAAAATTTGTACCACGGCATGTTGATGCCGCTCCATGATAGCATGCCAAGTTTCCTGAATTTCAGACGAGTTTTGGATTTACTAGAATTTAAAAACCAGGCATCTCAATGTTTTGTCGGCAATCAACGGTGCCTTGGTGTTTGAAATTCATTCCCATTTCTTGCATGGGACCTAAGCATGCACCCAAGGACACATATTTGATTTTTCAACCAATTTATATGCACTAGAGCATGTGCATGTATTTCAAATTTGAATTATGCACATAAATGCATTGAAAACTCAGTTAAAGCATAAAAATGTCCAAAAGAACCCCAAAAAATCACAAAAATTCACACAACACTCATGTTGTTCTATGTTGACACGATAAAAAAACATGAAAGCAATAAGAGGCAATGGATATCGTTCCGTCCCCAAAGGTGGGACGTTCCCTACCGAAAACCATCATGATTGTTGTGATAAGCATATACCCAAACCTGCCCCAAATGGGACAACATTTGTACCATGGCATGTTGATGCTGCTCCATGATAGCATGCCAAGTTTCATGAATTTTAGACGAGTTTTGGATTTACTAGAATTTAAAAACAAGGCATCTCGATGTTTTGCCGGCAATCAACGGTGCCCTGGTGTTTGACATTCATTCCCATTTCTTGCATGGGGCCTAAGCATGCAGTCAAGGACATAAATTTGTTTTTTCAACTAATTTATATGCACTGGAGCATGCGTGTGTAGTTCAAATTTGAATTATGCACATAAATGCGTTGAAAACTCAGTTAATGCATAAAAATGTCCAAACGAACCCCAAAAAATCACAATAATTCACACAACACTCCTGTTGTGCTATGTTGACACGAGAAAAAAACTTGAAAGCAATAAGAGGCAATGGATATCTTTTCGTCCCCATAGGTGGGACGTTCCCTACCGAAAACCATCATGCTTGTTGTGAGAAGCTCCGGTTTGTGAGAAGCATATACACAAACCTGTCCCAAATGGGACAAAATTTGTACCACGGCATGTTGATGCCGCTCCATGATAGCATGCCAAGTTTCATGAATTTCAGACGAGTTTTGGATATACTAGAATTTAAAAACCAGGCATCTCAATGTTTTGCCGGCAATCAATGGTGCCATGGTGTTTGAAATTCATTCCCATTTCTTGCATGGGACCTATGCATGCAACCAAGGACAAAGATTTGATTTTTCAACCAATTTATATGCACTGGAGCATGCGCATGTAGTTCAAATTTCAATTATGCACATAAATACATTGAAAACTTAGGTAATGCATAAAAATGTCCAAACGAACCCCGAAAAATCACAAATATTCACACAACACTCCTGTTGTTCTATGTTAACACGATAAAAAACTTGAAAGCAATAAGAGGCAATGGATATCGTTTCATCCCCAAAAGTGGGACGTTCCCTACTGAAAACAATTATGCTTGTCGTGAGAAGCTCCGGTTTGTGAGAAGCATATACCCAAACCTGCCCCAAATGGGACAACATTTGTACCACGGCATGTTGATGCTGCTCCATGATAGCATGCCAAGTTTTATGAATTTCAGACGAGTTTTGGATTTACTAGAATTTAAAAACCAGGCATCTCAATGTTTTGCCGGCAATCAACGGTGCCATGGTGTTTGAAATTCATTCCCATTTCTTGCATGGGACCTATGCATGCACCCAAGGACAAAGATTTGATTTTTCAACGAATTTATATGCACTGGAGCATGTGCATGTAGTGAAAATTTGAATTATGCACATAAATGCATTGAAAACTCACTTAATGCATAAAAATGTCCAAACGAACCCTGAATAATTCCAATTCTTTTATGGTCACTGCAGATAAAAGGTCTAGCAATTCAAACACCATCCATGGCCGTGGTGACCCCATTATGTAATTCAAATCAAGACCACAAATCAAGTAGCTCCCACACAGTTTATTATAACCAACCGTGTGAGATGCAGCACAAAATATCTTCGGACCATGTCTGAATAAGGTACCGTGTCTGATGACACTTTGCACGCCAGATTTTGTCTGTAGCGATTCCAAATTTTTGACTTCCGCGGAAGGATCTACCTCCCCGCCCCCTCACCCTTACCAAAAGTCACATTTCCCCTCTTTCCGCCTTCCTGTCCAAGTTGAAACCTTCACTCCTTGCTTGCAGCGCCGCTGCCTCCTCGCCGGCGACCCTCCTTCACGCTGCTCGGCCTCGCCTATCCAGGCAGGTAATCCACACCCGACCCCCATCCTCCTCCTCCTTCCACATCACATATGCCATGACCGCTGGCGCGAGCGCGACACCTTCCACCCAAATCACCGACCCCTCCACCAAATAAGCGTCGGCCTAAGCCATGGTGCACGCAGTATAGCCAGGACCTCAAGAAGCATTTGGAAGCGGAGAAGTAAACTGCGGCCGCATGCACGGATGAGGTCGTGATGGCTACCATTCATGCCAACCCCCAGATCTTGGAGGAGCACCTCACTGTTGACGCCTCGCGCTCTGACGCCGCGACGTGGTTGGCTGCTTTAAACGATAGTTCGTGGCATTTTCTCGAGGCCACCGTCGGTGCCTTCCACAAAGACTACGAGGTGTTTTCTCAACGTGCACATGCTTACCTCATCTCAAGAGCCAGCAGGTTGGTTCCCGGAGCGGCTCAGGCAACTCACCACTAGAACGAGGGCACCCACGATGCGGAGGCCTCGCCCTCTTCCATGTCCAAGGATCCAATCGTCTTCGATATCTCCGACAATGAGGAGTAGCTTGTCTTATTAGCTCACTATAAGGACCTGTTGGATTTCAGGTTTCGGAAAAACCCTCGAGGTTCGAATACTGGGGTGCGCATGAAGATCTCTCCCTTCCCTAGCTCACCCACTCCCCATGATCCCAAGGCTCAGCACATGGAACTCGAAGAACAAAGGACACAAGGTTTATACTAGTTCGGGCCACCGATGTTGTGTAATACCCTACTCCAGTGTGTGGATTGCCTCTTGGGCTGAGGATGAACAAGTAAAAGGGAAGAACAACCTCTGAGGAGAGGTGTTCTTGAGCTCGATGAGCTTGTGTGGTTGAGGATGGAATGGATCCGATCCAAGATGAGTTGCCTCCTACTGTGGTGGCTAGTCCTATTTATAGAGGCCCTGGTCCTCTTCCCAAATGTAGGCAGGAAGGGATCCAACAACGGCCAAATTTGAAGGGAGACAACTAGTACAAGTTATCCTGATAAAAGGTGGTCTTCGCATGCCAAAGGCTCTGGTGGTGACGCTGTCCTGGGCTCCACGGTGACCTCCGTCCTGCCGTCCTGCTGGTCTTGGTCTTGTTGCACCGATATGGTAACCTTTGCCTGATGCCTCGGGACTCCTCGCCTGCGCCTGCCCCTTTAGCACCAAAGAGGACACAAGGACACTGCGCGCGCTAGCGCCCACCTAGTCCTCGCCTGGCCTTGGTCGTCATGGCTTGCATCACAGGAACCTCGCGAGGTGCCCCTCGCCTTGATCTCTCCGCCCCTCGCGAGCCAGCCTAGTGAGGCTGCCCCCGGGGGTCTTGTGTTGTCCGCCTTGTGACGCTTGGCCCCTCACGAGGGTCTTGAGTATTTGCTGGTGAAGATGGGTTGTACAGGGCCGCTGGTGGTGCCCTGCTGCGGGCTGCAGGCAGGCAAGTCTGGGGAACCCCGTTCCCAGAACGCCGAAAGTAGCCCCCGGGCCCAAGCCGCGGGCCCCAACAGCCTATGGCCTTGGTTGATGCATGGCGATTGATGGGACGTGGGCGTCTCCGCTTCCCCATGTTGCCTCGGCAACCGCCTGACTTGACAAGTCCCTGATGCATGCAGAGAAAACCATCATTACCTGTGATCGTAGGGGTCGCCGGTTGGCCTTCTCCTACTATAAATGAGGAGGGGGGCGGAGCCCCCGTCACCCATCTCTTCCTGTTCTGCCCGCTTCTCCTTCCTTGCTTCATTGCTAACAGCGACACCCATGGCGCCGGTGAAGAGGTTCTCGGCCGCAGAGAAGGGGAAGGCCCGCCAGGAGGGGCCCGGCTCGCCGCCGCCCAAGAGGGGGCGGGGTCGCCCATGTATGCACGTCGCGACCACCGCTGTGGCCCCTTGCGGCCGCGGTGGCGCCTCCTCGTGTGGTGGGAGCCGCCCGGGTCAAGGCAGCCCTGTCGATGAAGTGAGGCGCGCCATGGTTGCGCGGCCTCCCCGGTCGTGCTTCCACTTGGCACAGGTGCTGCCAGAGTTTGTCGTGTGGTCGGAGAACCCGGCCGGCACCTGGCTTCAGCTCCCGTGCTTCTTCACCGGTGAACTGCCGGCCACGGGTCCAGGCGGTCTCTGGCTGCAGGCGGACGGCTGCTGCAGCAAGGCTTCGTGGGTCGCGGTGCAGGTTTCCTTCGTGGGCAACGCAGCCCTGGCACGCGGCTGGCAGACGTTTGCCCACGTGTGCAGCCTGGGCAGGCGGTGTACCCTCCACTTCAAGTATGACGGCAACGCGACCCTCTACGTGCTGGTATTCACGGAAGATGGTCACCGTGTCGGATGCTGCCCCGAGGACAACGATGGCGGCGAGGTGCTCAGCCTTGGCGACGGTCGTGACGAGGGTGAAGGTGGACTTGCCCTCGGCACCGGCCGCGGCTCGTCCAGCTACGGCGGCTCTTCCTCCGATGACAGCTCCAGCAGAGGCGGCTATGACCAGTCGCCATGCCTCCGTGCCCGCTTCGAAGGCGGTAGCGGGTCGTCTTGTCGCGGCACCCCAGTGAAGCGTGAGGAGGAGTCTGGCTGAGTCCAGGAGTGTGCCAAGGTCGTACCCTCACGAACCGCTGCGGGGGCGCGTGCCGCTTTTGTTTTGTTCTTTCCTTTCTTCCAACATTCGAAAAAGAAACAAGTGTGGGGCCCTGCAAGGGCGTGCAACGGACCGTGATTTCCAAGTCGCTATGTTATGTTTATTGTTCCTGTGTCATGTTGCAGCATCAATGTTTTATGTAGGCGTGTAGAGATAACTTAGCTCGACGTGTCTGAAGTAGTTTCTGCCTCGTGAGGTGCGCATCTCCCAGCACCTGGTGAGACCTCCTTGCCGTAGGCTTGGGAGGTGTCGAGGAACTGCAAAAAGTTGTTAAGAAACTCTTATTCTTCCAAGCCCAGGGCCCCAGACGCGGGCGGCCATGAGCCAGTGCTCTGCATCGCGGTGCCCGAGGGGCACGGACTTAAGAGAGGGAGGTGCGCCAGCTTGCGAGCTCGACTGAGGGTGCCTCGTGAAGACCATGGAAAACGCTCATGAGTGCACCCGTCCAGCCCCCTCGTGAGGCATGCGATGGAAAGTACGGGCCAAAACAAAAAAACTGAGGGAAGAAACAAAGGAAAAAAGGTGATCCAACCAAGACAACAAGGAACACCAGAATGTGAATTCCCATTAAAGAGGGGCAAGCCAACTACGGAAAGCAAATGAAAAGCCGCGTTCGGCACCTAGTCTAGTCTTCTCACCAGCGCGGAGCTAAGTGATGCCACTAGGACGTGGGAGGGAGCCCTTGAGGCCCTAGGGCGGCACTCCTGAGACTCCGGGCGTGTGTACAGCCTCACTCATTATTATGTGAGAGTGTCACGAGCGGAGACCTTCACAGGCATGGGGCCTTGCTTCACAGGCGCTGGGCCCTGCTTCATGGGTAGAACTTACGGAGGTGCTAGATGTTCCAAGCGTTCTAGATGGGTGTAATGCCCTCGATGCGGCTATATCTTCCACGTGTCGAAGCACGACTTAGAGGCATAACCACATTGAAAGCAATGTCGCAAGTGAGGTAATCTTCACACAACCCATGTAATACATAAGGGAAAAAGATACATAGTTGGCTTACAATCGCCACTTCACACAATTACATGAATAAAGCATTACAACATCCAAATACAATCAAGGTCCGACTACGGAACCAAAATGAAAGAAGACTACCCCAAAAGCTAGACAGATCCCCGATCCACCCCAACTGGGCTCCACTACTGATCAACTAGAACGAAACAACACAAAGGACAAGATCTTCATCGAGCTCCTCCTAAGCTTGGTTGCGTCACCTGCTCGGTAACATCAGCACCTGCAAACTGGTTTTGGAAGTAATCTGTGAGTCACAGGGACTCAGCAATCTCACACCCTCGCGATCAAGACTATTTAAGCTTATAGGAAGGGTAAAAAGTATGAGGTGGAGCTGCAGCAAGCGACTAGCATATTTGGTGGCTAAACATACGCAAATGAGAGCGAGAAGAGAAGGCAAAGCACGTTCAAGAAACTATGATCAAGAAGTGATCCTAGAACAACCTACGTCAAGCATAACTCCAACACCATGTTCACTTCCCGGACTCCGCCGGAAAGAGACCATCACAGTTACACATGCGGTTGGTGTATTTTAATTAAGATTAACTTTAGGTTTTCTACAACCGGACATTAACAAATTCCCATCTGCCCATAACCGCGGGCACGGCTTTCGAAAGTTCAAATCCCTGCAGGGGTGTCCCAACTTAGCCCATCACAAGCTCTCACGGTCAACGAAGGATATTCCTTCTCCCAAGAAAATCTGATCAGGCTCGGCATCCAGGTTACAAGACATCCTCGATAATGGTAAAACAAGTCCAGCAAGACCGCACGATGCGCCAACATCCTGATGGGGGCTGCACATATCTCGTTCTCAGGGCAACACCGGATGAACACTACATATAGCTAAAACCAACCCTCAAGTTTCCCCGAGGTAGCGCTGCAAGTGGCTCTCTTTCGGACCAACACTCAGACAAGCACTGGCCCGGGGGGTTAAAATAAAGATGACCCTTGGGCTGGCCTAACCCAAGGGAAAAAGGCTAGGTGGCGAATGGTAAAACCAAGGTTGGGCCTTGCTGGAGGAGTTTTATTCAAAGCAAACTGTCAAGGGGTTCCCATTATAACCCAACCGCATAAGGAACGCAAAATCTGGGAACATAACACCGATATGATGGAAAACTAGGGCGACAAGAGTGGAACAAAACACCAGGCATAAGGCCGAGCCTTCCACCCTTTACCAAGTATATAGATGCATTAATTAGATAAGAGATATTGTGATATCCCCACAAGTAAACATGTTCCAACAAGGAACAACATCTCCATGTTCCAACAAGGAACAAACTTCAATCTTCACCTGCAACTAACAACGCTATAAGAGGGGCTGAGCAAAGCGGTAACATAGCCAAACTATGGTTTGCTAGGACAAGGTGGGATAGAGGCTTGGCTTAACAATATGGGAGGTATGATAAGCAAGTGGTAGGTATCGCAGCATAGGCATAGCAAAAGAGCGAGCAACTAGCAAGCAAAGATAGAAGTGATTTCGAGGGTATGGTCATCTTGCCTGAAATCCCGCAAGGAAGAAGAACGAGTCCATGAAGAAGACAAATGGACGTAGTCCAATGGGTCCTCACAAATGCGGCGTTATCGGAACCAATGCAAAGAAGAAACACCGGAAAGAAGCACACAACATAGTAAACAAACAACACATGAACATGGTATGATATGCGAGATGCGGTATGTGATGCATATGCAAGATTTGGAAAGGAATGGTTGAAACTGGCCTCAACTTGGAAATCCAAGAGTGCCGCTGGAAAGGTGAGGTGATTTCGGTCGAAATCAATATAAAGATCACCGGAATCGGATGCACGGTTTGGAAATGGCAAGCAAAACAAATATGGCACCGGTCTGCGATAATCAGCAAGTAGTCATCTACATGCATCAAGTTAAATATGCTACAGCACTCAAAAATGGCAACAAAATACATGGCAGGGATCCACTCATGATGCTTGACAAAAGATGAACACTGATCTACGGCTAATTCATCCATTAACAGGTTCAAACAAGCATGGCAAAAGAGCAAATGATAACAGGTTTCAGACTTAGTGAAATTAACACAAGTCTGGAATTTATCATCAGGAAGCACACTTTAGAGCATGAAAACTACATGCTAAAGGAACTTAACATGGAAAATCAAGGAATGGCATGAAGCTACTCAAAGGACTTAACAAAAGTCCCTTAGTGACCTTGAGCCAAAAGGGATCAGAAAATATAATTGCAAACATGTGAACATGGCAAAAACATAAACAGATTCAGACTTAGTGAAAAACTGGAGCATGCAAATCAGTTAACGAGTAGGCATGTTTACGAGCTTGATGCACTCACTACAAAGCATGGCATGACAAACTAATCATACACCCATCAAGAAGACATGGCATAGAAGCTAGACATTTGAAGAACAACAACATAGCATGCACGGATCAACAACAACATCCTCGGCAACATCGCTAAACATGTTAACAATCTGCCAGGAACATTTTATAGCAAAAGTAGAGCTCGATTGACTCAAGCTAGAGTGCTCCATAAATGCAAACAAAGACATGTATGGATAGACCACCACAATGTTAACAAAACATCCTTACTGATCATCCTTAAAAGAGGCACGGATCACTAGGAAACAACATGAACATATGGCATAAAAGCAAAAACAGGACAAGGACTTAGTGAAATACTAAGTCCCTGAAATCAGCATTACCGATTACGCAACTTTGCAAGCTTGTGCTAGTCACCATAAATATCACAAAAATACATGGCAAGCACCCCTGTAAAGATGGCATGGCATATAACAAAACACACGTAGAGCTCAGGGTCATAGCATGCACACATTAAACATGGCAAAAATGACAAATAGCAATTTGCTGAAACAGATCTGACAAATTCATCACATAGCCCTCTTCCAACAGCATTTCGGGCATCAAGATGAGCTCAAATGAAAATGATGAAGTGAGATGAAATGATGTACTCGTTGAGATGAACATTTTGATATGCTACGCGCACGAATCGGAGCAACGGTGACGGAGTTATGACATGATGAATAGGGCCTGAAAAACATGAGGGGAAAAGGACTTGGTGGTTTTTTTTCACCTCGCGAGAAAGTCAACTGGACGAGATGATCCCGGGATGGAGGGATCCGGGCGGCGCAGGGCTGTTTGGTTCGGGACTGGGTGGATCTCATCCCACCCGGCCGGATCTGGGCATGGCGGCCGCCGTCAGCGGCGAGGTCGCCGGAGGACGCCGGCGCGGCGCACGGGAGACGGGGCGGCGCGGAGGCGGCAATAGAGCTCGGTCGGGGCGGTGAAAGTCGCCGGAGGTGGCGGGCGAAGCCGGAGGAGGCGGCGACCGGCGCACGGCGGTGCAGTGGCGGAGACC
>NC_041380.1:329797643-329819700 GCF_002162155.2 Triticum dicoccoides | reverse complement strand
GGGCCTCCCGCGGGCCTGGCGGGCCGCGGCGGCGCTGGGACGAGGGAGCGGCGGTTGGCGAGGCAAGGGGCGCCAAGTGGCGCGCTGAGGTTGGTTGCGGAGGGTGGCGGGGCTGAGGTGGCGCCACGGGATTGGCTGGATGATGTGGTGGCGGCGGTGGACATGTCCAGCGGCAGGACGGGCATGTCCGGCGGCGCTGAGGGAGGAGTTTTTACGGTTTCGGGGAAAAGATTCGAAAAGGAAAATGAAGGGGTCTATTTATAGAGGTAGAGGGAGCTAGGAAGCTCCAAATGAGGAGCGGTTTGCGGCCACGCGATCGTGATCGAACGCTCTAGATGATGGAATAGGTTTAGGTGGGTTTTGGGCCACTTTGGAGGGGTGTTGGGCTGCAACACACACGAGGCCTTTTCGGTCCCTCGGTTTACTGTTGGAGTATCAAACGAAGTCCAAATGGCACGAAACTTGACAGGCGGTCTACCGGTAGTAAACCAAGGCCGCTTGGCAAGTCTCGTTCCAATCCAAAAACGTTTAACACCCGCACACGAAAAGAGGTAAAAGGAGACGCCGGATGACATACGAGCACCGGATTGCAAAACAGACAACGGGGAAAATGCTCGGATGCATGAGATGAACATGTGTGCAAATGCAATGCACATGATGACATGATATGAGATGCATGACACACAAGCAATGACATGGAAACAACAGCGAATAACTAGAGGACACCTGGCACATCGGTCTCGGGGCGTTACAACACTCCACCACTACGAGAGGATCTCGTCCCGAGATCTAGAATGGCACCGGAGGGGAAAACGGAAGAGAAAGAGAAGAGGTAAAACTAAGTTACTTCTTTGACCAATGAGTGAAACCAAAGAACCTTGAAAAGGTTGAGCAAAATGAAAGAAAGAAAACAATGGAGAAGAACAAAGTTGAAAGCACTCTGTTAAGAAAGAGGAATAAGAAAGAACCGATTCGGGTAGCACTTCGGTTGAACAGAGATGAAGACTTGATAAAATGAAAGAGCATGAGAAAAAAGGGACACAACACTCCGGTTAAATGGATAAACCAAGAAAAGAACATGATCCTGACAAAACGAAAAGATGGGCTGAAAAGAGCAACATCACAAAGCCTCCAGAACAAAAGTAAGAATGGAATGGGATGAACGAAGGGAAACAAGATCTCGAGGGAGCACGCTTACAACAAAAGCTAGAACGGAGTTGTTGGAAAACCAACAACGAAAAGAATAAGCTTGATATGGTCTTATGGAATACATCTCAAATTATGAGGTGACAACCTACCAGTCACGGGAAAAGAATTGGATTGATATGATCAAAGAGACGAGAAAGTATATCACATCGGAAAGGATAAATGAAGAACTTGGATCAATTATAAGCACCATAATAGCAACCATCCTTAGGGAAGGCTTAGGGTGAAATATAACCCAAGATAACTCCAAGGAAGAGATTGATGGATTTTAATATCCCATTATTGACCACATGTGAATCATGCAACATGAACTCAAATTATCAAGAATGACATAATACCACCTCCAATGATACGGTAGAAAGAATTGCACTCCGAATTACAATATGAAGAAAGCTTGAGCTTCTTAGAAAAGAATCTCAATGGAAAACTTGGAGAAGGAATTAAATCCTTTATGAACCATCATGTAGAACCTCCATGAAGAACTCCAGTAAACAAAGGAATGAATCAATCGAAAGGAAAAGAGAAGTTTAAAAACACAAGCTGAAGCCTTGCGATGATTTAGATGAATCTTCATGACAAGGAAAATTGAGATAGCTTGGAATTCCGGAAAGAAAGATGGAACAAATGGAAACAAGAATTTTGATGAACCTCCGGAATAAGAAATTGAATTTGCTCGATGAAAACAAGAATAAGAATTACATTATCCTTACCCCTCATCAATTTAAATTGATGGCACACAATGGATTTGGCATACTACTTATTCTCGTAGAAAGGATTAAGATACATATTGCGCAAACTTGAGAAGGTCTTCAATGAACCACCGGTAGGATTTGAAACAACGAATGAAATAATATGATAACCCAAGAATATAACTCTTGAGAGAACCACCATAAGAACTGAAAAACGAACGAAATAAAGGAATGAATCACCGGTAAGAATTGTGAAATGAACGAAGATACTTGAGACAATCTAGATACATGTGTATGAATAGATCACGAGATGATTAGAGAATATACTTGAATGCTGCACCTGTAAGATTTGGGGAACGATGCTGAAAGCTGAGAATGAATAACTCTGAGATGAAGGGCTCCGGATAAACAAACTAACAAGACTTCTGAAATGCTCCGGATGGGTGAAAAGAATTCTCGCAACCAAAACAATTATGAGAGGACGGCAGAGAATGGGGCAATATTTAAAAGAAACTCTTCTTCGGTCTTCAAAATCTGAGAATGACGATGAGAAACACAACCAAATTGTTAAGATACTCCGGGATGAAAAATGGAAAGGTTGAACCAACGATGAAAGAATTGAAAGATCTTGGGGAAAGGCATTTGACTGATGATAATTCATACTTACGTCAAACTTGGAAAATAATTTGAGAGTAACTCCAGGAAGATTAGAAGAGTCAGGTAAGATCCTGGGAAAAAACCTGTGGGTTAGGGCCCACTCAAAAGATACACCGTTGAAAAGATTACTTGAAAAGAGAGATTGCACCAGTTGAATTAAAAGACTTGAATGAGATACCAATCTTGAAATAGGTTGACCGAATGCAGAGTGGAAACACGAATCTTCGAGATATCTTCAGCACTCCGTAACAAATGAATAGCGAGAAGTAAATGAATATGAGGAGCACCAGCATGAGAGGGTATTTGAAACGAGGAAAAAGATATGATCAATAACGCTTGAATTTATCCCACCGAAGAATAAAAGGAATGAGGGATGACGAACTCTGTTAGAATCTTCATGAGAATCACCGGGTAAGAACATGATGGAAAAGAATGGAGAGACTTCACATGAATGAAAGGATACTTGATTAAGAAATCTGAGTCCTTGAAGAAACAGGGTGGGTGGGCGGGAAAAACAAAGACAACTTGGAGACGGATGAAACAAACACCGTTGAGAAGAAGTGATAATTGATCTTGCGGAAGTTGAAATGATCGGATCCACTTGAAGAGAAACACGCCGGTTGAAAAGAAATTGGCATGACAATCTCAATTATCATGAAGGGTTGGTATTCACATCGGAGTATGAGAACACCGCTTAGGAACAGGTATGGAATCAACATTTGACTTCGAAGCAACTCGAATACCACAACTCAAAACAAAAAACAAAGGATTGGCTTGCAGAATAAGCCAGAACAAACATATGATAGAGATTTCCTCCGAAGTTTTCGTGGTGGGGCCTACACGGGCTCGATCGTACAGCACCATCATGTACAAGGCAGTGCACATGACATACGAAGCGTCCCCGAGTCGGCATAGCCAAGGACTCTTTAAGGCACAACAAGACCACTGTAAAACCAACCGTGAATAGGCGGACCACTAAACGTCGAACCCCAATTTCATATCATACATCTGTCGGAAAGATATCCTAAGAGCTACTTGAATTCCCACTTATAAACCCCCGAAATTTTCCCAGTTATACAATCAGGTGTTGGGGATACAGGGGAAGAATAATATCTCACCCAAAACTAACAAATCCTACATCCAGCTGTATCCATCCTTCAACACATAACCAAGAAACCTTCAGAAATCGTTTACCTCAACCTTTGAAAAGCATCCGTTATACGAGTTATGGCAATACTCCCGAACTCCCGCCCCAGTACTGGGTGGCGTTGAGGTTATCTCACCAACAACTGCATAAAAGAGATTTTCGATGTCGGCGAAACTAATCTCAGGTATTCCAGAACTGCAACGATAAAATTGTGATGACAACACCTCGGAGCTCAACTCCCCAGGACACTGCCACAACCCCTAAATGACAGGAGGCACCAAGAACAATGTTCTTGTCACAAAACCATCGGAACAATTCCAAGATACCCGCGTGATCCTAAAAAAAATTAGTGAAATTTGAGAAGAGAAGAGTCAAAACTCTACATCAGGATGCCTCACCAGAGCGATGAAGGGACTGGGGAGTAAAAAGAATTCCTAACTCTCCGATATATAATTCCTAAATGACTCAAAACATTTCTAGACTCAAAAACGCCAAAGATTCGATCAAGCACGGGGCTCCTAAGGTCGGGGAAGGCTCCGATTACCAACTTGTAACGCCCTCGATGCGGCTATATCTCCCATGTGTCGAAGCATAACTTAGAGGCATAACCGCATTGAAAGCAATGTCGCAAGTGAGGTAATCTTCACACAACCCATGCAATACATAAGGGAAAAAGATACATAGTTGGCTTACAATCGCCACTTCACACAATTACATGAATAAAGCATTACAACATCCAAATACAATCAAGGTCCGACTACGGAACCAAAATGAAAGAAGACTACCCCAAATGCTACACAGATCCCCGATCGACCCCAACTGGGCTCCACTACTGATCAACTAGAACGAAACAACACAAAGGACAAGATCTTCATCGAGCTCCTCCTGAGCTTGGTTGCGTCACCTGCTCGGTAACATCGGCACCTGCAAACTGGTTTTGGAAGTAATCTGTGAGTCACGGGGACTCAGCAATCTCACACCCTCGCGATCAAGACTATTTAAGCTTATAGGAAGGGTAAAAAGTATGAGGTGGAGCTGCAGCAAGCGACTAGCATATTTGGTGGCTAAACATACGCAAATGAGAGCGAGAATAGAAGGCAAAGCACGTTCGAGAAACTATGATCAAGAAGTGATCCTAGAACAACCCACGTCAAGCATAACTCCAACACCGTGTTCACTTCCCGGACTCCGCCGGAAAGAGACCATCATGGTTACACACGCGGTTGGTGTATTTTAATTAAGATCATCTTCAGGTTTTCTACAACCGGACATTAACAAATTCCCATCTGCCCATAACCACGGGCACGGCTTTTGAAAGTTCAAATCCCTGCAGTGGTGTCCCAACTTAGCCCATCACAAGCTCTCACGGTTAACGAAGGATATTCCTTCTCCCAAGAAAATCCGATCAGGCTCAGCATCTAGGTTACAAGACATCCTCGACAATGGTAAAACAAGTCCAGCAAGACCGCCCGATGCGCCGACATCCTGATGGGAGCTGCACATATCTTGTTCTCAGGGCAACACCAGATGAACACTACGTACAGCTAAAACCAGCCCTCAAGTTTCCCCGAGGTGGCGCCGCAAGTGGCTGTATTTCGGACCAACACTTAGACAAGCACTGGCCCGGGGGGGGGGTTAAAATAAAGATGACCCTTGGGCTGGCCTAACCCAAGGGAAAAAGGCTAGGTGGCAAATGGTAAAACCAAGGTAACTTAGAGATTTACGAAAGTTCTTCGGTTTCATGCTAATCGAAAGTGGTTGTTAATAAGACTTGATCAACCTTATTAATGGATTGTTTTTTAGAGGTATGAATTTTATGAATTTAGCAAGCACTACCTTCTGTCCCTACCTTTGGTTTTCTGTTTTTCTTAGTTAAATAAAATAAAATGCCATGTTTTGTCTGTTTTCTGAATTTCCCGTGCAATAAAAAATGACCCAAAAATAAAAGGTCTCAGAATGCCCTGAAAATTTAATATTATTTTTTTCTGAATATTTAAGAATTTTTGGTGCAAATAATATCAGAGGGAGGTCCACCAGGTGGGCACAACCCACCTGGGTGCGCCAGGACCCCCAAGCACACCCTGGTGGGATGTGGTCCCCACGTGAGCCCCCTCACTTATCTCTTCACACCACATCATCACCTACCTCCAGAAAAAAGTCACCTTTGCTCTCTCTCTCTCTCTCTCTCTCTCTCTCTCTCTCTCTCTCTCTCTCTCTCTCTCTCTCTCTCTCGTGTTCTTGCTCCCAAACCCGCGGATTTCAATCTCTTTGCTGGAAGCTCCGTTTCTGAAACTGTTTCGGGGGATTGTTGCTCGGTATGTGACTCCTCCGCTTGTCCAATTATTTTTTGCTTTAGTGGTTTATATTTTCAATAATTAGCTACTCTTGGTGCTGCTGTAGATGAGATTGCATGTTGAATTCTTAGAGTTCTAAGTAGTTTGAATGCTTGCTATGTCCTCTATGTATCCCTATGAGTAGTTGCTATCAATCTTGTAAAAGATTTGTTGAGAAAATTTTGTGGACTAAAAATTTCAGAATTTTGTTCATAGGAAAAAGATGAATATCTTTAGGAAGTTTGCTTCCAATAAGAACTCCAAGGAGTGACTGGGGATTCGTCTGACAGTGATCCCCATACCCGGAGGTTGGTGGAAGTACGGTCGTGCGAATGGCCACATACCCCGTTCATGGAAGGGGCTAGAATACTTCAAGAATTTGCACAATATGCTGCTAATGCTGGCCTCACCGACTTCATCACAGCTGAATGTGAACAGTATCATCTCCTCAAAAACACCTTTGTGCAAAGTTTTACTTTTCTTCCTAGGAATAATCATCCTGAGGTGCAGTTTAGTTTATACGATGAGCCCCATTAGATACCGCTTACTGAGTTCTGTGAAATATGATTGCTTCCTTCTGATGGTGGTTTGGTAGAGCCTAGGCCTACTGAGTTTGATGGTTTCTATCATACTCTGACAGTAGGTGATGAGAAAGGGGTGTCGAGTACCACCGCCACTGGCTTGCATCTTCCAGTTGTTCATTATTTCGCTCTTTTTTTTGCAAAATTCTTGCTTGCTAGAGAGAAGGTGGGTGCACTCAGTGCCCAGACCTTGTTGTTTTACGTCGTGCACTTTAAGGAGACAACACTTATAGCTTGGGAGCTATTGTGGCACGTCGCCTTCACATTAATAAATCCAAGGGTAAATACATGGTGGTATTTACGCTACTCGTTTGGCAGCTTGCTTTGATGTTGAGATATGCCTTCACGATTATCCTTTGCCCAAGGTTTACCTAGATCGTGCAGCCATGGAACACCACCAGTTTATTGCTACCGTTTACCCTAACATTCCTATTCCTTATAACCTGGTTTTTAGTGTGAGGCTCATGATATTGTTGCATTACCTGCACCTCCTTTGTTTGATTCTATTGCCAGTGCGGATAACAGATTATGCGTGCAGATATCATCGCCTTCCGAGACAACCAGGCTGCAGCAGAGGACGAGCCTCAGCAGTGGGATCCTTGGGTGCCCGCTCCACAGCAGTTCGACTACTGACTAATTACCAAGTTAGGCCAAAAGCCTAAGCTTGGGGGAGTACGTATACCCACCGACATTACATTCATGTTCACACATTTCATTCAAGTTGTCAGTGTCCACACTTTTTCATTGTATTGTCCATGTTAGATTTATTTTCTCGCTTTCTTCTTGTGTGTTTGGAAAACCTTGAGAAAATCCAAAAATATTTCCTGCTTCTTTTTTATTTTTCTTTCTAGAGTAGTTAGTTGTAGTACTAAAAAGAAAACCCAAAAAGTGTTGCTTGTTCTTCTTTTGCTTGTTGGGAGCTTTCCCGTGTAAATAGTTTTTCTCATTTTTGCTTTTCCCTTTCATTTGCCTATTCAAGAAAACCAAAAACTCCAAAAATATTTCAGTGTGTTTCTCTGAATTTCTTTTCTTTTTATTCGAGTCGTACCGAGGAGAAGACCACGATGAAAAGTTGAGCGACTCTCATATGCATAATTATTGATCTAACAAAGATCCCATATTACCTTGTATTCTCCTGTTGAATAAAATGTTTGTAGATTCTAGCTTAGTCCATGCACACTTGCACTCTTATTATTTTCATATCGTTCGGTCATGCAAGTGAAAGGCAATAATGACAATGTTTGTTGAACTGGTCGTGGCAGAGACTCCTGTTGAATAAAATGTTTGTAGATTCTAGCTTAGTCCATGCACACTTGCACTCTTATTATTTTCATATCGTTCGGTCATGCAAGTGAAAGGCAATAATGACAATGTTTGTTGAACTGGTCGTGGCAGAGAGAAACGGGTATGAACTCGACTTGTTCTGATTTTGTAACTATGTCTAACCTAGTATCTATGATTCATCCCATTATGATTAAACATGTTTGCAATGACAATTAGAGATTACAGTTTCTCATGCCATGCATAAGTAGCTAGGAGTGGATAATGATTTATCTTGGATATCAACATTGCTTAAAATGATTGTGATGTACTATGATGATATGGTATCCTCCTCTGAATGTTTGAGTGGCTTGACTTGGCACATGTTCATGCATGTAGTTGAATCAAAACCAACATAGCCTCTATGATATTTATGTTCATGGTGTTCATATCCTACTCATGCTAGTGTCTGATGTTACTTATGCATAATGCATGTTCATGACCGTTGTTGCTCTCTAGCTGGCCGCTTCTCAACCCAATTGCTAGCCTTTGCCTGTACTAAGTGGAAATTCTACTTGTACATCAAAAACCTTGAACCCAAGTTATTCCAGATGAGTCCACCATACCTACCTATATGCGGTATTACTGTGCCCTCCTAAGTAAATTTGCATGTGCCATCTCTAAAAATTTCAAATAAACATCCTTTTTGTGCATTTGGATCGTTCATGGAACAACAGGAGGTAGTCGGTATCTTCCATGCTAAGCGGGTTATTCTCAGGATGAGTGTTTACTCACTCACCATTGCACGAGAAAAGGGCGGTAATACGGATTCTCAGTCCCGAACTCAAAATTGCAAATAATTAAACAAAACTCCCCTGGGACTATTGTTGGTATGGACGGCACCCGTTATTTCGGACAAGCCGTGGAGTGTGATTGTTGGTGGAGGGGGAGTAAACCTTTACTTTTATCGCTTGGGAACCGCCACTAGAGTCCTTAGCTTGGAAGATATTGATAAATCATGGTCGTGAAGTAAACAAGAAGGGTGCCTGTTTCAAAATATCATTTACCTCTGTTTTAAAATTTTGAGCTCTGGCACCGCTCCAAATCACGGCTTCCCTCTACGAAGGGGCTATCTATTTCCTTTTATGTTGTGTCATCACCTTCTAAAATAAGCGCTAGAACCTGAGAGCACTGTTGTCATGCTGATGCATTGTGTGTAGCTAATGTTGGGTGCATCATGACTGGATCTTTTCTATCATGAATTACAATGTTTAGTCGCTGCTTGAACTTTGGAGGTGCTCTGCATTTATCTTTTGCGATCTTAGAAAGGGCTAGCGAGATACCACTATTGTCATATTATATCATGGTTGTTTTGGTAACGTGTTGCTGTTTGAGATATCTTATTATTGCTCACTAGCTGATTATGTCAATGATATGAGTTAATATAATTTTTAAGAGTTATTGTCGGCATGGTTAGTTATAATGTTAGCTGAAAACAAGGGTGTTGTTTAAGCTTATTTATGCAAACAAGAGCAAAAGAGTTCGTAAAAGTTTTTCTTTTTCACTTTCAGTTTACCAACTGAATTTCTTGAGGACAAGAAAAAGGTTTAGGCTTGGGGGAGTTGATACATCTCCAACGTATCTACTTTTCTTAACGCTTTTCCTCTTGTTTTGGACTCTAATTTGCATGATTTGAATGAAACTAACCCCGGACTGACGCTGTTTCAGCAGAACTACCATGGTGTTGTTTTTGTGAAGAAATTAAAGTTCTCGGAATAGAACGAAAGGAATGTTTACCCAATAAAATAGAATTTCTGGAGCCAAGATCTACCTAAGGGGGGCACCTGGGTGGGCACAACCCACCAAGACGCTCCTGCCCCCCCCCCCAGGCTCACCCAGGTGAGTTGTCCCCACCTGGTGTCCCCGCAGACCCTAAAATCGACGCTATAAAATCCTATTTTTTAGGAAAAAATCATGGAGAAAGAATTATCACATTCCACGAGACGGAACCATTGTCACCTCTTGTTCTTCATCGGGAGGCCAGATCTGGAGTCCGTTTGGGGCTCCGGAGAGGGGATATTTGATCTTCGTCATCACCAACCCTTCTCCATCACCAATTCCATGATGCTCCCCACCAGGAGTGAGTAATTCCTTCGTAGGCTCGCTGGTCGATGAGGAGTTGGATGAGATTCATCATGTAATCGTGTTAGTTTTGTTAGGGCCTGATCCCTAGTATCCACTATGTTCTGAGATTGATGTTGCTATGACATTGCCATGCTTAATGCTTGTCACTTTGGGCCCGGGTGCCATGATTTCAGATATGAACCATTTATGTTATCACAATTATATCCATGTTCTAGATCCAATCTTGCAAGTTATAGTCACATACTACGTGTTATGATCCGGCAACCCCGAAGTGACAATAGTCGGGACCACTCCCGGTGATGACTGTAGTTTGAGGAGTTCATGTATTAACTGAGTGTTAATGCTTTGTTCCGGTTCTCTATTAAAAGGAGGCCTTAATATCCCTTAGTTTCCAATTGGACCCCGCTGCCATGGGAGGGTAGGACAAAAGATGTCATGCCAAGTTCTTTCCATAAGCATGTATGACTGTTTACGGAATACATGCCTACATTATATTTATGAACTGGAGCTAGTGTCGTATCGCCCTAGGTTATGACTGTCACATGATGAATATCATCCTACAAATTACCCATCCAATGCCTATGAATTTATCTTATATTGTTCTTGCTAAGTTACTACTGCTATCGTTACGGTTGCACTTGCTATAAAAATATTGCTGTCACTGTTACCGTTACCATTGTTGTTGCTAATATTATCAAAACTATTGAACTACTTTGCTACTAATCACTTTGTTGCAGATAATGGACTTATGTGGAAAACGTTCCCTGGGAGGAGAATGGTAGACGGACGCAGTTTCCTCACAGTTTTAGTTGTGATGCAAGATCAAACGGACGCAGTTTCGGGAATGTTATCTGGCGAACGAGCCCAGTTTTTTCTTCCTATATATAAAAAAGTATGCTACTTGGTGTCAGCTTAGTCAACAAACGATTGTGCCAACCTTGACCATTGGATTGACATTCAACGTCTGTCATGTTTCTTCAGTCTCTTCTTCCTCTAGCCGCCAAAGCCAAACCAGCACTGATGGGACCACTTGCTCCCGCTTCCCACGGCTGGTTGTGCTGCCGCGCATGCATCGTGGCCACATCGCACCTTAAAACTCTGTGCATCTTCCCCGGCTCCTGTTCATTCCCTTCTAAGGCCTCACCGTCGTCCTCCGCCATGGTTCGCTTACCGAGGTGCCGCCCTCCGGTGTTGTCAACATGATCAATGTCGGCGTTCTGGGAACGGGGGTCCCCAGACTTGCCTGCTTGCGGCCCACGGCGTGGCACTGCAAGCGGGCACGTACGGCCCATCTTCACCAGCAAGGACTCAAGACCCTCACGTGGGGCCAGGCCTCGTGAAGCGGATGACATAAGACCTACTCAGGAGCGTCCTCACCAGGCTGGCTCGCGAGGGGCAGAGAGATCAAGGTAAGACAAACCTCGCGAGGTTCCAGTGACATGAGCCATGAAGACCAAGGCCAGGCGGGCGCCACCGCGCACAATGTCCTTATTTCCACTTTGGTGCTAGGGAGGCAAGCGCAGACGAAGAGTACCGAGGCATCAAGCAAAGGTTTCCATATCGGTGCAACGAGACCAAGACCAGCAGTACGGCAGGACGGAGGTCACCATGGAGCCCAAGGCGGCGTCACCACTAGAGCCTTTGGCAGGCCAAGACTACTTTTGTCAGGATAAGTTGTAATAGCTGTCCCCTTTCAAATTGGCCGTTGTTGGCTCCCTTCCTGCTCAATATTTGGGGAGAGGACCAGGGCCTATATAAATAGGACTAGCCACCACAGTAGGAAAAGAGGGAGATCGCAGGGAGAGTCAACCTCACAACCACAAGTTCACCAAGCACAATAACACCTCTCCTTAGGAGGATGTTCTTCCCCTTGTACTGTTTGTCCTCAGCCCGAGAGGCAATCCACCACCACACTGGAGTAGGGTATTACACCACAATGGTGGCCCGAACCAGTATCAATCTCGTGTCCCGTGTGTTGTGAGTATGTGTGCCCAGCCTAGAGATTGCGAAGTGTGTGAGGGCGTGATCGATGAGGGTGAGATCTTCGCGCGCACCCCAGTGTTCGAACCTTAAGGGTTTTGTCAGAACCCGAAATCCGACATTTTGCATGCCAGGTAGGGGTGCGCCAAAGCTTTCCTTGTGTCGCTCCGCGTTCCACCGCTTTGTCGCAACCATGTCAAACGCTCGTCGCGCCCGAGCTAAGCGCCGGGCCGCCCTCGCCTCCCGCGTCGGCCAGACGGCTCCTGTCGGCGGGCCTCCCCGTTGTTCTCCGTCACCGGCCGCCAACGCCGCTACCGGCCCGGCAGGGAACGAGCAGCAAGCATGCTCGTTGCACCCCTCGGTGTGGCGGGACGGCCGCACCGCCATTCCATCGGTGACCCCCGCCGGTTCCTCGTCTCATGCTCGTCACGCTCCCATAGACGTGCGGGCCTCACTACTCATGGCGCGCGAGCTCCTATGTTACCGGCCATTCGACGACCTCTATGAGGACTGGCTAGACCGCATCGCCGAGCTCGTCAGCACCGTAGGGGGCTCCCCGGCACCGTCCCTCTCGCTGCCTCATCCACCGCCAGCTATGGGCGACGTACCTCACGCAACATCTCCACCACCCCTGCGCCAAGACGGCGCCCTGGCGCCAAGGCGCGCGGCTCCATGGTGCGACCCACCCAGCCAAGCGCCCGCGCGTGAAGAAAGAAGCTATCAAGAAGTTCCTCGCCCGCAAGAGAACGCTCCACCGCTCCCCGCACCGTGGCGTCAGGATCGCTTGCCGCGGAAGGGCCATGCGCCGCTTGCCGTGGTGGCGCACGGGCGCCAAGACCAGGCTCCACCTCCACGGCGGGCCCCGGTGACCATGGCCGGCTGCCGCACCTTCACCCCCGAGCTGCGTAGTGTCGCCTGGCCGGGCAAGTTCAAGCCGGATCTGCCTCCTCACTATGATGGCACCCCCGACCCCGCAAAGTACTTGCAGCTCTACGAGCTGAGCATCGAGGCGGCCAACAGCGACGAGAAAGTCATGGCGAACTAGTTCCCTATGGCTCTCAAGGATGGCGCACGCTCATAGCTCATGAACGTGCCTCCAGGCTCCATCTCTTCCTAGAACGAGATGCACGACCGCTTCGTCGCCAACTTCCAGGGCACTCGTGACCGCCCCCCGGATGCGGGTTACCTGCTCCGCGTCAAGCAACAACCAGGAGATACCCTCTAGAAGTAAATACAGCGCTTCAACAACGTCCGCCTCAAGTTCCCCAAGGTGACGGACAAGGCCATCATCTCTGCTTTCTCCGACGGCGTCCGCGACATCAAGATGGAGGAGGAGCTTGCGATCCACAAGGAGTTGTGCACATCACTTGAGCTGTTCAACCTGGCGACCAAGTGCGCAAGGGCTGAGGAAGGGCGCCTTTCCCTCCTCGAGCTCCCAGCTGCCGATCCGGAGGAGAAGAAATCCAAGGCCAAGGATGTGAAGCGCAAGGGAGTCACCGTGCTCGCGGCGGAGCCGGACACGAAGCACGGCAGGGACCAGACTGAGTCATCCAAGGGCAGCTGACCATTCTGTGCCTGCCACAACATGCACAGCCACAACACCAACAATTGCCAGGAGCTTGGGGCCATTCGCGACAGACGCTTCAGTCGACGCCCCGAGCACAACGACCAAGGCTACGGCCGAGGAGGAGGACGTGGCGGAGGACGCTGGGACGACCATGACCCACGCCAAGAGTGGCACGACCCACCTCGTCAGGACCGCTAGCAAGACCAGCCTCGCGAGGGCGCCTGGAGGGACCAGCCTCGCGAGGATCACCCTCAGGGAAACCCCGGTCTTCCTCCGCTGCCGCCACCACCAAGAAGGAACGACGACCACCATCAAGATGAGGGGGCTGGGGGATTCCAGGAGCCGCATGCTATGGCCTGCATCTTGGGCGGAGCTCAAGCCCCAGCCTCACAGCGTAACTCCAAGCAGTTTTCTCGCAAGGTGAATGCGCTCCTCCCCAAGCTCGAGGCCACTCGCCCGCTCAGGTGGTCCAAGTGTGCCATCACTTTCAGTTCGGCAGATCAGCTCAAGTGCGCGTCTACCACTGGCGCTCTCCCAATGCTTTGTTCACCCGTCATCAGCAACGTGCAAGTCACCAAGACTCTCATCGACGGCGGCGCAGGGCTTAACGTCCTATCCGTCGAGACATTCGACAACCTTCAAGCGTCGTACGATCAGCTTCAGCCCACTAAGCCCTTCTCAGGAGTGACCAACGGCTCCACAACGTCGATAGGTCGGGTCCGCCTCCCAGTCACCTTCGGAGAATGCAACAACTACCGCACCGAGCTCATCGACTTTGATGTCGCCCATATTCATCTGCAGTACAATGCCATCCTCGGGTATCTAGCCCTGGCCAAGTTCATGGCAGTGACGCACCATGGCTACAATGTCCTCAAGATGCCAGGGAGCGGCGGGATCACCACAGTCCCGTGCGAAGAAAGAGATGTGGTGTGCTCCCTCGAGCGCGCCTTCCAAGCAGTGTCAATCAAAGACCCCGACAACAATGCAGCTCGGTACCCTCCTGAGGTCATCTCCAAGAAGAAGAAGCAGCTACTCCATGCCGGACCTCGGGAGGGCAGCACCGCAAGTGGTACCTCATCAGGATCAGCGCCCGCACCTGGGGCGCCTCCCTCTGTCGCATAGGGAGGCGCGCCTAGTGCCCTCCTCAGGCAGGGCTCGGGGGCTCTCTTCTGGAGGGCCTCAGACCTTGCCAACGTCGCGAGGGAGGAGCTTAGGCACCACTTGGAGGCGTGCTTCGTGGCATGTCTCCCTCAGGAGGACACTGCGCAAGGAGCACCCGGCACTCAGGAGTTCATCACCAAGGTATCTCAGGAGCTTCAGGAAGCAAGAGCAATATGCGGCGATTGCCGCCCACCTAGCGTTGCTCCCCACCTAGGCGAGGGTGGTGAGTTGCGCATCTGCATCGACATACCAGGGCTCAACTGAGCCACATCTCAGGAGCGCTTCTGGCCTTCGCGTGTTGGGCACTGCGAAGGTCCACCTCATAGCTACGTTCGCGTGCCGTTCGGCCTGCCAAGAGTGGCTGATGCCTTCCAGCGCAACCTGCAGAGCGTCATGGCGAGGCAGGAGGCCAGGCACCACGCAGTCCCGGCGGAGATGGCGACGGTCCTCAAGGAACCGCCTGGACCCCAGAGCCTCCTGAGGCTCAGGGCCCCGGTGGCTCGTGAGGAGCAACCCCTGCACCATGGATCTTTAGCTGCCTTAACACCCCTTCATCAACGGAACCAGGTGACACTTTCCAAGTTTGTTTAGCTGGGAGTGCCCCCGGGGCTGCATCATTCCCAGGCCGCATGGGTCCGTCCCTGTGGCATGTATCCCTTCCTTTTTATGTCTTTAGCTTACCTTGCTGGGGGCGCCCCTCGGGCTGCATAATCCCAAGCCACTCGGGCCGGACCTAGTGGCACATATCATTCATGCATTTACCTGAGCTAGTTTGCCTTCCATGCTTAATCTATCTATGACTATCACCTGCTTGATTGTCGCCCACCACGGGGCCGCGCGTCGGTCGTCTTTGTTCAGGACCCTTCATGTGAGAGGGTTAGGCACGGCGTCTGTGCTCGGGCCCGTCCCTACAGCATCGATAAATCCAATGGTTGAGCTCTGTCTGGCGGGCTGGTCCCGTTCACGTCACCTCCTGTGGCCGTTGGTGCTTGGCTTTCTCATGCGATAACCTCAGCAGATTCGTTCGGCGCAGGTTGTCTGACCACCTCGCAGGACCAGCACAACGAACAAGAATCAAGACCAGGCATAACCTGCCTTGAGGTAGGGCCTCATCAGTCCCACGCTAGCTCACGAGTGCCCAGACACACCTCATCTAGCCCTATCGTGCAAGCCATGTGTCAGGGCGGGGCTGTACACGCCCTGGGGGCTCTCCGCGGTAGGGAGTCCCCTCCCACGTACCAGTGGAAGCACCATGCTCCGCGCTGGTAGTCGACACTGCCAAGGAGCGGCTATGCCCGTGCAAGTGCGGAAGCGCCATGGTCCGTCCTAGTGATAAACAACTAAGGGCGGCCTCACGGCCGTATCAACCTCAGGGAGCCTCCGGGCTTGGTGTCCGGCCTCATCGCAACGCCTCCCCTAGGGAGAGCGGCGCGAGGGGGCTGCGCTCGGGTCATGCCCAAGCGTACACCACCCTGCCAGGTCCCTCAAACCTGGTCGTCGCGCTCCCTCTCAAGCGGGACTAAGGTATGAAAGTCATTTGAACGTCAAGGGGGACTCCTGAGCATCATGACTTAGGAGCTTAACTGGTCATGTAGCCCCTCACTCCTTGGTTTCGTCCTGGTCTCCGGTCGGCCCAACGACGGTTGAGGTATGCACGGGGTCGGGCCCTGCCGACATAGAGCACTAGATATATCCCAGCATCTCTTCCTATAAGTTGTTTGCGCGTCAAGGTGGACTCCTGAGCATCGCGACTCAGGAGCCTAATTGGTCACGTAGCCCCTCACTCATTGGGCTCGTCCTGGTCTCCGGAAGACCCAACGGCGGCTGAGGTATGCGCGCGGCCGAGCTCTGCTGACAAAGAACGTAAAGCAAATGGGAAGGAAATCGCAAAATCTCAAAGCAAATATTACAAGACATATTGTTCTCTGAATATCATACACAAGTTTAAACGCCTCCACGAGGCACGCTACATGCTGCAGGAGTTTCAACAGGAAAGGAGCCGCAACCAGGCACCCCTGGATACCGCCGGCACCCGCAAGAGGCGCCCCCTCCTGGGTGGCGTCGCCTTCACCTGCACCACCGTTTGAAGGGGCGAAGGCATCAAACCTCTTCAGCAGGGCTTCCACCTGACCTTTCACAGCTGCGGCGGTGGCTGCGCAGTGTTCATCAGCCATGGGCTCCAGCAGCTCGTCCAAGCGGGCGGCAGGATTGCGGAGATGGAGGTGGCTGAATATGCGCGTCAGCGCGGCTGAAGAAAGGACACGAGCCTCTTCCTCTGCCATGGGGCCGATGCCACGCACGACTTCCTCAAGCGCCTCGACCAAGTAGGGAAGCAATTGGGCGGGGTCGTCGTCATTGGTGGCCAGCGGCTTCTCCAAGCCCTTCTCATAGAGTGACTTCACAGCCTCACGATACCTCTTCTCAAGAAGCACGAAGGCCGCGCGGTCCTCGACCAGAACCTTCGTCTTGGTGTCAAGTTCGGCTTTCTCAGCCTGCACCTTTTGCTCCAGCTCCTCTAGCCGGCCACGCTCAGCGGCCTGCTCTTGCGCCAACTGCTCCAGCTCGGCGTCGCGACCCTTGACGGCGTCCTCCCGCGCCTTCATCCTCTCTTCCTCCGCCTTACGGCCATGGGCATCTTCAGCACGCTCTTCACGCAGGATCTTCAGTTCGGCCTCCAGCACCCGGCAGCGACCTTGGGCGGCCTTGGCATCCTTCAGCGCCGCCTCGCGAGCAACTGTTGCCTGAGCTGTGGCTCACTTCTCCCCCTCAGAGGTTGCCTCGACCTGGCTCAGCGACGCCCGGACGGACACGTCAGAATGGAGCCAACCAGGGACTAGCCCCAGATGCCCAGCCGCCAGGAGGGGTTCAGCGCTCTGGAGATCTTCTTGCAGCCGGGCCATCTCAGAAAGGGCCCGCTCCAGGACATCAGGAGAAGCAGAGGAACCTGGGGCCAGCAGCACAGCGGAAGGAGGAGGAAGAGGCGTCGTTGTCACCATGGCCTGGGAGGCTGGAAGCTCCTGAGCCTCTTGGACCTCAGCACCCGAGCCGGACTCTGGCACCTCCCGAGTCAGCGGGGCCTCGGGGGCTGACTTCTCCTAAGGATGCTCCACCCAAACTCGCGAGGATGATCGGGCTGGAGAAGCATGAGCACCATCCCCACCTTTGCTCATGGAGAGGGGCGCAGCCGTAGGAGGCGACTTGGGCTCATGCAGAACCACCTCGCTCTCCCTTCTCCTCTTCGCCGCATGCGTCGGACTAGTTTCACAGCAAGGACGAAGAGTCAGAAACAAGCATCAGCAGCAAGAACAAGGCAGAACGAGAACACTTACTGATCCGCCGCGGCGTAGTCCCTCTGCTTCGGGAGCCTAAAGCTGGAGAGCTTCGCGACCCGAGGCACGGGCGCGCCAGCTCCGGGAGCAGAAGCAGGAGCAGCAGCTGGGCCGGAAGCGGCTCTAGGCGGCACCAGAGCACAAGCAGCATCCCGGGAGATCAGCGCCGATTGGTCCCTCGTCATGATCATGGGCAGCTCTCACTTCTCCTGGTGGGCGTTAGCCTCGTCATCGTCTGGAAGGCTGCGGAGCATGTCAGCTTTGCTCACGGGGGAGGTCTCCCCGTCCCTTCGGGAGATATCTCCGAGTCTTCCTCCTCCTCCTCTTCCTCCCCGCGGGACTCACCAGAAGACAGCTCCACTAGCATCGGCGCCGCAGGGGCCCCGGTGGGCACCGGTGGCACCAGCCCGTGCCCGTCAAAGGTCGGCCCAGCGGCCACAACCAGCGCCCCGTCCTTGTGGTGGAACAAGGCAGTGAAGACATTCGGTGGGTACTCCTGGTCCTCCTCGACCAGGAGGTGGAGAGCCACAACCAGCTCATCATCGGACAAGGCTTTCGGACTTAGGCGAACCTCGTCCTCTTCGTTCCCAAGCTCCCACAAGGGGTGCATATGCGCCTAAACCGGGGCTACACGCAGCATCAGGAATTCCCTCAGGAGCATGGCCCCTGTCACCTTTGCCGCCTTCGCGTTGCCCGGCTTCAGGTCGGTGTTCATCTACTCCAGCACCAACATCGCCTGCTCATCAGTGAGCTTCGCACGAGACCACCTTTTGTCGGACTGGGGCATCTCCGTCGGCAGCGTCAAGCGTGGGTGGACGCACTTAGCGTCCATCATGGCCCACTTGCTCCGTAAGCCGTCGGCCTTCTTCCCAGTCTTCAAGATTGAGTTGGCCTTGTTGGCCGCGATGAAATTGGCACACCCGGAGGTATGGCCATCGTTGATGCGGAGGAAGAAGAAGTGGCATAGCAGAGCCACAGACGGCATCACGCCGAGGTACGCCTCGGAGTAGCAGGCGAAGATCAACAAGAGAAGGATAGAGTTGGGATGAAGATGTACCACCTGCAGCCCGTAGTGGTCAAGGACCTCATAAAAGAAGTCAAATAAGGGGGGAACCAGCCCCGCGACGATGCTGCTCGTAAAGAAGGGGAAGAAGGTGCTTTCCTTGGGCTCCAGCACGTCGGAGCCGGCCCGGAGCTCAGTCTTCCCCCTCTTGTTGCTTTCCCCTGCTGTCAGCAAGCGCGTGGCGGTGAGGTTCTTCTCCGAGATGTTGGACGCGTCGAGAGCTGGCTCGTACCAAGCCGGCGATGAGGCAGCCTTGACCTTCCGGGGCGCCATTGGTCGCTAATGCGGAAGGGGATGGGAGCAGATCTGGAGATTTCAGAAGCAGGGAGAAAGAAAGGGGATCTGGAGCAAGGCGAAAAGAAGCAGTGAAGGCAAGCGCTGTCTACGCCAGCCTTTGTGACAGTCGGGCAGTTCCGAGGCAACATGGGGAAGCGAAGACGCCCACGACCAATTGACCACCACGCGTCGACCAAGGCCGCAGGCTATTGGGGCCCGCAGCGCTCCGTACTTGCCCTTTGGATTCTCCTGGAATCCAAGCCCGAGTGCGCCTTGGGCCCAGGGGGGTACTATCGGCGTTCTAGGAACGGGGGTTCCCAGACTTGCCTGCCTGCGGCCCAAGGCATGGCACTGCAAGCGGGCCCGTACGACCCATCTTCACCAGCAAGGACTCAAGACCCTCACGAGGGCCAAGCCTCGAGAGGCAGATGACATAAGACCTCCTCGGGAGCGGCCTCACCAAGCTGGCTCGCGAGGGGCGGAGAGATCAAGGCAAGACAAACCTCGCGAGGTTCCAGTGACGTGAGCCATGATGACCAAGGCCAGGCGGGCGCCAGCACACACAGTGTCCTTATTTCCACTTTGGTGCTAGGGAGGCAAGCGCAGACGAAGAGTACCGAGGCATCAAGCAAAGGTTTCCATATCGGTGCAACGAGACCAAGACCAGCAGGAAGGACGTCACCATGGAGCCCAAGGCGACTACACCACCAGAGCCTTTGGCAGGCGAAGACTACTTTTGTTAGGATAAGTTGTACTAGATGTCCCCTTTCAAATTGGCCGTTGTTGGCTCCCTTCCCGCTCAATATTTGGGGAGAGGACCAGGGCCCCTATAAATAGGACTAGCCACCACAGTAGGAAAAGAGGGAGATCGCAGGGAGAGTCAACCTCACAACCACAAGTTCACCAAGCACAAGAACACCTCTCCTTAGGAGGCTGTTCTTCCCCTTGTACTGTCCATCCTCAGCCCGAGAGGCAACCCACCACCACACTGGAGTAGGGTATTACACCGCAATGGTGGCCCAAACCAGTATAAATCTTGTGTCCCGTGTGTTGTGAGTTTGTGTGCCCAGCCTAGAGATCACTAAGTGTGTGAGGGCGGGATCGGTGAGGGAGAGATCTTCGCGCGCACCCCAGTGTTTGAACCTTAAGGGTTTTGCTGGAACCCAAAATCTGACAATCAACAATCGAGAGGAATAAGGAGATGACTGTACATGGTGAGGATGATAGTAGGGACCCACAGGATCATGGCAGTAGGCAAACAAGTGCCTCCTTTATTACATGAAAAAAGGGTTCCTCCTGATGGTTTCCTGACATCTGGGTTGCACACCACTGTCAACGTAGTCAATAAGCGAGATAACTGCACAAGGGGCGGCAGACACCCCGGACCCAGCAGCATGCGCAGTAAAAAAAATTGATTTCAGGGCGGAGAAGGGTATCAAGTCGGTTGTGCAGGAGTTGTGGCCCGTCTAGCCTAGGCTTTTATTTCATATGTTTACCACATGACCAGCCCGGTTTTTTTCCTTTCTGAAAATGGCAAGCCCAGCTAATTGTTTTTTGCAGAATAACCAACATAGGCCTACTTGCTTTTCTACACCCTACTGGGCCGGAAATCTTTCGAGATGAGGAGGGATGCATTCAGGCTTGCCCAGAAAATGGGCTATATGAAGGAAATATGCCCTAGAGGCAATAATAAATTTGTTCTTTTTATTTCCTTATTCATGATAAAGGTTTATTATTCATTCTAGAATTGTATTGATTGGAAACTTAATACATGTGTAAATACATCAACAAATACCGTGTCCCTAGTGAGCCTCTACTACACCAGCTCGTTGATCAAAGATGGTTAAGGTTTCCTAACCATGGACATGTGTTTTCCTTTGATAATGAGATCACATCATTTGGAGAATGATGTGATGGACAATACCCATCCATTAGCTTAGCATAATGATTGTTCAGTTTGTTGCTATTGCTTTCTTCACGTCAAATACATATTCTTTCGACTATGAGATTATGCAACTCCCAGATGCGGGAGGAATGCCTTATGTGCTATCAAACGTCACAATCTAATTGGGTGATCATAAAGATGCTCTACAGGTATCTCTGAAGGTGTTTGTTGAGTTGGCATAGATGGATATTAGGATTTGTCACTCCAAGTATCGGAGAGGTATCTCCAGGCCCTCTCAGCAATACACATCATAAGCTTGCAAGCAAATGACTAAGGAGTTAGTCGCGAGGTGATGTATTACGGAACAAGTGACTTGCCGGTAACGAGATTGAACTAGGTATGAAGATATCGACGATTGATTCTCAGGCAAGTAACATACCGATAGACAAAGGGAATTATGTATGTTGTCATAACGGTTCGACCGATAAAGATCTTTGTAAAATATGTAGGAGCCAATATGGGCATCCAGGTTCCGCTATTGGTTATTGACCGGAGAGGTGTCTCAGTCATGTCCACGTAGTTCTCAAACCCGTAGGGTCCGCATGCTTAACGTTCGTTGACGATATAGTGTTATATGAGTTATATGATTTGGTGACCTAATGTTGTTTGGAGTCCCGGATGAGATCACGGACATGACCAGGAGTCTGAAAATGGTCGAGAGGTAAAGAACGATATATAGGATGATGGTATTTGGACACCGGAAGGGTTTTGGGACGTC
>NC_041380.1:329737338-329797251 GCF_002162155.2 Triticum dicoccoides | reverse complement strand
TATGGGATTAATGGGCCAAAGGGAGGGACAGACCAGCCCACTAGGGGGCTGGTGCACCCCTCCACTTGTTTGGACATCCCTAGGGAAGGAAAAGGGGGAGGGCTAGCCCCTCTTGCCTTCCCCTCTCATGCGAGAAAGGAAAGGGAGGGGCACCACCCTCCCCTGCCTTTCCCCGCAAGAAGGGGCGCGGCTTGGGAGGGACCCCAAGTAGGATTCCTCCTACTTGGGTGCCTCCTTTGGTTGCTCCTCCCTACTTCCCACCTATATATATGTGGGAGGGGAGCGCCTAGCACACACAAGACAATTGTCTAGCCGTGTGCGGTGCCCCCTCCACCGTTTACTCCCACATTCGTATCTTCGTAGTGCTTAGGAGAAGCCCTGCACAGATTACTTCACCATCACCATCACCATGCTATCATGCTGATGGAACTCATCTACAACCTCGACAACTTGCTAGATCAAGAAGGCAAGGGACGTCATCGAGCCGAACGTGTGCAGAACTCGGAGATGCTGTACGTTCAGTACTTGATCGTTCGGAGCTAGAAGAAGTTCGACTACATCTATTGCGTTGTCAAATGATTTCGCTTACGGTCTACGTGGATACATAGACACACTCCCCCCTCGTTGCTATGCATCTCCATGGATATATCATTGTGTGTGCGTAGAATTTTTTTGTTTTCCATGCAACGATTCCCAACAGTGGCATCATGAGCCAGGTCTATGCGTAGATGATATGCACGTGTAGAACACAAAGAGTTGTGGGCGGTGATAGTCCACGCACGTCTTGTTTTGATTCGGCAGTATTGTGGGATGAAGTGGCCCGGACCAACCTTACATGTCCATGCACATGAGACCGGTTCCACCGACAGACATGCAACTAGTTTTGCATAAAGGTGGCTGGCGGGTGTCTGTTTCTCCTACTTTAGTTGAATCGAATTTGACTGTGGCCGGTCCTTGAAGAAGGTTAAAACAGCAAACTTGATGAAACACCGTTGTGGTTTTATGCGTAGGTAAGAACGATTCTTGCTAGAAGCCCATAGCAGCCACGTAAAACTTGCAACAACAAAGTGGACGATGTCTAAATTGTTGTTGTAGGGCATGTTGTGATGTGATATGGTCAAGACATGATGTGATAAACGTTATTGTATGAGATGATCATGTTTTGTAAAATTTATTGGCAACCGACAGGAGCCTTATGGTTGTCTCTTTATTGTATGAAATGCAAACGCCATGTAATTGCTTTATGTTATCACTATGCATCAGCGATAGTTGTAGAAGCAATAGTTGGCGAGACGACCACGACGCAACGATGGAGATCAAGGTGCCGAGCTTGTGACTATGGAGATCATGACGATGCGTTCGAGATGGAGATCAAAAGTACGAGATGATGATGGCCATATCATGTTACATATTTTGCTTGCATGTGATGTTTATCTTTTATGCATCTTATTTTGCTTAGTACAACGGTAGCATTATATGATGATCCGTTCACTAAATTTCAAGGTAAAAGTGTTCTACCTGAGTATGCACCGTTGCTACAGTTTGTCGTGTTGACACACCACGTGATGATCGGGTGTGATAGACTCTATGTTCACATACAACGGGTGCAAGACAGTTTTGCACATGCGGAATACTTGGGTTCAACTTGACGAGCCTAGCATGTATATACATGGCCTCGGAACACTGGAGACCGAAAGTTCGAACGTGAATCATATAGTAGATATGGTCAACATAGAGATGTTCACCATTGATGACTACCCCATCTCACGTGATGATCGGACATGGGTTAGTTGATTTGGATCACGTATCACTTAGATGACCTGAGGGATGTCTATTTAAGTGGGAGTTCTTAAGTAATTTTATTAATTGAACTTAATTTATCATGAACTTAGTCATGGTAGTATTTGCATATCTATCTTGTACATCAATAGCTCACGATTTAGCTCCCTTATATTTTTTATATGTTCCTAGAGAAAACTAAGTTGAAAGATGATAGTAGCAATGATGCGGATTGGGTCCGTAATCTGAGGATTATCCTCATTGCTGCACAAAACAATTATGTCCTTGATGCACCGCTAGGTGACAGACCTATTGCAGGAGCAGATGCAGATGTTATGAACGTTTGACAAGCTCGGTATGATGACTACTTGATAGTTTAGTGCACTGTCTTAGAACCGGGACTTCAAAAACGTTGTGAATGCCACAGAGCATATGAGATGTTCCAAGAGTTGAAATTGGTATTTCAGAATCATGCCCATGTCGATAGGTATGAGACCTCTGACAAGTACTTTGCCTACAAGATGGAGGAGAATAGCTCAGCCAATGAGCATGTACTCAGAGTGTACTATAATCGCTTGAATCAAGCGGGAGTTAATCTTCCAAATAAGATAGTGATTGACAGAGTTCTCTAGTCACTATCACCAAGCTACTAGAACTTCGTGATGAACTATAATATGCAAGGGGTGATGAAAATAATTCCCAAGCTCTTCGTGATGCTAAAATCGACGAAGGTAGAAATAAAGAAAGAGCATCAAGTGTTGATGGTTAACAAAACCACTAGTTTCAAGAAAAAGGACAAGGGATAGGAAGGGAACTTCAAGAAGAACAACAAACAACTTGTCGCTCCCATGAAGAAGCCCAAAGCTAGACAGAAGCCTGAAACTGAGTTCTTCTACTGCAGAGAAAATGGTCACTTGACGCGGAACTTCCCCAAATACTTGGCAGATAAAATGGATGGAAAAGTGAACAAAGGTATATTTGATATACACGTTATTGATGTCAACTTTACTAGTGTTCATAGTAGCCCCTAGGTATTTGATACCAGTTCAGTTGCTAAGATTAGTAACTCCAAACAGGAGTTACAAAATGAATAGAGACTAGTTGAGGGTGAGGTGATGATGTGTGTTGGAAGTGATTCCAAGGTTGATATGATCACCATCGCATACTCCCTCTACCTTCGGGATTGGTGTTGAACCTAAATAAATGTTATTTGGTGTTTGCGTTGATCATGAATATGATTGGATCATGTTTATTGCAATACGGTTATTCATTTATGTCAGAGAATAGTTGTTGTTTTGTTTACATGAATAAAACCTTCTATGGTCACACACCCAATGCAAATGGTTTATTCAATATCGATCATAGTAATTAATACACATATTCATAATATTGATGCCAAAAGATGCAAAGTTGATAATGATAGTGCAACATACTTGTGGCAGTGCCGTTTTGGTTATATTGGTGTAAAGCGCATGAAGAAACTCCATGCAGATGGACTTCTGAAATCACTTGACTATGAGTCATTTGATACTTGCAAACCATGCCTCATAGGCAAGATTACTAAATCTCTATTCTCCGGAACAATGGAGCGAGCTAATGACTTATTGGAAATAATACATACCGATGTATGTGGTCCGATGAGTATTGAGGCACGCCGCAGGTATCATTATTTTCTAACCTTCACAGATGATTTGAGTAGGTATGGGTATATCTACTTAATGAAACACAAGTCTAAGACATTTGAAAAGTTCAAAGAATTGCGGAGTGAAGTGGAGAATCATTGTAACAAGAAAATAAAGTTTCTACGATCTCATCGCGGAGGCAAATATTTGAGTTACAAGTTTGGCATTCATTTGAAACAATGTGGAATTGTTTCACAACTCACGCCACAAAGAACACCACAGCGTAATGGTGTGTCTGAACATCGTAATCGCACTTTATTAGATATGGTGCAGACCATGATGTCTCTTACCGATTTACCACAATTGTTTTGGGATTATGCATTAGAGATAGCCGCATTCACATTAAATAGGGCACCGCCTAAATTCGTAGAGATGACACCGTATGAACTGTGGTTTGGCAAGAAAACTAAGTTGTCATTTCTTGAAGTTTGGGGTTGCGACACTTATGTCAAAAGGCTTCAGCCTGATAAGCTCGAACCCAAATTGGAGAAGTGCGTATTCATAAAATACCCGAAGGAAACAATTGGGTACACCTTCTACCACAGATCCGAAGACAAGATCTTTGTTGCCAAGAATGGAACCTTTCTAGAGAAGGAGTTTCTCTCAAAAGAGGTAACTGGGAGGAAAGTAGAACTTGATGAGGTAATTGTACCTTCTCCCAATTTGGAAAGTAGCACATCAGAGAAATCCGTTTCTATGATGCCTGCACCAACTAGAGAGGAAGCTAATGATGATGATCATGAAACTTCAGATCAAGTTACTACTGAACCTCATAGGTCAACCAGAGCACGATCCGCACTAGAGTGGTACGGTAATCCTGCTCTGGAAGTCATTTTACTAGACCCAGATTCCAATAAATGGCTTTAGGCCATGAAATCCGAGATAGGATCCATGTATGAGAACAAAGTATGGACTTTGGTGGACTTGCCCAATGATTGGCAAACCATTGAGAATAAATGGATCTTCAAGAAAAAGACAGAAGGTGATGGTAATGTCACCATCTACAAAGCTCGACTTGTTGCGAAAGGTTTTTGGAAAGTTCAAGGAGTTGGCTATGATGAGACATTCTCAACCGCAGCGATGCTTAAGTCAGTCAGAATCATGTCAGCAATTGCCGCATTTTATAATTATGAGATCTGGTAAATGGATGTCAAAATTGCATTCCTTAATGGATTTCTTAAAGAAGAGTTGTATATGATGCAACTAGAAGGTTTTGTCGATCCAAAAGGTGCTAACAAAGTGTGCAAACTCTAGTGATCCATCTATGGACTGGTGCAAGCATCTCGAAGTTGGAATATACGCTTTGATGTGGTGATCAAAGTGTATGGTTTTATACAGACTTATGGTGAAGCCTGTATTTACAAGAAACTGAGTGGGAGCTCTGTAGCATTTCTGATATTATATGTGGATGACATATTGTTGATCGGGAATGATATAGAATTTTTGGATAGCATAAAAGGATACTTGAATAAGAATTTTTCAATGAAATACCTTGATGAAGCTGCTTATATATTGGGCATCAAGATCTACAGAGATAGATCAAGACGCTTGATAGGACTTTCACAAAGCACATACCTTGATAAAGTTTTGAAGAAGTTCAAAATGGATCAGTCAAAGAAAGGGTTATTGCCTGTGTTACGAGGTGTGAAGTTGAGCAAGACTCAAAACCCGGCCACTTCAAAATATATAGAGAGAATGGAAGTCATTCCCTATGCCTCAATCATAGGGAATATAAATTATGTCATGATGTGTACCAGACCTATTGTGTGCCTTGCCATGAGTTTGGCAAGGGGTACAATAATGATCCAGGAGTAGATCACTAGACAACGGTCAAAATTTTCCTTAGGTTCCTAAAGAGGACTAAGGAAATGTTTCTTAGTTATGGAGGTAATAAAGAGTTTGTCGTAAAGATTTACGTCGATGCAATCTTTGACACCAATCCAGATGACTCTAAGTCTCCATCTGGATACATATTGAAAGTGGGAGAAATTAGCTAGAGTAGCTCCATGCAGAGCATTGTAGACATAGAATTTTGCAAAATAAATATGAATATGAATGTGACAGACCCGCTGACTAAACCTCTCTCACAAGCGAAACATGATCACACCTTACTACTCTTTGGGTGTTAATCACATGGCAATGTGAACTAGATTATTGACTCTAGTAAACTCTTTGGGTGTTGGTCACATAGCAATGTGAACTATGGGTGTTAAATCACATGGTGATGTGAACTAGATTACTAACTCTAGTGCAAGTGGGAAACTGAAGGAAATATGCCCTAGAGCCAATAATAAAGTTGTTATTTTATATTTCCTTATTCACGATAAAGTTTTATTATTCATGCGAGAATTGTATTGATCAGAAACTTAAATGCATGTGTGAATACATAAACAAATACCGTGTCCCTAGTGAGCCTCTACTAGACTAGCTCGTTGATCAAAGATGGTTAAGGTTTCCTAACCATGGACATGTGTTGTCATTTGATAACGGGGTCACATCATTAGGAGAATGATGTGATGGACAAGACCCATCTGTTAGCTTAGCAAAATGATCATTCAGTTTGTTACTATTGCTTTCCTCATGTCAAATACATATTCTTCGACTATGAGATTATGCAACTCCCGGATACCAAAGGAATACCTTATGTACTATCAAACGTCCAACATAACTGAGTGGTCATAAAGATGCTCTACAGGTATCTCCGAAGGTGTTTGTTGATTTGGCATAGATCAACCCACTAGGGGGCTGGTGCGCCCCTCCACTTGTTTGGACAGCCCTAGGGAAGGAAAAGGGGGAGGGCTAGCCCCTCCTGCCTTTCCCTCTCATGGCAGAAAGGAAAGAGAGGGGCGCCACCCTCCCGTGCCTTTCCCCACACTACAAATAAGGAAAGAAGGGGGCACCGCTTGGGAGGGGCCCCAAGTAGGATTCCTCCTACTTGGGCGCCTCCTTTGGCTGCTCCTCCGTCCCTCCCATCTATATATATGTGGGAGGGGGCGCCTAGCACACAGAAGACAATTGCCTAGCCGTGTGCGGCGCCCCCCTCCACTGTTTACTCCCACGGTCATATCTTGGTAGTGCTTAGGCGAAGCCCTGCGCGGATTACTTCACCATCACCATCACCATGCTATCGTGCTGACGGAACTCATCTACAACCTCGACAACTTGTGGATCAAGAAGGCGAGGGATGTCACCGAGCTGAATGTGTGCAGAACTCGGAGGTGCCGTACATCAGGTACTTGATCGGTCGGAGCTAGAAGAAGTTTGACTACATCAACTGCATTGTCAAACGCTTCTGGTTTCGGTCTACGAGGGTACATAGACACACTCTCCCCCTTGTTGCTAGTCATCTCCATGCAAAGATCACTTCATGTGCGTATAAATTCTTTTGTTTTCCATGCAACGATTCCCAACACTATAAGTAATAAGAAATGGGCTATGTGTAATAAGAAATGGGCTGTACAATGAAAAAATACACCAAAGGCAATTAGTTCCAAAATACTTTTTTCTTTATGATTTTGATATTTTATTTTTCTTTGTTTTTGTGCGGGTAAAATTTCATTGGATTTAAATTAAGGTATGTTTAGTTTTTAAATTAATTTGAATCTGGCTAGAAATTTTGGATTGTATGCTGTTTGGGACAGATTTGGAGGCTGACTTGTGGGTCTACTAGGTTGACGTGTATGAAAGGCTTTGCCAAATCAGTCCCAAATGATTCTAGCAGCAGTGACAGTTCGATGTTAATCCAACGGCCGTGCTGCTTCTTCAATATCTGATCTTCTTGCTCCAGCTAAGGGAGTCCTGGATTATGGGGTCCTCGGGTGTCCAGGCTATGTGATGTGGGCCGGAAAGATGGGCCGTGAAGATACAAGATAGAAGGCCTTCCCTCGTGTCCGGATGGGACTCTCCTTGGCGTGGAAGGCAAGCTTAGCGTGCGTATATGAATATTCCTTTCTCTGTAAACCGACTCTGTACAACCCTAGCCCCCTTCGGTGTCTATATAAACCGGAGGGTTTAGTCCAAAGAGACAGTCATAATCATACAGGCTAGACATCTAGGGTTTAGCCATTACGATCTCGTGGTAGATCAACTCTTGTAACCCCTATACTCAGCAAAGTCAATCAAGCAGGACGTAGGGTATTATCTCCATTAAGAGGGACCGATCCTGGGTAAAAATCGTGTCCCATGTCTCCTGTTACCTTTGATCCTTAGATGCACAGTTCGGGACCCCCTACCCGAGTTCTGCCGGTTTTGACACCGACATTGGTGCTTTCATTGAGAGTTCCTCTGTGCTATCGTCGAAAGGCTCGATGGCTCCATCAATCATCTACAACAATGCTGCCGCGAAGGAGATTTTTCTCCCCGGCCAGATCTTTGTATTCGGCGGCTTAGCACTGCGGGCCAACTCGGTTGGCCACCTGGAGCAGATCGACAGCTACACCCCTGGTCACCAGATCAGTTTTGGAAACCTGAACTATGTTGCTATATCCGAGGAGACTTGATCTTCCAAGGGTTCGCGGCCTCAACCACTATTCTAGCCTTAGATCCGGAGTGCTTCATCGGGTCCTAAGACGGGAGTCTAGAGCCCGCCGGACTCTCTGCGGCCTTAGAGCTCAACACCGAAAGAATAGTGTCTCCAGCAATCATTGCAAGGTCGGACTCTTCTCCGGATACTACTTCCGAACAATGGAGGCCCGCGTCATGCGAGCTCGGCCCAGAAACTTCTGACCATGTCCAAACCCCGCTCTTAAATGAGGCTTTGGACATAATGCGATCCCTCGTCAGCACGGAGGAACTGCTTCTGAATCACGCCCAGCCTGGGCTAGGGGCTGGAAATAAGGAATTTTACTTCCCACCCACCACCCACTTCATAGCCACTGTCGAGGACCTAACCGACATGCTTGATTATGCCTCCGAAGACATCGACGGTATGGACGACGATGTCGAAGAGAAGCAGGCCCAAAACCCGCCGGTCACCGGACGTTGGACGGCCACCTGCTCCTCGTATGACATATACATGGTGGATACACCTAAAAACGGTGACGGCGACGATGAGAAAAACCCAGTCGAGGACGAACCTCCTGAGATACCGCCGAAACATCAACGTCAGCGACGCCGCTCTAAATCGCATCGTGGTACGAACAGCGACACCGACACTGGAGACAATGATACTCCGGAGAACACCGAAGACCCAGAAGCCCCCATCGGGCCAACATCCGAACAGGACGATCAGGACGATTGGAAAATTGATCCCGACGAGCAAGCAGGGAGCGAAGACTTAGAGGACAGCAACTATCTGCCACTCCCCGAGGACGACGTGAGTCTCGGTGATGAAAATTTTATCGTGCCAGAGGAACCCCTCGAGCAAGAGCGCTTCAAGAGCTGGCTAATAGCCACGGCTAGAAGCCTAAAAAGAAACAGCAACAGCTGCAAGCTGACCAAGATCTGCTCAACAACAGATGGACTAATGTCTTGGCAGCCGAAGAGTACGGCCTCGAACGCCCAACAAAAAGTTACCCGAAGCATAAACTGCTACCCCAATTCAACAACAAGGCGCTGGAGCCCATACCGCCCGCACATAACGCGGCTGACGGACCCAACCGACCACCACATGTCCAGGGCAGAACGACAACTCAGGCCGAACACCAGCCCACTCCACCTCGCCGTAAAAGCAGAGAAACAACAGCTTGGGGGTATACATATGACCTGCGACAAGACCTGGAAAATAGAGCAGGTCAAACCAGATCAATCTATGGATCGTGGGGGCATGCCCCGGCGCAAGAGGACAGTTACCAATCCCGGCGCGGCAAGTATAACCACGCCCTGGCCGAAAACCGCATATGGATTTCATCCGAACTGCACCGTGACACGGCCCGCTATAGGGGCGCTGCACACCCCCTATGCTTCATTGATGAGGTAATGGAGCACCAGTTCCCAGAAGGGTTCAACCCATGAGCATCGAATCATACAACGGCACAACAGATCCTGCAGTATGGATTGAAGACTTTCTTCTGCACATTCACATGGCTCGCAGTGACGATCTACATGCCATCAAATACCTTCCCCTCAAACTTAAGGGACCAGCACGACACTGGTTGAACAGTCTACTAGAAAATTCCATTGGTAGTTGGGAGGACCTGGAGGATGCATTCAAAGACAACTTCCGAGGTACCTATGTTTGGCCCCCAGATGCCGATGACCTTAGGCACATAATCCAGCAACCCGGGGAATCGGCCCGACAGCTTTGGAGAAGGTTCCTAATAAAGAGGAACCAGATTGTGGATTGTCCGGACGCAGAAGCCCTTGCGGCCTTCAAACATAGCGTCCGAGACGAGTGGCTCGCGCGACACCTCGGCCAAGAAAAGTCAAAGTCCATGGCAGCCCTCACAGCACATATGACCCATTTTTGTGCGGGAGAAGACAACTGGCTTGCTCGCAGGAGCAATAGCACCAGCGACCCTAGTACCTCCAAAACTAGGGACGGCGATGGCAAGCCACGACGGGACAAGCATAAGCATCGAAACAACAATGAAGGAACGCAAGACATGACGGTTAAAGCCAGATCAGCGGCTCCAAACCCGGTCAACGGAAACAGGCATTCAAGGCAAACAGAGATGGCCCATCTAGTCTAGACAGAATACTTGATTGGCCTTGTCAGATTCATGGCACCCCCAATAAACCCGCCAATCATAGCAACAGAAATTGTTGGGTCTTCAAACAAGCCGGCAAGCTTAACATCGAACACAAGGGAAAAGGGTCGCCAAGCGACGACGTTGACCAAGAGTCTCGTCAGCCGAACACAGGGGGACAGAAACAATTTCCCCCCGAGGTAAAAACAGTGAACAAGATATATGTCGCACGCGTACCTAGGAGGGAGCGCAAACGCACACTACGGGACGTCTACGCCATAGAGCCGGACGCCCCAAAATTTAACCCATGGTCGGCTTGTCCGATCACCTTCGATCGAAAGGACCACCCAACTAGTATCCGTCATGGAGGTTCGGAAGCTCTAGTCCTCGATCCAATCATCGGCGGATTCCACCTTACATGAGTCCTCATGGATGGCGGCAGCAGTCTCAATCTACTTTATCAAGACACTGTCCGCAAAATGGCATTGATCCATCAAGAATCAAGACCACTAGAACTACCTTAAAGGGAGTAATACCTGGCAAAGAGGCCCACTGTACGGGCTCAATCACGCTAGAAGTAGTCTTCGGCTCACCCGACAACTCCCGAAGCGAAGACTCTTCAACATCGTCCCCTTCTGCAGCGGCTATCACGCACTGCTCAGATGAACCGCTTTTTCCCGCTTCAATGTGGTCCCGCATTATGCCTATTTGAAGCTCAAGATGCCCAGTCCACGTGGTGTCATTACAATCAATGGAAATATGGAGTGCTCCCTCCGTACTGAGGAGCACACAGCGGCCATTGCGGCCGAAGTACAAAGCGGCCCTATCAAGCCGCACATCCCCTTGGCTATTAGGCCATCGGGCTTTACACGCAGGACCGGTCAGTTCTACATACCGGTAGTCCGGCAACTTCATGGCTAGATTAGCAGCCTAGCCTCTGTCGACCACCACGTACATCAGCAAAATTCATACAGCGCGTGCACAATTATGCACTCAAAATACCTTGGGCATCGGTGGAGGCAACATATGGACAGGCCTATACAAAGGTTCGACCTTACACGGCCTTGCCCTTTCTTTAATCATCTTTTCCTTTTTTACCACAGGTGAATCAAAACCCACTCATTCTTCGGACCCACGAGGACTCTTTCCGAGCCCGGTTTCGTATACACGGCCGACGACCATACCTTTAAAAGAATCTTTCTTATTTGGGCGAAAAGTGGCGCAGACGTGCGGTAGGAAGACCATAACTTCGCTCAAGAACCTGTATAGAGCTTTTCCCTTAGCCCTAGACCCCCGACATGTAAAATGGCCTTGGTGATTATGGTACCTTCTGCAAGATTACGTTTTGACGTATCAATCAGATTTCAGTGAACCAAAATTCTTATTCGGTATCATTTTTTCCGCCTGTTAAGTGCTCCCACGTACACACCTCGGCATAAAATTGCCAGGGGCTTATAGGGCAACATATGTGTTGCCAAACAAAAGTCTGAACATCTTTACAGCACAATTCGGCATCCCGAGCTTGGCATTATATGCATCGGCTCTGAATCATGTCTTTGGTCAATAGTTGGGTTGCCTGGCTCCTGTGCTTGCTACCTTACGTTCCATCTAATAGGCTAGGGTAGTAAAGGGAGAACTACTACGATTGTGTTTCTAGTTCGTCCGGTTAAGCACCTCAGTAGAGAAAGCCGAAAACTGACTGTCATGATGCGGCGAGAGCTGGTCAGCCACTCGGCGATTCATTACAATCCTTAGCGATTTTCCCGTATTACACGAAGGACCGTTTCCGGTCACATATGTAACGCATACGCATCAGGGTAGTCGCGTACATACTAGGGGCCACCTAATAGACCCATTGTCAAACTCCTATAGCTAAGTGAGAGCAATAAAACCGAATAGTCTGATTGCCTGGTTCGCCGCACTAACACCTCCTTCAAGGACCAAGACATTGGGTTAAGTGTAGTTATGTGCAATTTCAAACACCCCAGTAGCATCTACATGGGGGCTGAAGCCGACGACTGGGAACTCTCAGATATGGCCGCACACGAGGATAAAAAAATTTCATCAAGGAATGAATATATTACAAAACATGTAGTTTATAACACAAATCCCAGGACAGTTCGGACCCTTTTATTTGAACACTATGTCCTTAGAGCATTGGACCTCTATAAGGCGAGCACCTTTTAGCATGTCCTCAAAATAGTGCTCCGGTGTGCGGTGGGCCTTGCTTTCGGGAGGACCCTCAACTACCACCTTTTCGGCATTCATTTTCACCCAGTGCATTTTAACACGGGCGAAAGCCATACACGATCCTTCCATACATGACCACCTCTTTACGGCGTCAATCCGGGGCAGCGCATCGTCGAGACGCCGCACGAGGCCGAAGTAGCTATCCGGAATGACTTCAGCCGGCCACAACTAGACTATGACATCCTTCATGGCCGCGCCGGACATCTTATATAGCTGGACCCATTGCGCCATTTGGCCGTTTAGCAGTAGGGGACGCTCCTACCCCACAAATTGCGACCAGAAGAGCATCTCCGCCTCGTACCCCTCCTGTGCTTGGAAGAATTGAGTTTCAGCCGCAGCACTCGTTGGCAGATCCACATATACGTCTGAAGAACTCCACAGTTGATTAAGTAGACCATACTTCTGGTCCCCACATTTAGCCTATAAAAGAAAAGGCCTACCAGCCGCTATCTGACCGGCTTGACGGATTACCTCGCGTGTTGCGCGGGATTCGGACCGTGCCTCCGAAGCATCTTGAAGGGCCTTAGCGAGTTTGATCCCCTTCGCCTTATTTTCTATTTCCAAGGACTCGCACTTGGCAGCAGTGTCCTTGAGTTTTTGATCCATCTCGGTCACCTGTTCCTGAAAACGGCGCCGAGCGGCCTGTTCGGCCATCAAGTCCGCAGTCGCCTCATCGGCGGCTGCCTTGCTTACCCTTGCTTCCTCCGTGGCTTGAGAAAGCTCTCTTCTGAGGGTCTCCACTGCGGCGGCACCATCTGTACAACCGTGCATAGTAAAGCTCTTCAACTTCCACAAAAGCATGGAAATAAACAGGCATACAGCAAGATGTATCTTATACTTTGCGCTTGGTCGAGTCACTCTTAATAAGGACTAGATCCTCATCGGCTCACTCCAGTTTCCGTTTGAGTTCAGAAATCTCCGCTGACTGGGCAGTCGCCGCTAACAGAGAGGCCTGTTTTGAAATTCAAATAAAATAGCATGTTACCACCTAACAACTGATTATTGATCCTTTGCTCGCTTTTCTTTCAGAAAACCGAACAGAGTCTCAGGGGCTACTATCTATATACGGGCATATTTCTCATAAAAAAGATCAAAAACATTACATTGCGTAGCTCGAAGCCTGCTAGCAGGCTGGAGAATGCTTCGTTCAGTCCGCTCTTGGCGGACTGAATCTTCTCAGACACCGCACCTATCAGGATGCGGTGCTCGTCTAGGACGGATGCACTTTGAAGAGCGTCCATCGTGGTATTCCACACCTCTGGATTAGCAGAGGTTGCCACTCCCTTTTCTCCCGTAGGGGGTCGTTCACTAGACTTCGGGGCCGTATTGGTCTTCGGAGTAGTCTACGGCTGGGGAATAGATTAACCGGGGCCCTCGTCGCCGGTATCCATGAGGACCATCCTCCGTGACCCTCCGCCAGCCAAGGTATTACCTTCTGGCACCATTAAATCGCCCCCCTGTGTCTCTTCAAGGCTTGCGGGGGGCCTATGAGACGACACCTCGGCATCATCCGCCTTAGGCGGCGGGGAGGCTAATGGAGGTGACCCGCTCTCCATCATCTCCGGTGGCAGATCCCTCGAGGACGAAGATAGTGGGGGAAGATCGCGGGCCAGACTAAAAGATAGAACTTAGAGTTATCATCACAGTTTATTGATTGAATAAGTGTGAAAAATCATGACCACTTACGAGTCGGCTTGGGGCTTAGTCCGGCGCCGGTGCTTTGGGGCAACCTCGGCGTCTGATCCCAAGTCATCGGGGAGGGTAATTTTTTCCCTCTGGGACGCTTCGGCTCCCAGGTCTTCGGAGGCCTCTCTGTTTTTACCCTTGCGAGGAGGATCTTCTTCTTCCTCCTCCTCCTCCTCCTCATTGTCATCATCACCCTCGTGAGAGGACTGGGCATCAGCATCTCCGGACATTGCATCCGAAGTTCTCTCCTCCCTTTTCTTCTTCTTGTCCTTCCTTGTCGGTGCCTGGTATGGCGCCGGGACCAGCATCCTCATTAGAAGAGGATTGGCTGGGTCTTTGGGGAGCGGAGCCGGACATCGGATCTGCTTCGCCTTCTTAATCCAGACCTGTAAGGGGATGGATACTTAGCACCTCCCCCTCGGGTTGTTGAAGCCTATTGGTGTTCGGAGTTTCTAGAATTTACCTCGGAGGACGGATGGTTGAAGTCGAGGCCGGTGTCGTCTGAGGACCTCGGCCACGATTTCTTCTTCTTAAAAAGCAGCTTCCAGATCCCCTTATACATTGTGCCATAGAACCGCTGTAGGGTCCACAACCCTACCAGATTGAACTCCCACATCTTGAGGGGCCGCCTCTGGCAGGGAAGTGCTCGATGGATCAGCATCACTTGGATTACATCGGCAAGGGTAACGTCCTTCGCTATCATACTCTTGACGTGTTTCTGTAGTAGCAGCACCTCAGGGACTGACCCCCAGTCCAGACCCTTGTTGGTCCAGGATGTAAGCCTCAGCAGGGGTCTGGATCTAAAGGCTGGTGCGGCTTCCCACTTGGAGCCGCGGGGTTCTGTAATATAGAACCATTCCTGTTGCCATATTTTGACGGTGTCCACAAAGAATCCCTTTGGCCAATTAACTTTGGGGAGCTTTCTCACCAGGGCGCCACCACAGTCCAGATGTTGCCCATTGACCACCTTCGGTTTCACATTAAAAATCTTGAGCCATAAGCCGAAATTTGGAGGGACACAGAGGAAGGCTTCACACACGACGATAAACACCAAGATGTGAAGGAAAGAATTTGGGGCCAGATCATGAAAATCCAGCCTGTAGTAGAACATGAGACCCCTTACAAAGGGGTGAAGGGCGAATCCAAGTCCATGGAGGAAGTGGGGGATAAACACCACCCTCTCACCGGGGCCCGGAGTGGGGATGATCTGCGCCGGATCGGGAAGCATGTGCTTAATTTCCGCGGTCAAATACCGTGCTTCCCGCAACTCCTTGATGTTCTCCTCCATGATGGAGGAGGGCACCCACTTGCCTTGAGAACCGGCCATGGTCGGAGGAGTTGTTGGGAAGGGAAGAGCTTGAAGTTTGGGCGCTGGAGCTCGGGGACGGAGAGGCAAAGAGAATGAGGCGTGGGGTGGAACAGATGGGTTCTATCCACTTATATGGACTGCGAATATCAAGCGTCTCCTCCCTCAAGCCTTAAAACTCACCTGTTCCCAAGGGGTCACGTGAACCGCATGAATAGGTTACCAAAACTCGTATTGATGAGAATCCCGTAATAAGGGGGTACGATCTCTGCTTTGACAAGACATGTCGCCAGAGGTTGCGTATCGAAGCGCGAAACGGGAGGCCGAAAAACAGTTCGAAGTAATAAAACAGCTGGACGTAACGTCTCACCAGTGAAATATTCGGAGGATGGAACTTATATGTATTCTAATTCAGAGGTATGACTGTTGTACAGAGCCGGATATAGTACTGACGATCAACTGCTTTGAAGAATTCGGAGGAGGAACCCGCCTTGCAATGCCGAAGACAATCTGCGCGCCAGACACATCGTCATTGAAGACTGGTTCAGGGGCTACTGAGGGAGTCCTGGATTATGGGGTCCTCGGGTGTCCGAGCTACGTGATGTGGGCCAAACAGATGGGCCATGAAGATACAAGATAGAAGGCCTTCCCTCGTGTCTGGATGGGACTCTCCTTGGCGTGTAAGGCAAGCTTAGCGTGCGGATATGAATATTCCTTTCTCTGTAAACTGACTCTGTACAACCCTAGCCCCCTCTGGTATCTATATAAACCGGAGGGTTTAGTCCGAAGAGACAGTCATAATCATATAGGCTAGACATCTAGGGTTTAGCCATTACGATATCGTGGTAGATCAACTCTTGTAACCCCTATACTCATCAAAGTCAATCAAGCAGGATGTAGGGTATTACCTCCATTAAGAGGGCCCGTACCTAGGTAAACATCGTGTCCCCTGTCTCCTGTTACCTTCGATCCATAGACGCACAGTTCGGGACCCCTACCCGAGATCTGCCAGTTTTGACACCGACACCAGCCTCCCAAACCAGCACCGGTGGGACTGCCTGCTCCCGCCTCCCGTGACCGACTGTGTTGCCGCACAGGCCGCACCGCCCCACCCTAGTCCATTGATGGCCAGGACATTCCTCTACTCACCCACACCTCATGTTATTTTTCGGCGACGGTAGCTAAACCAGTAAACCCTCGTACTCCCCACCGAGTGGGCAACCACTACCGAGTCTTCCCCGGCTCCAGGTCGTTCCCTTCCTAGGCCTCGCCATCTTCCACCGCCCTGGTGCTCTCGGTGCGGCGTGGTCAATGAATGACATCCATCGGAAGAGGGTTGTACGTGGACAGGCTGACAGCTGGGTGCATGGCCGCACACAAGGAAGTGCCTCCTTATTACGCGCAAAATAATGATTCATCCACCTGACAGTAGGGACCCACCGGAAGGGCCTCTGTATTTCACAAAAAAAACTTTCCTCGCGCTGACAGCTCGGACCCACCAGCTATATCTTTGCACGGAAGGACGTGTGTCCTTATTACGCATAAAAGAATGAATACTCCGCCTGCTATCTGGGACCCATCATAGTTGGAGGCTGACTTGTGGGCCTACTAAGTTGACGCGGATGGAGGGCTTTGTCAACTTAGTCAATATGAAAGATTCTAGCTCCAGTGATCGTACTATGTCCATCCAACGGCCATAGTGCTTCTTCAACCTCTGGTCTTGTTGCTCTAGACGCCCAAACCAGCGTCGGTCGTGCCACCTGCTCCTGCCTACCGTGGTTGGCTCTACTGCCGCACAGGCCTCACCGCCCCACCCTACTCCCATTGCTAGCCTGGCCATCCTTGTACTAACCCAGACCTGTTGTTATTCTCTAGCGACGGCAGCCTCACACTATATCCCAACTAGTAAACCCTCGTACGCCCCTCCGCGTGGGGAACAATTGTCAAGTCTTCCTCGGCTTTGGGTCATTCCCTTCCTAGGCCTCTCCGTCGTCCACCGCCTTGGTGCTCTCAGCCCTGGGTGATTCTGGTAATTAATGTCAACATATCTCTTGTTGGACTAATGATTTCATCTAGTATGCTTCAGATAAGTTCAACGATGGAGTGGCATGGACTAGAGGATGTGGAACCCTTTCGAGATGATACGGACAAAGGATTGGCTCAAGCTCAAAGCTCAGGACTCTACAATTTTCATTTTAGTGATCCAAGATCACATTGAGTCCATAGGAAAGCCAATACTATTAAGAGGGGATGAGGTGTTGCTTAATGGCTTGCTTGCTCAAAGTGCTTAGTGATATGCTCCACAGCCCTCAACCACTTTCTCACATCCACATATGTACCAAACCAAAAGTCAAACTCGGCCCCACCGAAACTTCCTATCCGGCGCCACCGAGTTCTCTTGACATAGCCACTGCCAGAAACGCTAATCAATTCGGTCTCACCGATGGGATCTCGGTCTCACCGAGATGGGCTTGCAAACTCACTATTGCCTATTGCATTAATTTCGGTCTCACCGAAATATGAAATCGGTCCCACCGAGTTTGCATGGCCAACTCTGTGTTTTAGCTCATTACCAAAATCGGTCCCACCGAGTTTGTGTAACCCGTCCAACTGAGATAAGGCGTTACCCTAACCCTAGCACATCGGTCCCACTGAGTTGATCATGTCGGTCCCAACGAAATGCCTAACGGTCACATTATGAACCAAATCGGTCCGACCGAGTTTTTTTGGTCATACCGAGTTTGGTGATTTGTGTGTAATGGTTAGATTTTGTGTGGAGGATATATATACCCCTCCACCCACTCTTCATTCATGGAGAGAGCCATCAGAATATGCCTACACTTCCAACATACATTTTCTAAGAGAGAACCACCTACACTTGTGTTGAGGTCAAGATATTCCATTTGTAAGTGCATCTAGTGCCACCCCTAGTTGGTTTTGGAGTATTGACGACAAACCTAGTTGAGGGACTAATGTGTTTGTGAGAATTGCAGGATAACACAGGTAGAAGTCCCTCATTGATTCGGTTTTCCTACCAGAGATGACCCCTAAAAATGTATGAAGACATTGAAGTCAAAGGTGGTATGTGAAGACATTCACATTGAAGTCTATGACAAGAGAAGACATCGTATGAAGACTATGGAGCGCGAAGACTTAGTTGTTTCGTTGTTTGTATTTCTTTGTTGAGTCATAGGAACCACCGTACTGTTAAGTGGGGTCCAAGAGAACCAGTCAGAATGACTGAAGTGATGCTTAACCAGAATCCTATGTCTTCGAGCGAAGACTATGAGAGCAAATCTTGTCCAGAGTTGGATAAGTCAGCTTTGCTTGTAGCCCAAGTAAATTTGTCGTGTGTGTTTGAAATCTGACCGTTGGAACATGTGTCAGTTCCTTAGTGACCGAGGGTCATTTTGGACAAATCAGGTCGGGTTGCCTAGTGGCTATAAATAGCCCACCCCTACAACCATAAACGGTTGGCTGCTCAGAGTTAGTGTACGGCTTTTGTCGTTTGAGAGCAACCCACCTCGAAGCCTTTGAGAGAGAATTCCTTGCGAGGATAAAGCCCTAACCACCCAGAGCCAAAGAGAGTTAGGCATCACTGAAGTCTTCATGTCTGTGTGATCTGAAGACTTATTACACTTGAGGACTGTGAATCCTCCAGCCGGTTAGGCGTCACGTTCATAGCATCCAAGAGTCATTGTGGATCGCCGGTGAACGAAGTCTGTGAAGGTTTGGAAGTCTACCTTGAAGACTTACCAGAGTGATTGGGCAAGGACTGGGTGTCCTTAGCTCAAGGGGAATAAGGTGAAGACGCGGTCTTCTTAGTTGAATCTCATCCTCCCTAACCAGACGTACAGTTGTCAAAGCAACTGGAACTGGTCCAACAAATCATTGTCTTCAACGAGTCACTGGTTTCATCCTTCCCATTCCTTTACTTACTGTTGGCCCTGGTGAAGTCATTGCATGATTGCATTATCGTTTGTCTTCATTGAGTGACTGTTTGTTCTGATTGGCTTCACTATATCTTCCTACCTGATCTTTGCTGCCTAGCTGCTATTAGTCATTGTGCTTTCACTTCATTGAATATTTGACTATGGTTTGCCTAGTGTAGTCTACCTTCCGCCGCATGGTAATAGGTTCATTTCTATCGTTTGTCTTCGAAACTTCCATGCTTTGAAGACTTTCATAAAAGTCGCCTATTAAACCCTCCCACCTCTAGTCGATCACTAGCACTTTTACCATCCCAACCACATAAATCTTGATCTCTAGCCTTCCCCAAGTTGCTTTCCACTCAAATCATCTTTCTACCAAATCCAATCCTATGAGAGAGAGTTCAGTGTTGGGGAGACTATCATTTGAAGCACAAGAGAAAGGAGTTCATCATCAACACACCATCTATTACCTTTTGGAGAGTGGTGTCTCCTAGATTGGTTAGGTGTCACTTGGGAGCCTCCGTCAAGATTGTGGAGTTTAACCAAGGAGTTTGTACGGGCAAGGAGATCGCCTACTTTGTGAAGATCTACCCTAGTGAGGCAAGTCCTTCATGGGCGATGGACATGGTGGGATAGACAAGGTTGCTTCTTCGTGGACCCTTAGTGGGTGGAGCCCTCCGTGGACTCGCGCAACCATTACCCTTCGTGGGTTGAAGCCTCCATCAACGTGGATGTACGATAGCACCACCTATTGGAACCACGCCAAAAATCTCCGTGTCTCCAATTGCATTTGCACACTCCAATCCCATCCCTTTACACTCTTGCAACTTGCATGATTTACTTTCTGCTGCTCATATACTCTTATCATGCTTGCTTGATGTGTATTGTGAATGTTTGAACTTGTACTAAAACTCCACTTCAACTTAAAGAATTTAAAAACTGCAACTTTTCTTGCTAAAAGTCTATTCACCCCCTCTAGACACCTCTTCTCGATCCTTTCAATTGGTATTAGAGCATTAGTCTCCATTGCTTTGGTTTAAACACCTTTGGAGGAAGATGGATGAGTCTATGTTGGGGAGTCTTGGACATAGAGTGCCTATACTTGATGGAGAATACTTTCATGAATGGAAAAATGAGATGCTTGAGATCTTCGATGAATATCATTTGAACAAGTACATTACTAGCCCTTGTGCACCTCATGCTGATCCTTTGCATCCTACTCTTGATGAGTCTATTAACATGATCCGTAATCTTAGAACTATCAATTTAATCACTAGAGGTTTGCCTAGAAACTTGCTTGCTAGCTTGCCTGCTCTCGATTGTGCCTACACCATATGGGGATTCCTTGAGGAACGTTTTCCAAACTATTCCTTGAAAAACTTAGATGATATTCTTCATAAGTCTATTGCCTTGAGTAAGATGAGTTCCAATGATCCCAAATTTGGTGACTGTTTATTTGAGCTTACAAATCTTACGAGTGCCAAAGGAGATGTTGGAATCATTAGCAATATCATTTCCGAAGTCATTAGAATTCATAGAGATGAACATTGTTATGGTCATACTTCTAATGAATCACTCTCTCTAGGAATTTGATCCACCACATGACGATGTTGAACATGGATACTACGATGAGGATGATGATAGTGACTATGATCTTGATGATGCAATGAGACACTTTGGTCTTATGGCTAATCTTCGTGGCTACATGACTAGAGGAAAGGAATGGGTTCTTGATAGTGGGTGTACCGATCATATGATCAGAGACAAAGATATGTTTCGTGAGCTTGCTGAATACGACGGTCCTCGAAAGTATGTCACTTTTGGTGATAACTCAAAGGGTAAGGTGGTTGGCCTTGGTAAGGTGTCCATCTCACATGATATCTCCATACAAAATGTTATGCTCATTGAATATCTTGGTTACAATTTACTTTCCGTGTCTAGACTTGCTGACTTTGGTTTCAATGTCCTATTTACTGAAGTAGATTGCCAAGTGTTTCATAGAGATAATCATAAAATGGTCTTTACCGGTACACGTAGAGGTGATCTTTACATTGTTGATTTCACTAAAAAGGCTCAACCTAGAATTGCCTAATTGCTAAATACTCGAAAGGTTGGTTGTGGCATAGAAGGTTAGGTCATGTGGGCATGCGAAATCTTGATAAGCTTGTTAAAGGTGATCATATCCTTGGAGTAAAAGATGTTATATTTGACAAAGATAGACTTTGTAGTGCTTGTCAAGTAGGAAAACAAGTTGGAGGAAGCCACCCCGTGAAGAACATTATGACCACGAGAAGACCGCTCGAGCTACTTCATATGGATCTTTTTGGTCCCAATGCCTATAAGAGTCTCGGTGGTAACTCATTCGGTCTAGTTATAGTTGATGATTTTTCAAGATTTACGTGGGTGTTCTTTCTTGATGATAAATCAAAGGTCCAAAAGATCTTCAACAACTTTGCTAGGAAGGCCCAAAATCAATTTGAAGTGAAGATTAAGAAGGTTCGTAGTGACAATGGAACGGAGTTCTAGAACACAAATGTGGACACCTTTCTTGACGAAGAAGGGATTTCACACAAGTTCTCGGCTACGTACACGCCTCAACAAAATGGAGTTGTTGAGAGGAAGAACTGAACTCTTATTGAGATGGCAAGAACGATGCTTGATGAGTACAAGACTCCAAAACACTTTTGGGCGGAAGCCGTTGAGACAGGTTGTCATGCACCAAATCGCTTGTATCTTCACAAGCTACTCGGCAAGACGGCATATGAGCTCCTCACCGGTAATAAACCCCAAGTTGGATACTTTCGAGTATTTGGCTCAAAGTGTTACATTCTTGATAAGCATCACTGTTCTAAATTTTCTCCTAAATCTCACGAAGGTTTCCTACTTGGTTATGGCTCAAACTCTCACACTTGCCGTGTCTACAACAGTTTCACCCGAAAGGTTGAAGAGACGGTAGATGTGAAGTTTGATGAATCTAACGGCTCGCAAGTAGAGCAATTACCAATTGATGTAGGGGATAAAGACCCTTCAGAAGCAATCCAAGAGTTGTCTATTGGAAAGATTCGACCAAAGGAGGTGAAGGAGAGTACCTCGTCCGTCCAAGTGGAGGCTTCCACCTCACAACAAGGTGAACCAAGAGTCGACATGGAAGCATCCACGAGTGGGACACGCCAAGATGAAGAAAACGAGGAAGTACACCAAGATGAGCCTCATCAACCTCCTCCACCAAGACAAGAGAACAATGATGCCAATAATGAAGAAGGCCAAGAAGAAGAACGAGATGATGAATAAGATGCTCCACCCCGACCCAAACAAAAACTCCCACGAGTTCGAGCAAGAGTCTCAAGAGATCATCCCGTCGAACAAATCTTCAATGATATTCAAATCGGGAGAATCACTCGCTCTAAAACTCGTTTGGCTAATTTTTGTGAACATTATTCATTCATCTCTAGTATTGAACCTATGAAGGTTGAAGAAGCCTTGGAAGATCCAGATTGGATAAACGCCATGCATGAAGAGCTACACAACTTTGAGACAAATCAAGTGTGTACATTGGTTGAGAAGCCCGACAACAACCACAACATCATTGGTACCAAATGGGTGTTTCACAACAAGCAAGACGAAGATGGTCAATTCGTCCACAAAAAAGCTCGTCTAGTCGCCCAAGGCTACACTCAAGTCGAAGGTATGGACTACGGTGAGACATATGCCCCCGTTGCTAGACTTGAGTCCATCCGCATCTTACTTGCCTATGCTAATCACCATGATATCACTTTATACCAAATGGACATTAAAAGTGATTTTCTAAATGGTGAAATTGAGGAGGAAGTTTATGTTAAACAACCTCCCGGCTTTGTCAATCCTAAGAAACCCGATCATGTTTACAAAATTCACAAAGCTCTTTATGGTCTTAAACAAGCTCCTAGAGTGTGGTATCAATGCTTGACCAAGTTCCTCATTGAGAAAGGCTTTGAGATTGGAAAAATAGATTCTGCTCTTTTTACTAAAAGGGTTAATGGTGAGTTATTTGTATGCCAAATTTATGTTGATGATATCATATTTGGCTCCACTAACCCTCATTTTAGTGAGAAGTTTGGAAAGCTAATGTTGGAGAAGTTCGAGATGTCTATGATGAGTGAACTCAAGTTCTTCCTTGGGTTGCAAATCAAGCAAACTAAGGAAGGCACCTTCGTTTCTCAAACAAAGTACACCAAGGACTTATTCAAGAAGTTCAACATGCAAGAAATCAAAGGTATGAAAACTCCCATGCCAACTAGTGGACATCTTGATTTGACCAAGGACGGCAAATCGGTTGACCAAAAGGTTTACCGCTCTATGATTGGATCATTGTTATATCTATGTGCCTCCCGTCCTGATATTATGCTAAGTGTGTGCATGTGTGCATGATATCATATGGCCCCCAAAGAATGTCATCTTAAGGCTGTGAAAAGGATAGTGAGATACTTAATACATACACCAAATTTTGGCATTTGGTATCCTAAGAGGTCCTCCTTTGATGTTGTTGGCTATTCCGATTCGGACTATGCCGGAGACATGGTTGATAGGAAGTCCACTTCGGGAACTTGTCAATTTCTTGGTAGATCTCTTGTGTCTTGGTCTTCGAAGAAACAAAACTCGGTATCCTTATCCACCGACGAAGCGGAATACATTGTCGCCGGTTCATGTTGTGCTCAATTACTTTGGATGACCCAAACTCCTAAAGATTATGGGATCAATGTCAAACATGTTCCATTGATTTGTGACAATGAAAGTGCTATTAAGATTGCTCACAACCCCGTGCAACATTCTCGAACTAAGCATATTGAAGTTCGTCATCATTTCATTCAAGATCATGTTGCTAAAGGGGACATTGATCTTAAGCATGTTTGCACTGATAAGCAATTGGCGGATATATTCACCAAACCGCTAGATGAGAAAGTTTTTGCTGTTTAAGAGGTGAATTGAACATCATTGATGCTTCAAACTTGGAGTAGGAACTCCATTTGGATACATGCAAGGCATGAATCTATGACTAATCCTCGATACTTCTCTTATGATGATGATCATATGTCTTGGATATATTTTCACCCTTGCATGTTATCTAACCCTTGTAGGTACTTGGATGGATCTAAATCTATGAGATTGCAACTCACTCACATCTTGAGCAATTTCTACATCACCAAGTCTCTACACAATGGTGGTTGATGACGAGGAAGCATGAAACCCTTCAACATATCCTTTGACAAATTCTATATATCAAATTTCATTTGGTATCAAATTTCATGATTGTCATTTTGGACACACAAGTGCTCTTCCTTGCAAGACTAACCCATGTAGGTAGATGAACTCAACTCCAAGTGGTGCTCCCAACCATTCTTGCGCTACATCAACCTTGAGCACCCCACGCAAGTTCAACTACATGATCAAGATTAACACCACCACCCAAGGTATGTCATTCCATCTTAGAGAAGCTTTACCTCAAGTCATAGTTCAAAGCAACTCAACAAGATGTGAATACATCAAATGCTTAAACAAAAAATGGTAACCCCATTTTGAGCTTAAACGATGACTATGACTTATGATCAAGTGTTCTCACTTGACTCCTTAGTCAATATACTCTAACATAGGTGACTTTGTAACCACCCAATTCTAGATGAAGTTCTCTAGTGTTTCCTTGAGTTTTTGCATTTGTCCTTTGCATATTTATCCCCTTTCCTCTTTCAAAAAAAACTTCATCTAGATTTTTCTTTTTAGTTCTGCATTTTTTCTGCATCCTATTCATCGCAAATCTTTCAGTTAATTCCTTGCAAATCTTTGTGAGATCTTATTTGCCTAGTGAGCTGAGGTGACAAGTGTTCTCTCTGTATTGAACTCGGTCATACTGATCTGTTGCTTTCGGTCAGACCGAGCTAATTCAGTACCACCAAAGACTACAACTCGGTATCACTAATTTCACTGCAGAGAAGACAATTGCCATATGTTCCTGTAGTTTTATTCCAGCTCCACTCAATGATTCTTGTCATCTACCAGCATCACAATCTATATGCTGCTTTGCTCTGTGACTCAAGGACCAAACCTATTTTGACTCACACTCAAGAAGAACCCTTCTTGTAAATTGATGTCAAAGGGGGAGAGAGATCACATCAAAGCTTATTCTCTTCAAAGGGGGAGAGAGAAAAAGAGGTAATCAGATCAAAGGCCCCAGATGCTTGGTGTTCAAGAGGAGAGAAGTCACATGTCTTTAAGAGGGGAAAGACATGGTTATGTTATGTTTATGTTTATGATCTATTTTTGCTCTGATTTTGTTTTCCCACATTCTCCCATTATCCATTACAAGATTCAGGGGGAGAAAGACTGCTGGGGAAGGAAATCTTTGAATTCATTGTCCTTTGGGGACATGTCTACATCCAATAGAGTACTCAGTACTCACTCTCTACATGTCATCCCAGTCTTGGTACTCTTGTGGTTCGATGTTCTTGCTCTGCTCAGTAGATGTTTCTGTGTTATGTAACCTTGTTTACTCAGGTTCATCTCCTTCAAAGCTAGCTCAAGACCACAAGGTAAGTATATGCATCACACTCATGTGCATGAAGATTTCTTGCTAATGTACATATTGTTTCCAAGAAGGAATCATGAGCATGAAGTTACAACTTCATATAGTTACATCATTTGCTCTGATGCATATAGCCAATATACATGTAACACATTGCTTACTCTGTCATGCTTATGCGTTCACATGCTCTTATATCCCATATTTACATGATTGCATACATATAGGAGCAGCCTATGCATATTACATGTCTTTCCAAAGCTTTACTTGTTATTCTCTATATCTTTATCTAAAGCTTTGATGTATGTTGTCATCAATTACCAAAAAAGGGGGAGATTGAAAGCACAAGTGCTCCCTGGGTGATTTTGGTAATTAATGTCAACATATCTCTTGTTGGACTAATACTTTCATCTAGTATGCTTCAGATAAGTTCAACAATGGAGTGGCATGGACTAGAGGATGTGGAACCCTTTCGAGATGATACGGACAAAGGATTTGCTCAAGCTCAAAGCTCAGGACTCTACACTTTTCATTTTAGTGATCCAAGATCACATTGAGTCCATAGGAAAGCCAATACTATTAAGAGGGGATGAGGTGTTGCTTAATGGCTTGCTTGCTCAAAGTGCTTAGTGATATGCTCCACAGCCCTCAACCACTTTCTCACATCCACATATGTCCCAAACCAAAAGTCAAACTCGACCCCATCGAAACTTTCTATCCGGCGCCACCGAGTTCTCTTGACATAGCCACTGCCAGAAACTCTAATCAATTCGGTCTCACCGATGGGATCTTGGTCTCACCGAGATGGGCTTGCAAACTCTTTGTTGCCTATTGCATTAATTTCGGTCTCACCGGAATATGAAATCGGTCCCACCGAGTTTCCTTGGCCAACTCTTTGTTTATCTTATTGCCAAAATCGGTCCCACCGAGTTTGTGTAATCCGTCCAACCGAGATAAGGCGTTACCCTAACCCTAGCACATCGGTCCCACCGAGTTGATCATGTCGGTCCCACCGAAATGCCTAACGGTCACATTATGAACCAAATCGGTCCGACCGAGTTTTATAATTCAGTCCCACCGAGTTTGGTGATTTGTGTGTAACGGTTAGATTTTGTGTGGAGGCTATATATACCCCTCCACCCACTCTTCATTCGTGGAGAGAGCCATCAGAATATGCCTACACTTCCAACATACATTTTCTGAGAGAGAACCACCTACACTTGTGTTTAGGTCAATATATTCCATTCCAACCACATAAATCTTGATCTCTAGCCTTCCCCAAGTTGCTTTCCACTCAAATCATCTTTCTACCAAATCCAATCCTATGAGAGAGAATCTAGTGTTGGGGTGACTATCATTTGAAGCACAAGAGCAAGGAGTTCATCATCAACACACCATCTATTACCTTTTGGAGAGTGGTGTCTCCTAGATTGGTTAGGTGTCACTTGGGAGCCTCTGTCAAGATTGTGGAGTTGAACCAAGGAGTTTGTATGGGCAAGGAGATCGCCTACTTCGTGAAGATCTACCCTAGTGAGGCAAGTCCTTCGTGGGTGATAGCCATGGTGGGATAGACAAGGTTGCTTCTTCGTGGACCCTTCGTGGGTTGAGCCCTCTGTGGACTCGCGCAACTGTTACCCTTCTTGGGTTGAAGTCTTCATCAACGTGGATGTACGGTAGCACCCCCCCTATCGGAACCACACCAAAAATCTCCATGTCTCCAATTGCGTTTGCACACTCCAATCACATCCCTTTACACTCTTGCAACTTGCATGATTTACTTTCCGCTATTCATATACTCTTATCATGCTTGCTTGATGTGTATTGTGAATGTTTGAACTTGTGCTAAAACTCCACTTCAACTTAAAGAATTTAAAAACTGCAACTTTTCTTGCTAAAAGTCTATTCACCCCCCCCCCCCCTCTAGACACCTCTTCTCGATCCTTTCACCCGCCCTCCACGGGGTCCCTCCACCGGATACTGTTCATCCACCCCCACCTCCTTGATCAGGGTCATGTTCGTCCAGCGTCAACGGCCTCTACTACCACGGGGTCCTGTTCATCCAACCCACACCGGGAACTGTTCATCCAACCCCCACCGGGGACTATTCATCAAGAGGCTGCTTCGATCGGCTTCAGTTAGTAGCAGTAGAGAAGCAATCACTCAGGTTCCGTTAATAGCAAGGGATCAATCGGGGTTCAGTAATGTAGCTAGTGCAATCGCTCGGGTTCAGTTAGAGCCCAACTCATCGCTCGGGTTCAGTTAGAGCACAATGTCTCGCACACACACACGTACGTGTACAAGAGAAACGCGAAAACCTCCGTGCATCGCTCGACCCGACCACCCACCGTAACCGGGAACTCCCTGAAATTTTCCTCACCCTCGCTTCTACCATGATTTTTCCGTCATGGAAGGCCCAAAGAATGTCATGTAGGTGCGTCTCCCGCCTGCCCAGGACGCAAAACCCATTTTCTGTCATGATTTTTTGTCATATAAGTAGGATCCCACCACATCTATGATGATACCGAGTTTTGTCATAATTATCGTCATAGAATTGTCATAAGCATGACAGAAAAAATTGTTCGGCCCAAAATGTCACGGATGTCTTTTTTTGGTAGTGCACCTTGCTCGCATCCTCTCCATTAATGGCGCCCGAGCCACTGTTTAATATGGGCGGCCTTACTGTTCGCCTCCCATTCCCCTCCCTCCCGCAGACCTCCACCAATGCCATGGCGTGGAAGGATCATCTTCCACTAGTCTTCAAGTTTGGTGAAGTTGACTCTGAGCCGGAGGAGATAGAAAATAAGGAGGAATGGGACCTCATAGACATGGCCCTGAATGAGTTGGCTGCGGCAGTTGCTGCCCCGCGCCCATCCCAGCTCCCATCCTCGCACCCGCGCCAGCAACCATTCCCGTAGCATTTATGGGCTGGTTGCTGAGCACTATCACAGAGCTGGAAGCCGCGGGCGTCAGTGAGGTCTCCGCGGACCCGCATGAGCTCGTGTACATGCCAGCGCCAGTGCCCGTGCCCGTGAGTGCCCCTCCACCCACCGCGGCGCCGGTCCCTGTGATTTTGCCTGCACCCGCCGCGCCCGTGCTCGTGCGTGCACCCACTCAGCGCATGGGATGCCGCTGTCGACCGCTACCTCGCAGCGCCGCCAGTTGCCGTCCTCCCGCGCCCCGCCCGTCGATCGTGTGACGACATGATGTTTGATTTCCAAGTGAAGAACATTATGTGCTGCCTTGAAGACTTCAACAACGGCATCCGATAACAACAACATCGGCGCAGCATGCTGCCTCCGCCGCCGCCGGAAATAGTTTTTTTGGGTTTAATGTTGTTCTCGATCATATGAATATAATTTCGCAGTGTGACCAAATGAAAGATATGGTTTGAATGAACTTGCATTTTTCTGTCTTAATGTACAGACTTATCAAATGATTTTGTTTTAAAAAATGCCAATGGTTTTTAAATATAAAACACTCATCGCAAACGTTTTACTTAGAACACCCGTATGCAAACTGAAACTTCCCCGGGAAGCCACAGGAAAATGTGCCGAGCAGGATTTGTGCAGCTCTTGATCGCAATCGTTTTAGATAGAACACCCGTATGCAAAGTGAGATCTATGGTCTTCCCCAGTAAGTCAAGGGAAAATTCGTAGCGCAGGATTTGTGCATCTCTTCAACGCAAACGGTTCAGATTGAATACGGTATGCAAAGCCAGACTTCGGTGCTAAGCCAAGAGAAAATGTGCCGAGCAGGATTTGTACATCCCTTCAACGCAAACAATTGTTTCCGATGACCATGTACAGACAATTTGGTAAGATTAGCGTCTGTCATATTAGGTATATTCACATTTGTCAAACTGGAAAGATTGACATTTGTTGATCTAGTAACATTGCCATTTTTCAACCTTGTAACACTGCGATTTGTAAACATATACAGCTAAAAATCACTAGCACTATCTAATTTTTGCAACTAAAATTCCGTAATTAAGCATAGATTTCATTCATAGATTAAGAAATCGTTCTTTATAGAAACAGTTCAACTCGACAATTGAAGCAACCAAACTTTTCCCCAATTGTTACCAACCACGTACTGAAATAGCTAGTTCAACTATATATACTAGCTAATTTTAAGTACGTTGTACAGTTTCACCACATCTATAGTCAGATAAACTAAACAAAATAGCCCCTAAATACTAATACTACGGAGGGGCTTTGTACTACTTCCGACAGCCTATCCTCTGTCGAGCGCTCTTAGTAAAAGGCAGAGGAGGAGGAGCCTACCGACGAGCTGGACAACTACAATACAGTGACTGTCGCTGCTGCACATTCAGTGACGCTCACCTCGAACGCCCTCTACCGCTCCAAACGACCCCTCTCGACTCCTGATTCCTCGCCTCTGCGGTGGGGTGTGTTGCGGCCATGGCGGCGATAAGGCTCTTTGCATGCTCGACGAGGCACTCCTCCTCCTTGAGGGAGTCCTGGATTAGGGGGTCCTCGAACGGTCGGATTATATACTTTGGTCGGACTGTTGGACTATGAGGATACAAGATTGAAGACTTCGTCCCGTGTCCAGGTGGGACTCTCCTTTGCGTGGAAGGCAAGCTTGGCAATTTGGATATGTAGATCTCCTCCCTTGTACCCAACTTTGTGTAACCCTAGCCCCCTCCGATGTCTATATAAACCGGAGGGTTTAGTCCGTAGGACAACAACAATCATAATTATAGGCTAGCTTCTAGGGTTTAGCTTCTACGATCTCGTGGTAGATCAACTCTTGTAATACTCATATCATCAAGATCAATCAAGCAGGAAGTAGGGTATTACCTCCATCGAGAGGGCCCGAACCTGGGTAAACATTGTGTCCCCCGCCTCCTATTACCATCAGCCTTAGACGCACAGTTCGGGACCCCCTACCCGAGATCCGCCGGTTTTGACACCGACATTGGTGCTTTCATTGAGAGTTCCACTGTGTCGTCACGATAAAGGCTTGATGGCTCCTTTGATCATCGGTAATGATGCGATCCAAGGTGAGGTTTTTCTCCCCGGACAGATCTTTGTATTCGGTGGCTTCATACTGTAGGCCAACTCGCTTGGCCATCTGGAGCAGATAGAGAGCTACGCCCCTGGACATCAGGTCAGGTTTGGAAGCTTGAACTATACTGCCAACATCCGCGGAGACTTGATCTTCAACGGATTCGAGCCCATGTCAGGTGCGCCGCACAGTCACGACGAGCATGACTTAGCTCTGTCATCGGACGGTGTTCGGGAGATCACACATGTGGCTACTCAGGCCCTCAATCCGGAGTAGATCGTGCAGTCCGAGGACGGGTGGATAGACCCCGCCACGGAGGCTGCACACTCAGTGGTGATAGAGCCGAATACTGACTTCACCTCCTATGAGACCTGTGTTATCGGACCCTTGAATTCGTCCCCGGCCACAGGCTCCGAACTGCTTGCGTCCGTGCCTATCGAATCTGACTGGGCACCGATCATGGAGTTTACATCCACGGATACCTTTCAGCACTCGCCCTTGGGCGACGTGCCAAATTCATTGAGGTCTCTCTCCTTGTTAGGAGATCCTTGGCCGAACTATGTCCTGCTTGAGTGGGAAGCGGACGACGAAATTCATTCCCCACCCACCACGCACTTAATAGCCATTGTCGACAACTTAACCGACATGCTTGATTTTGGCTCCAAAGACATCGATGGTATGGACGACGATGCAGGAGAAGAACAGGAACCACCGCCCACAGGGTGCTGGACAGCCACCTCATCATATGATATATACATGGTGGACACCCCCAAAGAAAGCAATGGCAATAAGGCAATGGAGGATAACCCCCTCGAGAAGCAATCTAAACACCAGCGTCATCGATGCCGCTCTAAGCCCCTCCATAGCAAAAGCAGTGATATCGGCACAAGAGACAATAATGCTATGGACAGTGCCGAAGATGAAGACAATCCCCTCCAGCCAGGCTTCGAGCGGGAGGATGGGCAAGCGAGCCCTAACGAACAGGCGACAGACGGAGAATCAGGGGATGACAATTACATGCCCCTCTCCGAAGACGAGGTGAGCCACGGCGACGAAGAATTCATCGTGCCTGAGGATCCCGTCGAGCAGGAGCGCTTCAAGCGCCGGCTTATAGCCACAGCAAAAAGGCTGAAGAAAAAGCACCAACAGCTTCAAGCTGATCAAGATCTTCTAGCAGATAGATGGACCGAGGTCCTGGCAGCCGAGGAATACGAACCCGAGCGCCCAACCAAAAGTTACCCAAAGTGCAGGTTGCTACCCCAACTCGAGGAGGAAGCATTAAAACCTACACTACAAGCCTATGATGTGGCTGACTGGCCACCTCGTGGCCGAGACAAAGCGGCATATCAGCTCGAAGTCCAGCCCGCACCCCGTCACCAGTCAAACAAAAACACCAAGGCCCGAGGCTACACGCATGACCTTTGAGACATATTGGAAAACAAAGCAGGACATACAAGATCGATCTACGGATCACAGGGGCGCGCCCAACGCGTGACGACGACCGTCACGCTGGATATACTAAAAGCAAATCCGGTCGGGCCGAATATAGCAGACAAGACTCGTATGAACTGCGTCGTGATATAGCCTGGCACAGAGGCGCCGCACACCCCCTATGCTTCACCAACGAAGTAATGGATCACGAATTCCTAGAAGGGTTTAAACCCGTAAACATTAAATCATATGATGGTACAATAGACCCCGCGGTATGGATTGAAGATTTCCTCCTCCACATCCACATGGCCTGCGGTGACGATCTACATGCCATCAAGTACCTCCCATTAAAACTCAAAGGACCAGCTCGGCATTGGCTGAATAGCCTGCCGGCAAACACCATTGGCAGTTGGGAGAACTTGGAAGACGCATTCCTTGGCAACTTCCAGGGCACTTACGTGTGACCACCGGATGCTAATGACCTGAGTCACATAACCCAACAGCCCAAGGAGTCAGCCAGGAAATTCTGGACTCGGTTCCTAACTAAAAAGAACCAAATTGTCGAATGTCTGGATGCCGAGGCCATAGCGGCATTTAAGCATAACATCCGTGACGAGTGGCTCGCCCGACACCTCGGCCAAGAGAAGCCGGAATCCATAGCAGCCTTCACGACACTCATGACCCGCTTTTGTGCGGGCGAGCACAGCTGACTGGCTCGCAGCAACAACACATCAAGAAATCCTGGAAATTCAGATGCCAGAGATAGCAACGGCAAGCCACGTCGCAACAGACACAAACGCCACAACAACAGTGACAACACCGAAGACATGGCAGTCAATGCCGGATTCAGTGGCTCTAAATCCGGTTAGCGGAAAAATCCGTTCAAAATAAGCAATCCGGGCCCGTCCAGTTTGGACCGCATACTTGATCGCTCATGCCAAATTCACGGCACCCCCAATAAACCAGCCAACCACACCAATAGAGAATGATGGGTGTTCAAACAGGCCGGCAAGTTGAATGCCGAAAACAAGGAAAAGGGGTTGCATAGAGACGACGAGGAGGAGCCCCGGCCGCCGAACACAGGAGGACAGAAGAAATTTCCTCCCCAAGTGAAAAGTGTGAACATGATATACGCAACCCATATTCCCAAGCGGGAACGGAAGCGTGCACTAAGGGACATCTATGCGATGGAGCCAGTCGCCCCAAAGTTCAAGCCATGGTCTTCTTGTCCGATCACTTTCGATCGCAGGGACCACCCTACCAGTATCTGTCATGGTGGTTCTGCCGCATTGGTCCTTGACCCCACCATTGACGGATTTCACCTCACTCGAGTCCTTATGGACGGCGGCAGCAGCCTGAACCTGCTCTATCAGGATACAATGCGCAAAATGGGTATCGACCCCTCGAGGATCATACCCATAAAAACCACCTTTAAAGGTGTCATACCAGGTGTAGAGGCCTGTTGCACGGGCTCAATCACACTGGAAGTGGTCTTCGGATCCCCGAACAACTTCCGAAGCGAGGAGTTGATCTTCGATATCGTCCCCTCTCCACAGTGGCTATCACGCATAGCTCGGACGAACCGCATTTGCGAGATTCAATGCGGTACCGCATTATGCATACCTCAAGCTCAAAATGCCAGGACCTCGCGGGGTTATAATAGTTAATGGAAACACGGAACGCTTGCTCCGTACGGAGGAGCACACTGCGGCCCTCGCAATAGAAGTACAAAGCAGCCTTCTGAGGCAAACCGCCAATTCGGCGATAAAGCCCCCGGACACCTTCAAGCGAGTCCGGAGTACCCTGCAACAGGATCGCCCGGCATGTTTTGAGCTCGCCTAGCAATCCAGCCTCCGTCCCGGTCCCAGTCAAGCAGCAAAATTTGCGCCGTGCGTCCATAATGACGCACTCAAGATACCATGGGCATAGGCGGAGGCACGGCTATGGCACGACCCACAATGCGGCTCAACCGCCTTATGACCCGTATATCTTTACCATTTTCTTCCTTCCAGGACCCTATTCTCTGAAGGCCCTCTCCGATACCCTGATTACCGGAACCATCACGGGAAGGAAACACCAAGGAAGCAAGAAGCTTTGACGTACAAGGGAATCCCCAGGTGGTCTCTGATAACGATCGTTATACCTGTTTTACATACCCACACGCAGCCTGCCCTTGGATAGGACATGTCAAATAGTCCAATTTTTACTTATTGCACTACTTGTATACATACGCTTTGACGTATCATCTAAATTACAATGCATAGCGTTAGCTTATTATTGCTTTTTTCCCTGTCTGCTCATTTACGACAAATTGCAACCGTACATTCTAGTACGTCCAGTGCGCCAGGGGCTTCAGTGTACCCCATAACACGGCAAGAAAAGTCTGAACACTTCCGACAGTGCGGCACCCCGAACTTATAGCATTATATGCATCAGCTCTGAATCATGTCTTGGGTCAATAGTTGGGTTTGCCCGGCTCCCATGTCTTGGTACCTTACGTTCCATTATATCGGCTAAGGTAGCACTGGGAGAACTACTGTGATTGTGTCCCGGTTCTTCCGGACGAACACCCCAGTAGAGAAAGCTGAAAACTGACTGTCATGATGCGGCGAGAGCTGGTCACTATTCGAGAGGTCTCAAATCCTTAAAGATTTTTTCCACTTCGGGCGAGGAATCGGCCTTGTCCGATTTAGGCGTATATAGCGCCCCAAGTTTGGCCTTCTGAATACTAGGGGCTTCGCCAAAATTTAAAATTGTAGACTTCTATGGCTAAGTGAGAGTGATAAAGCTGTATAGTCCGATTGCCTTGTTCGTTACGCTAAACACCTCCTTAAAGGACCGAAAAAATTGGATAAAGAGTGTTTAAGATTTATCCCGAACACCGCAGTACTAGTTACATGGGGGCAGAAGCCGACGACTGGCAAACTCTCAGATTTTATAACGGCCGCACAGAAGGTAATATTATAAATCGACAAGCATTATATAGCGCACATGAACTCGTTTTCATATTATAGGATCACATGAGTACATTCATTCAAATATTACATCCTTAGCACATTCCTCTGCCACAAGGCGGGCACCCTTCACGACACTATCATAATACTTTTTGGGGTGGCGATGCTCCTTGCCCTCCGGTGGCCCCTCCTTCACCAGCTTTTCGGCATCCATCTTTGCCCAGTGCACTTTCGCACGGGCAAAGGCCCTGCGCGCACCTTCAATGCAGACGGACCGCTTTATGACTTCAAGCAGTGGGCAGGCATTCACAAGCTACTTTACTAGGCCAAAGTAGCTGCCAGACAGGGGCTCGCCAGGCCACATCCGGACTATGAGACCCTTCATGGCCAGTTCGGCTGCCTTGTGAAGCTCGACCAATTGCTTCGGTTGGTCGCTCATGGGCATCGGATGTTCGGTCCCAGTATATTGAGACCAGAACAAATTTTCCGTCAAGCTCCCTTCCTCGGCCCGGTAGAACTCCGCGGCATCCGATACGCTGCTGGGTAGATCTGCGAACGCTCTTGGAGAGCTTCGAATTCGGGTAAGTAAAAGGAAAGTTTCCTTCACATGCTTGTTTTGCATAATGAATGCCTTACCCGCCGCTATCTTCTTGACCGCCTGAATCTCCTGGAGGGCCTTTTGAGCTTCGGCCTTGGCATTTTGTGCGTTCTCGAGGGCCTTCGCAAGCTCGGACCCCCTGCGTCTTAGAGTCACGCTCCAAGGACTCGTATTTTTTGACGAAATCCTGGAGCTCTTGCTGAACCTCGCCGACTCGGGCCTCTTGCTTCTCGCGCTCGATGCGCTCCTGGGCCGCTCTGTCTTCGGCCTCGGACAACACCTTCTTCAGGGCCGCCACTTCGGTCGTGGCCCCTAGCAAAATTCATGATGATCCCATGATCTAGTAATCACTTTTTTTTCTTTATCAATATACAGACGGGGTGTCACTTACCTTTGTTCTCTTCGAGCTGCCTCTTGGTAAGGCCGAGCTCTTCCTCGGACCGCTCAAGGTCCCGCTTTAGTCCGGAGACCTCCGTAGTACAAGCGGCAGCGGCTAGCAGCGAAGCATTCTTATTCACATAGACATATTCTGATTAGACTCCTGTGATTATTATTTGATCATCTGTTCGACCTTTCTTTGCGAACACCAAACAGAGCATCAGGGGCTACTGTCTATGCTGTGATATTTTCTCATAATTTGATTACTTACCTCAAAGCCTGTTAGGAGGCTGGCACAGGCTTCGGTCAGTCCGCTTTTGGCGGACCGAACCTTCTCGACCACCGCACTCATGATAGTGTGGTGCTCTTCGTCAATGGAAGCGCCGCGAAGCGCTTCCAGCAAGTTGTCCAATGCCTCTGGATGGACAAAGGCCATCGGCACAGACGGCTTGCCCCCCTTAGCGAGGGGTCGCCTTACAAAATCCGGAACCATAGGAGGTTCCGGCGCAGTATCCGGCTTGGGGTCAAACTTGGTGCGGCCCCCGTCATTAGAGCCCACGGAAGTCTTGCCCCCCATGCGCCCAGTTGGTGCCCTTTGAGACAACACCTCGATGTCGTCCGTGGGCTGGGGGGAGGTGCCTGTCGAGAGTGAATCGATGTTCATCGCCGACTAGCCCAAAGACTCATCCGAAGAGGATACGTCGATATGGGCTTTGGATGGACTGCATGATCATGTTTGACATGATAAGAAGTAATAAAACAAAACATACCAGAACTATTATAGTATCTGGATACTTATGACTTCGCCAGGGGCTTGTCCCTGGGCAACCACTCCTCGTCGCTATAAGCGGCTATTGTGGAGTAGTCCGGAAGGAGGGTCCTTCCCTTCTTGGACACTTCGGCCTCCCCAGATGGGGCGGACTTCCTTTTCCTGTCTCCCCCGGCTGGGGGGGACAACTTTCCTCTTCCTCCTCCTCGTTCTCGTGGGAGGAGTGCGCCTCGGTGTTTTCGGACGATGAGTCCGATACAACCTTGCGCCGGAGACCTTTTCTGGTCCCCGCGGCCTTCTTCTCCGGCGCCTCATAGGGCGCCGGAACCAGCATCCCCGTTAAGGGAGCCCTTGCTGGATCTTCAGGCAGTGGGGCTGGACAATCGATCTACTCCGTTGTCGCTACCAGTCCTGTTAAAATGTCGTGGAGGCTCAGATCCCTCACATGATTATACTGGGGAAAGGAACATCTTATGAGATATAAAGAGCTTACCGGATTGGCAGGGAGCTTTGTGCTGAGTCCGCGATCCTCGGTAAGGGGAGCAGGTACCTCGGCGGCCTTGAACAGTACCCTCGAGATGTCTTGGTGCGTCATGTCGAAAAGCTCTCGCGGCGTCTGGTGCTTGGCCGGGTCGAACTCCCACATATTGAATGCCCATCTTTGACACGGAAGGATCCGGCGGAAGAGCATGACCTGGACCACGTTGACAAGCTTGATTTTCTTGCTTATCATATTTTTAACACAGTTCTGGAGTCCGGTCAGCTCCACCGATGAACCCCAGGATAGGCCCTTCTCTTTCCAAGAGGTGAGCCGCGTGGGGATGCCGGATCGAAATTCGGGGGCCGCCGCCCAGTTGGTGTCGCGCGGCTTGGTGATGTAGAACCACCCCGATTGCCACCCCTTCACGGTCTCCACATAGGAGCCTTTGAGCCAGGTGACATTGGGCATTTTTCCCACCATAGCGCCTCCACACTCCGCTTGCTGGCCAACCACCACCTTCAGTTTCACGTTGAAGGTCTTCAGCCACAGGCTGAAGTGGGGCTTAATGCGGAGGAAGGCCTCGCACACGATGATAAACACCGAGATGTTGAGGATCAAATTGGGGGCCAGATCATGGAAGTCCAGCCTGTAGTAGAACATGAGCCCGCGGACAAATGGGTGGAGGGGAAATCCCAGCCCGCGGACGAAGTGGGTGAGGAATACAACCCTCTCTCATAGGGTTCTGGAGTAGGGATCATCTGCCCCGCGTCTGGGAGCCGGTGTGCGATGTCTGCGGCCAGGTATTCGGCTTCCCGGAGCTTCGTAATGTTCTCCTCCGTAACGGAGGAGACCATCCACTTGCCTCCCGCTCCGGACATGTTTGGAATGGCTTTGCGGAGAAAATGAGAACTTGGGTGCTGGAGCTCGAGTGTGCGAGAATGGATGGGCAGGGGAATAAGAAGGTGTGGGTAAAAAAGAGGAATCCTTGTCCCTTTATAAAGGCAATAGAAACTGCGCGCCTCCCTACTTGCCCCATAAAATCGCTTATTCCCCAAGCGCCGCGATTTATGGCGCGGTTTGGTTACCCATATCCCTATTGATGAGAATCCCATGATAAGGGGAACATGATCTCTGCTTTGACAAGATGTGCCAATAAAACCGCCTCGCAACACGTGCAGTGGCAGGCTGGGAAAATGGTTCGTAATGATCGGGCCACGGCAGGACGTCACATTATGAAAAGTTGTCAGCAGATTAGATTTGTGGAATAATATACTCTCTACAGTGGTATGTAGAATTTGTTTTGCAGAGCCGGACACGATCATTGTGTTCAAAATCTTCTATGGAGTATTTAGAGGAGGAACCCTCCTTGCAATGTCGAAGACAATCTGCGCGCCGGACTCGTCATCATTGAAGCCTGGTTCAGGGGCTACTGAGGGAGTCCTGGATTAGGGGGTCTAATGTCTACTACACAACCTTCTTCTTGTAGACGTTGTTGGGCCTCCAAGTGCAGAGGTTTGAAGGACAGTAGCAAATTTCCCTCAACTGGATGACCTAAGGTTTATCAATCCGTAGGAGGCGTAGGATGAAGATGGTCTCTCTCAAGCAACCCTGCAACCAAATAACAAAGAGTCTCTTGTGTCCCCGACACACCCAATACAATGGTAAATTGTATAGGTGCACTAGTTCGGCGAAGAGATGGTGAAACAAGTGGTATATGGATAGTAGACAAAGGTATTTGTAATCTGAAATAATAAAAACAGCAAGGTAGCAAGTGATAAAGGTGAGCGTAAACGGTATTGCAATGCTAGGAAACAAGGCCTAGGGTTCATACTTTCGCTAGTGCAAGTTCCCTCAACAATACTAACATAATTGGATCACATAACTATCCCTCAACATACAACAAAGAGTCACTCTAAAGTCACTAATAGCGGAGAACGAACGAAGAGATTATGGTAGGGTACGAAACCACCTGAAAGTTATTCTTTCCAATCAATCTGTTGGGCTATTCCTATAAGTGTCACAAACAGCCCTAGAGTTCGTACTAGAATAACACCTTAAGACACAAATCAACCAAAACCCTAATGTCACCTAGATACTCCAATATCACCTCAAGTATTCGTGGGCATGATTATACGATATGCATCACACAATCTCGGATTCATTTATTCAACCAACACAAAGGACCTCAAAGAGTGCCCCAAAGTTTCTACCGGAGAATCACGATGAAAACGTGTGCCAACCCCTATGCATAGGTTCATGGGCGGAACCCGCAAGTTGATCACCAAAACATACATCAAGTGAATCACGTGGTATCCCGTTGTCACCACAGATACGCACAGCAAGACATACATCAAGTGTTCTCAAATCTTTAAAGACTCAATCCGATAAGATAACTTCAAAGGGGAAACTCAATTCATTACAAGAGAGTAGAGGGGGGAGAAAACATCATAGGATCCAACTATAATAGCAAAGCTCGCGATACATCAAGATCATACCACCTCAAGAACACGAGAGAGAGAGAGAGAGATCAAACACATAGCTACTGGTACATACCCTCAGCCCCGAGGGAGAACTACTCCCTCCTCATCATGGAGATCACTGGGATGATGAAGATGGCCACCGAAGAAGGATTCCCCCTCCGGCAGGGCGCCGGAACGGGTCTAGATTGGCTTTCGGTGGCTACGGAGGCTTCTGGCAGCGGAACTCCCGATCTATTGTGCCCCCTGATGTTTTTAGGGTATATGGAGATATATAGGCGGAAGAAGTACGTCAGGGGGGCCACGAGGGGCTCACGAGGGTTGAGGGCGCGCCCAGGGGGTGGGCGCGCCCCCTGCCTCGTGACCTCCTCGTAGATCCCCCGACGTGCACTCCAAGTCTTCTGGGCTTCTTTCCTTCCACAAATGAGTTCCGTGAAGTTTCAGGTCAATTGGAATCCGTTTGATTTTCCTTTTCTTCGAAACCCTAAAATAGGGTAAAAAAACAGAAACTGGCACTAGGCTCTGGGTTAATAGGCTAGTCCCAAAAATGATATAAAAGTGTATAATAAAGCCCATAAACATTTAAAACAGTAGATAATATAGCATGGAGCAATCAAAAATTATAGATACGTTGGAGACGTATCAGCATCCCCAAGCTTAATTCCTGCTCGTCCTCGAGTAGGTAAATGGTAAAATCAGAATTTTTGATGCGGAGTGCTACTTGGCATAATTTCAATGTAATTCTTCTTAATTGTGGTATGAATATTCAGATCCGAAAGATGCAAGACAAAAGTTCATATTGACGTAAAAATAATAATACTTCAAGCATACTAACTAAGCAATTATGTCTTCTCAAAATAACATGGCCAAAGAAAGTTCATCCCTACAAAATCATATAGTTTAGTCATGCTCCATTTTCGTTGCAAAAGAATGCTCTCATCATGCACAACCCCGATGACAAGCCAAGCAATTGTTTCATACTTTAGTAATCTCAAACTCATAAACTTTCACACAATACATGAGCGCGAGCCATGGATATAGCACTATGGGTGGAATAGAATAATGAGGGGGTTATGTGGAGAAGACAAAAAGGAGAAAGTCTCACATCAACGAGGCTAATCAATGGGCTATGGAGATGCCCACCGATTGATGTTAATGCAAGGAGTAGGGATTGCCATGCAACGGATGCACTAGAGCTATAAATGTATGAATGCTCAACCAAAGAAACTAAGTGGGTGTGCATCCAACTTGCTTGCTCACGAAGACCAAGGGCACTTAAGGAGGCCCATTGTTGGAATATACAAGCCAAGTTCTATAATGAAAAATTCCCACTAGTATATGAAAGTTACAAAACAAGAGACTCTCTACTATGAAGATCGTGGTGCTACTTTGAAGCACAAGTGTGGTAAAAGCATAGTAACATTGTCCCTTCTCTCTTTTTCTCTCATTGTTTTGGGCCTTTTCTCTTTTTTATGGCCTTTCATTTGGGGGGGGGGGCTTCTCTTTTTTTATGGCCTTTCTCTTTTTTTATTCATCACTTGGGACAATGCTCTAATAATGATGATCATCACACTTCTATTTTATTTACAACTCAATGATTACAACTCGATACTAGAACAAAGATGACTCTATATGAATGCCTCCGGCTGTAACATCCCAAATTTTGAATTTGGAATGTTATACATTAGATCATCATGCATATCATATTTTATTTTGCATTTTGGTTGATCCTAGAAATTCTACGCAACTCAATGACCCACGGAGAGAGTTGGGGATTTCGTTATTTTCATATTTGAGTTTTCTCAAATTTTGAGAATAGGATCATTTGATTTTATTTATTTTATCATCAATTATTTCTATTACAAAAATATGAGAGAGGGAATAAAATGACTTTCCAAAAATAAAGAAATATTGAGGATTTAATAAAAAAATCAAATAAGATTTTATTTCGGAGTTTTTCGGTGTTTTATTCGAATTTAGGAAAAATGTGCGTTTTTCAAAATTGCATTTAGGGCCCAAATAAATGTTCACCTTGTGCGGCTTGATTTTAGAAGCCCGCGAAAATTTATTTCGGAATTTTTGGAGTCCGTTTAGTATTTCTTTTTATTTTTATTCCGAGCGGAATGATTAAAAAAACGAACCGACTTCGGGCCGTACCCGAGCGGGACACCTCCCGGGGGCAGCCTTTAAATAGCGCCGCCCCGAGCCGCCCCAGCACATCAGCCCCGCCTCGATCCGCGCGCGCCACCTGAGCCACCGCCGCCCGAGGTTCGTCGCGCCTCGTTTTCCGTGCCGAAAAAAAGAGAGAAAAAAAATTCGGTGTTCGTCGTTTTTCTTTTTCTCGGATTAAATCCGCGATTTTTCTGATCGCGATTCCTGATCCGATTTTTGTTTTAGTTTAACTTTTCGCTCGTTTATCGGAATCAGGCGATTCAAGCGCCTAGAGTTTCGTCTCGAAACACTCTATCTGTTTAACCAACTTAAACAAGTTTTTGTTACTGTAAAATTTGCCCTAGATCCAGATTAGTAGAATGAAGTTGTTTTCTTTCGTCGTTTGTCTTTCGTTGCTTCGTTCGATTTGATTCTTTTTGCCAACCAGAGTTCTTAAGTTGAACCTTCTGGTTAGATCTCTTATTTGAGTTTTACCCGTGCATTAGAAGAGTTCTTATTGTATGCTTGTTTGTTTGTCTGCGATAGAGTACCCGGAGTGCGTCGCCTGTTACTTCGAATCGTTAGGTTTCACGGATCATCAGCAAGGCAAGTAACACTTTGATCATACCTTTTCTACTACCCAGTTTTATTGCATTAGATCAATCCTCACACATTGCATGATTAGGATCTAATTAAATTGTGGGATGGGAAGTAGATGAGCTAGTACCTATTACCTGTTTATTATCAAACCTTTGGGAGTTACTTCTACGTTTGCTTATTATGCCATGCTATGCTAGTAGACGTGGATTGGGTGAGTGATATCCATGACAGATGTGAGATTGTTAATTAATGGTTTATCTAAGGTGGCAACTTAAACACACATCTGGGTGGATTGAGGCACCTGGGTATTCCAGGACTTGCCTGTTTTCTTTTGGACCGCCAGCCAGGCTCAAGAGACTATTCATACTAGAAACTTCCGTGTGCAGCCACAAGCTATTATGGGCTCTAGCATAGTTGACTAAGTCGTGCGAACTCTTACAGTGGTAGACTAGCAGATGTAGGGGGTGTAGGTGGTACGGTCTACCCGATCGTAAGGTGCTAGCACTTCTGAAAGACTATGTCTCGATCATCCGTCTTCTCAAACACCATGTAGTGCGAGAAACCAAACGGAGGCGATCGAGTCTTGTGGGGAAAAGTGCACAAACCTCTGCAGAGTGTAACAAACTAATCATGGTTAGCCGTGTCCCCGGTTATGGACATCTTGAGTATCTAGTACTTGGATTTTCATGTGAATCTCAACATGTTACTCAAAAATTAATTTCATTGGGTTATGTTTAATGATGATGCTTAATTGGGATTGAGAATGCTGTCAACCATTCTCAATGTTTAAAAACCACCATCATAGTTAAATAAATTTATTCCTTTGAAGTAGGGAAAAATTGGCTTTACGCAAAACTGTAACCATAGAGCTTTCCACCAGCCAAATATGCATATAGTATAGTTGTTTCATTCCATTGCTCTCTATGTGTTACATTGCCAGCATATTCCATGTGCTGACCCGTTTTCGGGCTGCAACGTTAATGTTTCAGACTTTTCAGGCGATGATTAAGGAGTTTTTAGGTCGTGGTTCTATACTCAGTGATGTCGTTGGAGTTGATGGACTCACTTATCTTCCAAGCCTTCCGATGTTATCGTTATTAGATGGCCTTAAGCCATACTTATTGTAATAAGTTCTCTTTTGAGACACTCGATGTAATAAGTGTGTGATTGTTACTCTGTTATAAACCCTCCGAGTACTGTGTGGTGTCAGCATTACTGATCCAGGGATGACACTGGAGCACAGAGATCAGATTGTTTGAGGTCTGGTCACTACAGAGATGGTATCAGAGCACACGCTGACTGTAGGACACGACCACTAAGCTAAAAGACCTAGATCACTACTCATTCTCTTCTCTTCTGACCTCTCATCTTTTCTACTCTTTAGGATGGCGGATGCAAGGAACAAGTTCACACAACCGGATGAAGATACACCCTTTGGACGTCACTTGAAGGAAGTCACTAGATACCTGAATATAGGAGTACCAAGCTTCACAGGAACCTACAACGCCACTTTACCTGAAGAAGAGCGCTGGATGATTCAAGTTCAAGTTCCGGGAAGGACGTTCATGCCAGTCACTGAGCCCATAGAGTTTTCTTTTGATGCACCAACTTGGAGTCTAGGAAAGAGCAAGGCATCTCACATCGCCATGGGACGCATTGGAGAAGTCTACCGCAAGGATCTCAAGGATACTATCTACCAGATTTGTGGGTGCCGAGATGAGCACTGGGAGATGATCAGCACCAGAAAGGATAGATCAATTGCAGCCTTTATCCAGGAGTTAAACCAGCACATTCGATGACAGGAGAACCAGATGTGCGCCGACATGATAGATCTGAAGAAGGCTAAGACTAGAATCAAGGAACTGGAGGAAGAACTCAAGGCTACACGTGAAGATTATGAAGAGGAAATTGAAGTATTGGTGGAGAAGAATGACGACCTGATCAAGAAGATTGGAATATTTATGGGAGACCCTACGCCAGTAGAGGAAGACGAAGAACCCAAGTAGATTAGCCCGGAAGACTACATCATCATCGACGGCTATGTTTATGAAGCTGGAGCAGATATCATGGAGTCTGCAACCGAAGAATATTTCTAGTAGACCACCTCATTAGTAGTAGTAGTCCACCATGTAAATATAGTAGTCCGAGCACTTTTGCGATAGATAGATCGATTGTATGCCCTTGTTTGATTGAATGAAGTGAATTGTTTGCTTTTGCCTCATGTGCATATGGGTAGTGTTTTCTCTTTAGACCCCCTATATTCTTATATCTCATCTTTTCTAAACCCTCAGATGCCTCCGAGACGTGACCCCGAATATGCCTTTCCATCGGAGCTCACCCAGTTGATCCAGCAGCAGAACACATTGATGCAGTTACTAGTCCAGAATCAGAATCAGGGGAACAACAACAACAACCCACCACCACCACCACCACTTGTTGACCACTTAGCCCGTTTTCCTAGGCTGAATCCATCGGTGTTTTCCAGTAGCACCGAGCCGATAGTAGCAGATGATTGGCTCCACAAGACAGCTAGGGAGTTGACCACAGCAGGATGCACAGATGCGGAGAAGGTGAAGTTTGCCGCACATCAGTTAGAAGGACCCGCAGCATCATGGTGGGAGAATTTCACAACCACTTTCCCTGTAGACACTGTCACATGGGACCAGTTTCAGCAGGCTTTTCGTACTGCACATGTTTCAGCAAGAGCTATGGCCATGAAGAAGCGTGAGTTTCGCAACTTGCGCCAAGGAGGGCGGACAGTTGGCCGGTATGTGGAGGAATTTAGTAAGCTAGCACGTTATGCCCCAGATGATGTCGCTGCGGATGCAGCTAAGTAGGAGAAGTTTCTGGAAGGACTGAATGATGAGTTGAGCATGCAGTTGATGGTAGCCACCTTCAACAACTACCAAGAGTTGGTAGATCGTGCTCTTATGATTGAAGGCAAGCAGCAGCAAATTGAGAATCGCAAGAGGAAGTATGGGCAAGGGAAGTACGATTCAGGAGCTCAGCAGAAGCCACGTTTTACCCCTAGACCGGGAGGACATTTTCAGCATACCCATGGAGGAGGTAGCTCGCACAATCACAATGGCACCAAGAATGGTAATGGCAATGGAGGAAGCAACGTCCAAAACCGCACCAACCCCTCAACCCCAGCCAAGAAGGACTTAAGCCAAGTCACTTGTTTTAAGTGTTCGAAGGCGGGACATTATGCAAATGAATGTCCTGAATTACAAAAATGGAAATAGCAATGGAAGTTCTGGGAAGAAGTCGAACCCTTTTAACAGGGGACAAGTGAACCACCTTAGCGTGGAGGAGGTTGAAGCTCAGCCCGATGCAGTAATAGGTAAGTTTTTGGTTAAGTCATTTACTGCACTCATTCTTTTTGATACTGGCGCATCGCATTCATACATCTCAAGGGGATTTGTGGATAAGTATAACCTACCAACCCAAGACCTTAGGTCACCCATGTTAGTAACCTCGCCCGGAGCAGAGTATGTGGCTAGTCTATGGAGTGATCGGTTACCATTAAGGATGGGTAACTATGTTTTTCCCTCAGACCTAATAGTATTGGAATCTCAAGGATTGGATGTGATATTAGGCATGGATTGGTTATCAAAGTATGAAGGGAATATTGAATGTGCTAGTAAGTCAATTTTGCTTACCACCCCAGAAGGGAGAAGGATCAAGTATGTATCCCGGCATGTGCCAAAGAGGACTCAAGTAAATGGCCTAACAGGAGTTGTGCAGGAGGAAGTACCAGTGGTAAGGGATTTCCCTGATGTATTTCCAGAGGAGTTGCCAGGCATGCCACCGGATAGAGATATTGAGTTTTTGATTGAGCTATTGCCAGGCACAGGGCCAATATCAAAGAGACCATATAGGATGCTAGCAAAGGATTTGGTGGAAATTAAGAAGCAGATTAAGGAGTTACTGGATAAAGGATATATTCGCCCAAGTTCTTCGCCTTGGGGATCACCAGTACTTCTAGTGGAGAAGAAGGATGGATCGTTAAGGATGGTTGTAGATTATCGAGGATTGAATGAAGTAACGATCAAGAACAAGTACCCGCTACCAATGATCAACGAAGGAGCTAAGGTATTTTCCAAGATCAATCTGCGATCAGGATACCACCAGTTGAAGATTCGAGAATAGGATATTCCGAAGACATATTTTACCACCAGGTATGGGCTGTATGAGTATACTGTTATGTCATTTGGTCTGACTAATGCACCTGCCTATTTTATGAACATGATGAACAAAGTGTTTATGGAGTTTTTGGATAAGTTCGTCGTAGTGTTCATTGATGATATCCTGGTTTATTCGAAGAATGAAGAGGAACATAAGGAGCATTTGCGTTTGGTACTTGGAAAGCTCAGAGAACATCAATTATATGCCAAATTCAGCAAATGTGAGTTTTGGATGAAGGAAGTAGGATTCCTCGGACATGTTATATTTGGAGAAGGTATAGTAGTTGATCCCGCTGAAGTTGAAACCGTGACCAAGTGGGAAGCCCCAACAACAGTTGGAGAGATCCAGAGTTTTCTTGGACTCGCAGGATACTACCGGAGATTTATTGAGAATTTCTCAAAGATTGTGAAGCCTATGACTGATTTGTTGAAGAAAGATACCAAGTTCATATGGATAGAGGAATGTGAGGCTAGTTTCCAGGAGTTGAAGAAACGTTTGGTTACCTCACCAGTGTTGATTTTGCCAGACCAGACCAAGGATTATGAGGTGTATTGCGACGCTTCACGTCGAGGACTTGGAGCAGTGCTTATGCAGGAAAGGAGAGTTGTTTCATATGCCTCAAGACAACTGAAGCCTCATGATTTGAATTATGCTATGCATGATTTGGAGTTAGCAGCCGTAGTGCATATATTGAAGACATGGAGACATTTTCTCATTAGAAATCATTGTGAGGTGTACACGGATCATAAGAGTTTGAAGTACATTTTCACACAGAAGGAATTAAATCTCAGACAAAGGAGATGGTTAGAGCTTATCAAGGATTATGATATGAAATTACATTATCACCCCGGAAAGGCTAATGTAGTAGCAGATGCATTAAGCCGCAAGAGCCATGTCAATACATTAATGACGGGAGGAATACCAAGGGAGTTAGCCGAAAATCTTCGTGAACTATGTTTGGAAATAGTTCCGAGAGGTTATGTAGCAGCAATGGAGATTCAGTCAACCTTGATGGATAAAATCAGGGAAGCTCAGAAAGCTGACAAAGAGATTGCCGCTATAAAGGAGAAACTGAGCAAAGGAAAAGCTAAAGGATTCCGTGAGGATGAGCACGACACCTTATGGTTTGAAGACCGCATTTACGTGCCCAATGACCCGGAGATCAGGAAGTTGATTTTACAAGAGGCACACGACTCACCGTATTCAATTCACCCAGGAAATACCAAGATGTATCTGGATTTGAATGATATTTTCTGGTGGACCGGAATGAAGAAGGATATAGCGGAGTATGTAGCAGTTTGTGATGTATGTCAGAGAGTAAAGGCAGAGCATCAGAAGCCAGCAGGATTTTTACAACCATTGCCGACACCCGAATGGAAGTGGGATAAGCTAGGCATGGATTTTATCATGGGATTGCCTAGGACTCGTTCAGGCTATGACTCGATTTGGGTTGTAGTTGATCGATTGACGAAAGTAGCTCATTTCATCCCGGTAAAGACCACTTACACCAGTGCTAAGTTGGCAAAGATATACATGACCAGGATCGTATGTTTGCATGGAGTTCCAAGGAGTATCGTATCAGATAGAGGAACCCAGTTTACCTCAAAGTTCTGGAAGCAGTTGCACGAAACTTTGGGAACCAGGCTAGAATTCAGTACAGCTTTTCATCCACAGACAGATGGACAGACCGAGAGAGTCAATCAGATTTTGGAGGATATGCTGAGAGCTTGTGCGCTAGATTATGGATCTAGTTGGGACGATAATTTGCCATATGTAGAGTTCTCTTACAACAATAGTTATCAAACCAGTTTAAAGATGGCCCCTTTCGAAGCTTTGTACGGAAGGAGGTGCAGGACACCATTGTCATGGGACGAAGTTGGAGACCGCCAGTTGTTTGGACCTGACTTGATTAAGGAGTCTGAACAGAAGGTGAAGCTGATTCGCGATAGGCTCAAGGTAGCCCAGTCCAGACAGAAAAGTTATGCAAATTCTAAACGCAAGGAGACAGTTTATGAAGTAAGAGACAGAGCTTATCTTCGAGTATCTCCACTTCGGGGAACAAAGCGTTTTGGAGTTAAAGGGAAGTTAGCACCACGATTTGTAGGACCATATCGAGTTTTGGAGCGTATGGGAGAAGTGGCCTACAAGTTGGAATTGCCCGAAGGATTGTCAGGAGTACATGATGTGTTCCATGTTTCTCAGTTAAAGAAATGTCATGCGGAGATGGCTGACATACCGTTGAGAGACACAGTGCCTTTGGAAACTATTCAGTTGGATAACGATTTGACCTACGAGGAGAAACCAGTCAAGATTCTCGAGTTTGCCAGCCGAGTTACTCGCAGCAAAGTTATTAAGTTTTGCAAAGTTCAGTGGAGCCACCACACGGAGGATGAAGCCACCTGGGAACGAGAGGAAGATTTGCTCAAAGACCACCCTCACCTATTTTCTAGCCAACAAGAATCTCGAGGGCGAGATTCATCTTAAGGGGGGTAGGTTTGTAACATCCCAAATTTTCAATTTGGAACGTTATACATTAGATCATCATGCATATCATATTTTATTTTGCATTTTGGTTGATCCTAGAAATTCTACGCAACTCAATGACCCACGGAGAGAGTTGGGGATTTCGTTATTTTCATATTTGAGTTTTCTCAAATTTTGAGAATAGGATCATTTGATTTTATTTATTTTATCATCAATTATTTCTATTAAAAAATATGAGAGAGGGAATAAAATGACTTCCCAAAATAAAGAAATATTGAGGATTTAATAAAATAATCAAATAAGATTTTATTTCGAAGTTTTTCGGTGTTTTATTCGAATTTAGGAAAAATGTGCGTTTTTCAAAATTGCAGTTAGGGCCCAAATAAATGTTCACCTTGTGCGGCTTGATTTTAGAAGCCCGTGAAAATTTATTTCGGAATTTTTGGAGTCCGTTTAGTATTTCTTTTTATCTTTCTTTCGAGCGGAATAATTAAAAAACGAACCGACTTCGGGACGTACCCGAGCGGGACACCGCCCGGGGGCAGCCTTTAAATAGCGCCGCCCCGAGCCGCCCCAGCCCATCAGCCCCGCCTCGATCCGTGCGCGCCGCCGCCGACGACGATCCCGCCGCCCGAGGTTCGCCGCGCCTCGTTTTCGGTGTCGAAAAAAAAAGAGAAAAAAAATTCAGCGTTCGTCGTTTTTCTTTTTCTCGGATTAAATCCGCAATTTTTCTGATCGCGATTCCTGATCCGATTTTCGTTTTAGTTTAACTTTTCGCTCGTTTATCGGAATCAGGCAATTCAGGCGCCTAGAGTTTCGTCTTGAAACCCTCTATCTGTTTAACCAACTTAAACAAGTTTTTGTTACTGTAAAATTTGCCCTAGGTCCAGATTAGTAGAACGAAGTTGTTTTCTTTCGCCGTTTGTCTTTCGTTGCTTCGTTCGATTTGATTCTTTTTGCCAACTAGAGTTCTTAAGTTGAACCTTCTGGTTAGATCTCTTATTTGAGTTTTACCCGTGCATTAGAAGAGTTCTTATTGTATGCTTGTTTGTTTGTCTGCGATAGAGTACCCGGAGTGCGTCGCCTGTTACTTCGAATCGTTAGGTTTCGCGGATCATCAGCAAGGCAAGTAACACTTTGATCATACCTTTTCTACTACCCAGTTTTATTGCATTAGATCAATCCTCACACATTGCATGATTAGGATCTAATTAAATTGTGGGATGGGAAGTAGATGAGCTAGTACCTATTACCTGTTTATTATCAAACCTTTGGGAGTTACTTCTACGTTTGCTTATTATGCCATGCTATGCTAGTAGACGTGGATTGGGTGAGTGATATCCATGACAGATGTGAGATTGTTAATTAATGGTTTATCTAAGGTGGCAACTTAAACACACATCTGGGTGGATTGAGGCACCTGGGTATTCCAGGACTTGCCTGTTTTCTTTTGGACCGCCAGCGAGGCTCAAGAGACTATTCATACTAGAAACTTCCGTGTGCAGCCACAAGCTATTATGGGCTCTAGCATAGTTGACTAAGTTGTGCGAACTCTTACAGTGGTAGACTAGCAGATGTAGGGGATGTAGGTGGTTCGGTCTACCCGATCGTAAGGTGCTAGCGCTTCTGAAAGACTATGTCTCGGTCATCTGTCTTTTCAAACACCATGTAGTGCGAGAAACCAAACGGAGGCGATCGAGTCTTGTGGGGAAAAGTGCGCAAACCTCTGCAGAGTGTAACAAACTAATCATGGTTAGCCATGTCCCCGGTTATGGACATCTTGAGTATCTAGTACTTCGATTTGCATGTGAATCTCAACATGTTACTCAAAAATTAATTTTGTTGGGTTATGTTTAATGATGATGCTTAATTGGGATTGAGAATGCTGTTAACCATTCTCAATGTTTAACAACCACCATGATAGTTAAATAAATTTATTCCTTTGAAGTAGGGAAAAATTGGCTTTACGCAAAACTGTAACCATAGAGCTTTCCACCAGCCAAATATGCATATAGTATAGCTGTTTCATTCCATTGCTCTCTATGTGTTACATTGCCAGCATATTCCATGTGCTGACCCGTTTTCGGGCTGCAACGTTAATGTTGCAGACTTTTCAGACGACGATTAAAGAGTTTTTAGGTCGTGGTTCTATACTCAGTGATGTCGTTGGAGTTGATGGACTCACTTATCTTCCAAGCCTTCCGCTGTTATCGTTATTAGTTGGCCTTAAGCCATACTTATTGTAATAAGTTCTCTTTTGAGACACTCGATGTAATAAGTGTGTGATTGCTACTCTGTTATAAATCCTCCGAGTACTGTGTGGTGTCAGCATTACTAATCCAGGGATGACACCGGAGCACAGAGATCAGACTGTTTGAGGTCTGGTCGCTACACCAGCGGTGTACCGGGATATGCAATGAACCAAGAGTGACATGTATGAAAGAATTATGAATGGTGGCTTTGCCAAAAATACTATGTCAACTACATGATCATGCTAAGCAATATGACAATGATGTATGTGTCATGATGAACGGAATGATGGAAAGTTGCATGGCAATATATCTCGGAATGGCTATGGAAATGCCATAATAGGTAGGTATGGTGGCTGTTTTGAGGAAGATATAAGGAGGTTTATGTGTGAAAGAGCGTATCATATCACGGGGTTTTGATGCACCGTCGAAGTTTGTGCCAACTCTCAATGTGAGAAAGGGCAATGCACGGTACTGAAGAGGCTAGCAAGGATGGAAGGGTGAGAGTGCGTATAATCCATGGACTCAACATTAGTCATAAAGAACTCACATACTTATTGGAAAAATCTACAAGTCATCAAAAACCTTGGCACTACGCGCATGCTCCTAGGGGGATAGATTGGTAGGAAAAGATCATCGCTTGTCCCCGACCGCCACTCATAAGGAAGACAATCAAATAACACCTCATGTTTCAAATTTGTTACATAATGTTTACCATACGTGCATGCTACGGGACTTCCAAACTTCAACACAAGTATTTCTCAAATTCACAACTACTCAACTAGCACGACTTTGATATTATTACCTCCATATCTCAAAACAATCATCAAGCATCAAACTTCTATTAGTATTCAAGACACTCATAAGAAAGTTTTTACTATTCTTGGATACCTAGCATATTAGGATTATTTTAAGAAAATTACCATGATATTCAAGACTCTCAAAATAGTATAAGTTAAGCATGAGAGTTCATCTATTTGTTCAAAATAAAACTACCACCATGCTCTAAAAGATATAAGTGAAGCACTAGAGCAAATGACAAACTACTCCGAAAGATATAAGTGAAGATCAATGAGTAGTTGAATAATTATGCAACTATGTGAAGACTCTTTAACATTTAAGAATTTAAGATCTTTGTATTTTATTCAAACAGCAAGCCAAGCAAAATAAAATGACATTCTAAGAGTGGCAAACATCATGTGAAGAAGCAAAAACTTAGGATCAACCGAAACTAACCGATAGTTGTTGAAGAAGAAAGGTGGGATGCCAACCGGGGCATCCCCAAGCTTAGATGCTTGAGACTTCTTGAAATATTATCTTGGGATGCCTTGGGAATCCCCAAGATTGAGCTTTTGTGTCTCCTTAATTCCTCTCATATCATGGTCTCCCTAAATCTCAAAAGCTTCATCCACACAAAACTCAACAAGGACTCGTGAGATAAGTTAGTATAAACCATTGCAAAAACCTTATCATACTCTACTGTTGCAAATCACTAAAATTATTATTCAAAATTTCATACTAAATGCCTCTGCATATTTAATAGTCATATCCTCATATAGAATCATTAAAGAAGCAAACATATGCAAATAATGCAAACATAACAGCAATCTGCCTAAACAGGACAGTCTGTAAAGAATGCAGCAACATCCATACTTCCCTAGCTCCAAAAATTATGAAAGAAAATTCCCAATGTAGTAAATTTATCAGATCTTAATATGCAAAAGGTTTCAACATTTTATCACATTCTGACTTTTCTAGGGAATTATTGTAACAGCGGTAAACTTTATGTTTTCAAACAGCAACATGTGGACTTGTAACATAGGCATAGTAAAGACTATCAATGCCACTTTTATTAGAATAAAAGTTGAAAAACATTGTTATAAATAAAAGCAAACAAATCCAAACAAAATAAATTGACGCTCCAAGCAAAACACATATCATGTGGTGAATAAAAATATAGCTCCATGTAAAGTTATCGATAGAAGTGGACGAAAAAGGGGATGCCTTCCGGGGCATCCCCAAACTTTGGCTTTTAGGTGTCCTTAGATTATCTTGGGGGTGCCATGGGCATCCCCAAGCTTAGGCTCTTGCCACTCCTTGTTCCATAATCCATCAAATCTGTACCCAAAACTTGAAAACTTCACAACACAAAACTTAAAGTAGAAAACTCATGAGCTCCGTTAGCGAAAGAAAACAAAAGACCACTTCAAGGTAATGTAATGAACTCATTCTTTATTTATATTGGTGTTATACCTACTGTATTCCAACTTATCTATGGATTATAAACTATTTTACTAGCCATAGATTCATCAAAATAAGCAAACAACACACGAAAAACAGAATCTGTCAAAAACAGAACAGTCTGTAGTAATCTGTAGCTAGCGCAAGATCTGGAACCCCAAAAATTTATGGACGTGAGGAATTTATCTATTAATTATGTGCAAAAAGAATTAACTAAATAGCACTTTCCAATTAAAAATGACAGCAGTTCTCGTGAGCGCTAAAGTTTCTGTTTTCTACAGCATGATCGCAAAGACTTTCCCCAAGTCTTCCCAAAGGTTCTACTTGGCACAAACACTAATTAAAAGCATAAAACCACATCTAAACATAGGCTAGATGAATTATTTATTAGTAAACAGGAGCAAAAAGCAAGGAACAAAAATAAAGTTGGGTTGCCTCCCAACAAGCGCTATTGTTTAACGCCCTAGCTAGGCATGATGATTTCAATGATGCTCACATAAAAGATAAGAATTGAAACATAAAGAGAGCATTATGAAGAATATGACCAGTACATTTAAGCCTAACCCACTTCCTATGCATAGGGATTTTGTGAGAAAACAACTTGGGGGAACAAGAATCAACTTGCATAGGAAGGTAAAACAAGCATAAGTCCGAAATTTTAAGCACATAGAGGCGAGACTTGATATTATTGCAATTCCACAAGCATATGTTACTCCCTCATAATAATTTTCAGTAGTATCATGAATGAATTAAACAATATAACCAGCACCTAAAGCATTCCTTTCATGATCTACAAGCATAGAAAATTTACTACTCTCCACATAAGCAAAATTCTTCTCATGAATAATAGTGGGAGCAAACTCAACAAAATAATTATCATGTGATTGAAAATTAAGATCAAGATGACAAGTGTCATTGTTATCATTATTCTTTAAAGCATACGTTGTCGTGGTTCTAAGTCTGACAGTAATGTAGGGGGGTAGGTATGGAGAGGCAAGATCTTAGCTATGGAGTAGTTGTAAGCACACGAGGTTTACGAGTTCAGGCCCTTCTCGGAGGAAGTAATAGCCCTACGTATCGGAGCCCGGAGGTGGTCGACTGGATTATGTGTGTATGAATTACAGGGGTGCGAACCCCTTACACTGAGGAGGGGGGTGGTTTATATAGAGTTCGCCAGACCCCTCCGGCCCTTAATTATGCAGGGTTTTAAGTACATTAAGGTCGGGCATTACTGGTAACGCCCCTAATAAAGTGCTATGATGACCATAAAAGCTACTTAATGACCGACCGTTAGCATGCGGAGTGACTTTAGGTCTCCTGGCCATCGAGTGGTTGGATCTTGGTCGAGTGATTGCTTCTTGGTCGAGTGTCTCCGAGCCTGTCGAGTGGAACACCTCCGAGTCGATTGAAAGGTGATTTCTTCTAGAGATGTCCTTGGGTAGGGCAGTTAGGACAGGTCCATGACCCTACCTAGGTACATAGCTTCATCATTAGCCCCCGAATGGATCGAGGTTTGACTAGGGAAGGAGTTGAGAACTTCTCCGACTCATTGTTCATGCCATGAGCATATCTTGTTTCGGATCAATGAACCTGAGTGATGACAGCAACTTCCTTTTCAGTCGCCTTGATCCATTCTTAGTTTTTGTCGAGTGAGCTTCTTTACTTGAAAAGCTCTGAGTGACAGTGTGGAGGAGATCTTCCGTCTGACGAGTTGTTCTGCTGCTTGCGGATTTCGCGGGATTCGAATTTTGGGAAGCGCGCGAGACGGGGGAGGCCACAGTAATCGGATGGGATAGGGTGGAGCCGCCTCGATCTACGTGCCACCTTTTTCGCCACGTATCGCATGCGCGACTGTTGTGGGATTTGACAGGATCGTCCGGGCCTACCAGTCAGCCACTCGGAAGTAACCTCATATAAGGCGTCGGACCGGGGTTTCTTGCACAGTGCGTTCTCATTTCCTCTTCTCCTCTTCAGGCTTCTTCGTCGCGCTCGCTCTCGCCCCAGCGCCGCCGCTCCGTACGTGTCTCACCGGCGACGATGGGGAAGGAGAAGACGGTGGCTCTGGAGCGGGCGGCAAAGGCGAAGGGGAAGGCGACCAGTCGGGGTGGATCTTCCTCACGAGCTGGCCTGCCGAAGGGCTGGATCTAGTGCGATTGGATCCGCTCGACGATCCACCGAGAAGACCTCGACGAACTAGCCGACGGAGGACTGATCCCCCATGGATCGGCGTGACTTCTGGGGAAGGAATCCGAGCTGCAACCTCGGGAGGGTGAGTGCGTTCTCCTTGTCACTCATGTCGACCGTGGGTTTTCCTTGCCTCCTCACCCTTTCTTTCGGGGATTTCTGAATTTCTTTGGGCACAACTCCACCACTTCACTCCCAACACAATCGTGTATCTCACTGCTTTCGTGTCTTTGTGCGAGAATTTCTTGGGTTGTTGGCCTCACTGGGTCTTTTCAAGCACATTTTCACCTGTCGTTCTCAGACGGTGAAAAAGGCCAACCCGACTGATGAGAGAACACAAGTGATTCAGATGTGTGGGGGTCTTGGTGTTCAGATGAGAGGGAAAAGTTCCTTTCCGGCCATGATTCTTCCCGACTCGGTCCGCGGATGGCAATCGACCTGGTTTTACTGCAAAGACCAGCCGACACCAGGGCAGTCGACTGGCCTCCCTCCTTTTACCATGGACGGAGTGAGGAAACCCTCCTCTTTGAAGGTGATCCCGGAGGAGAGAGCGCAAGTTAGGGTGTTGGTCGAACAAGTGGTCCAGCTTATCCGTGACGGGGTCACTAGTATGCATCTCTTGGAGGTTTTCCTTCGGCGGTGCATCCAGCCTCTTCAAACTTGAGACTATCCGATATGGATGTATTCGGGTCTTGACGACACCACTCGGATTCACCCGGAGGAGGTCGATGACGACACACTGGAGGGGTGGCTGTCGAGCATCACCAGAAACAAGGACAACCCTAGGGGAGCCAGGAGAGTTCCTCCATTCGACCAGTCCCATGAACCAGAAAAGGTCTGATTCTGAGCTTTTGATTATAATCTGAATTCACTCGCGCAGCGGCCTATACTGCGTCGACTGACTTTGTTCTTCCTGCTTTCTTTCAGGCCCTTATCGAAATGTACTCAGTGCCCAACGGAGAGCAAGAGCAAGACCCGGAAGGAGAGGCGAGCGGCGGCGACAGTGGCGAATGGCATTCTAACGGGGAAGGGGACGAAGAAAGCGACGACTCAAGTGACGAAGAAGAAGTCGAGTAGCCTCCTCGCAGGGAGAGGCGATCCAAGCTTGACCAAGAAAGACCGAGCGCCCGTGAAAAGGCGATTGCTCAGACTGGTCAGTCTTCAAAGCGTCCTCGGACATCTTCACCAACCCCAACTGAAAAAGCGTCAAAGCATCCAAAAGTTGCAGAGCAGAAGCCTCGGAAGGCTTTGACGAAGATTAAGATTGACATCCCCGTCGCTTCCGCGTGAGTGTCTCCCTTTGTATTCAGTTGACGCTCTGTGTTGTTTATTTTTTCTTGATTTAACCAGACAAATTTTGGAACTGGCAACGCTGCTACTTCCGGAACCTCAGCTTACAGGGATGAGGATGAGGTAATGGAGGATGCAGTCACTTCCAATCTAGGTATGATTTCTGTCATTCTGTCTTTATTTGGTTGACTCAACTGCAATGTGTACCATTGGGTGATGTGATTTTGGCGATTGACCTTTGAACAGCTCCTAACATTATTGATCTCCCCGATGATGATGATGAAGAGCCTGAGAGGCATTTGACTAGGAAAAATAGGAAAGCTCCTGCAAGCAAGGTACCACAGTCAACGCTGATGGCGGAACCAGTCGTTCAGGACGCTGGTGATGCCAATCGGGGTTCTGTTACCTTCGCTGTACCATTGTCGAGTGCCCTGCCTTCTTCATCGACTGCTCAAGCTCCTGCCGACCCACCTTCAGTTTTTGCGATCCATCATGTCCCAGAGGACGAAGTGAATGCTGCCAAGGAAGCCATACGCCAGGCGGGTGTTATGATGGAGCAGATGAAGGCGGTGCGGGACGCCAGTCAGGCCGCCTATGACGCCAGCTCGGCTCTCCAAAGCAATGTTCAGGTTAGTTGGTCACCGCTTGTTCTGTTAGGATATGCTATCTGAAGACTCTCTTTCCGAAAATCTTTGCATCTGTACACCCACTGGGTGCGTCGATTGAATTTTTGGACTAGTGGGGGCACGCTGAGTGTACCCACTGGGTGTAGTCCTCGAGACTACGGTGGACTGCTGGCAGTCGACTATAGTCTTTGTATTTTGATTCTTTCGCTCGATCTGGTCTGGCCATGTCGAGTGTAAACCGAACCAGTGGGGGCACGCAAAGTGCACCCACTGGGTGTAGTCCCCGAGACTATGGTGGACTGCGGGCAGTCGACCATAGTCTTAGTATTTATTGTCTTTGTCGTTTTTCGCTGTAAAATAACTTCCCCTCCCTGATTGCAGAAATCTTGTGATCTTGGAGCTCGCTTTGCTGATTTGGAGAAACAGCAGATCCAGCTAAACCTTGACCTGGAATTGGCTCAGCAAAATCTGAAAAAATCTCAAGACGAGGCCGCTGGTATGGAAGGTAACTGATTGTCGATTGAACTTCAATATATCTCTTTGGTCTCTTTTTGATTCGATTATTTCTTTTGCAGAGAAAATGAAGTTGGCTCTGGACAAGAAGGACTCGGACCTCGCCGCCGCGCAAAAAGCAGCCCAAGACAAAACCGTTCTCGCGGACGAGAAGCTTGGTTCAGTCGAAACGCTTGAAGGAGAGGTGACTAGACTGACATCTTGTCTTAATGAAGCTAACCGCGAACTAATCAGCCTGAAGAAGGATAAGGTCGCCCTGAACGAAAAGTTGGAGCCTGCGATCCGCAAGAGGAACGACACAGAAGCTTATCCGAGGACCCTTCCCAAGGAGCTTTATCTCGTGCTGGGAGGTATTTCTTTTAAACCGACTGTGTTGATGCTTGCCATCAGATTTTGCTCGGTTGATTGAACTGACTTCTGGCTGCAAAACTTTGTCAAGACTTTGATGAAGAAACTGGAAGGGTCGAGACGGGTCTGGACCTTATCGCTTCCCCGGTCTGCGACGAAACTGCGATGAACGTGCTCCGACTGGAGTCCCGTATCGCCAGCGCCACAAGCTACCTCGCACGCCTGAAGGAGGTTGTCTCTCGAATCGACTCAACGCTTTGGACAGGGGCAACGCTTCAGAATGATCTGGAATCTCTGATGACTCGACTGAACGAGATCCCTGGCCGAGTGCAAGAATGAAGAAATCCTCCACCCAGTGTGGCGCTGTCCCTGGTGCGAGTCCATTGCAAGGAGGCTCGTGAAGACAAGCTGGCTGCGATCAAAGTCGCTAACACCAAAAAGCACGACTTCCAGTCCTTCATGGAGACTTTCATTGCTACCGCTACTCAGATCACTGATGGGATCAATCTGGACTCGTTCGTGGAGCCCGCCAGCCCTCCTCCGGCCGAGTGAACAATCTTATGAAACTTGGATACGCTTTAAATTTGCCTCGGAATGCCGAGTGGTTTCTGTAACCGTTAAACTCCTTCGGGCATGGTGCCCGAGTACCTTTGATTCGCTACTTGGAACCTTTAGGATTTATCTGAACTTGGTTTATCATTGAATATCTTCATGAATTCTCCGTCGAGTGGAACTCGCTCTTCACTCGAGACAACTTTTGTATTTGTGGCGCAGCTCCGAAGGAGAAGGTAGCAGTCGACCTGCACCTTGTCGTCCTTGGGATTGGGATGTGTTTCGTACTTAGGCGAGTACTGGACTGCAGCTAAGCCCAGAGTGGGAGGGTCGCTCTCCACTCGGTAGGATTTTTCAAACTTAGGCGAGTACTAGACTACAGGTAAGCCCCCGAGTGGGAGGGTCGCTCTCCACTTGGTAGGGTTTTCAAACTTAGGCGAGTACTGGACTGCAGCTAAGCCCCCGAGTGGGAGGGTCGTTCTCCACTCGGTAGGATTTTTTAAACTTAGACGAGTACTAGACTGCAGCTAAGCCCCCGAGTGGGAGGATCGCTCTCC
>NC_041380.1:329736369-329737328 GCF_002162155.2 Triticum dicoccoides | reverse complement strand
GGGGCGTGCGAGGGGGAGGAGCTGGAGAGGAGAGGGGGTGTCTGGGGGGTTCGGGGGAGAGAGGGAGGCTGATCCACGGCGTTAGCCGGGCGAGGGAGGCGGCGAGGCGGCGAGCAGGTGCGTGGCGCACGCTGCGGTCGCCGTCGGGCACCTGCCTGCCTGCCTGGCCGGCAAGCAGCTCGCTGGAGCGGTGCTGGGCTGGGCCGGCAGGTGGGCCGGGGGCAGGCGCCAGGTAAGCTTTTCCCATTTTCTTTCTGTTTCTGTTTTTTTTAATACTTCTGCAACTTTGTTGAATTAAATAAAATACCTAGGCAACTTCAAAAATCACCAAATTACTCCTGGTCCATAGTTGGATTATTTCCAACATGAAACATTTTAGTTTGGAGATATTTGAGCATTTAAATATTTTATATAATTTTAAATGCCCAAATTCAAATATTTATGATTTAAATCAAAAACCCTAAGATGGCCTAGGAAAATGTGCACCACTTTTGGCAGAGGTTCTGAACCAAGACAAAAATGATGGGCATTTTAGAAGGGCATTTCAGGTTCATTGAAAATGTTTTTAGTAAACCCTAGTTGGTTTCAGAGGGGACTGGGGGTTCTGTCATCCCCATTTCAAGTTTCTGATGAAAAAGTAAACATGATGCAACACTCTAATGCATGACTAGCTAGGGTGTGACAGTCGGCCTCCACTCGGTAGGATTTTTCAAACTTAGGCGAGTACTGGACTGCAGCTAAGCCCCCGAGTGGGAGGGTCGCTCTCCACTCAGTAGGATTTTTCAAACTTAGGTGAGTACTGGACTGCAGCTAAGCCCCCGAGTGGGAGGGTCGCTCTACAATCGGTAGGATTTTTCAAACTTAGGCGAGTACTGGACTGCAGCTAAGCCCCCGAGTGGGAGGGTCGCTCTCCACTCGGTAGGATTTTCAAACTTAGGCGAGTACTGGACTGCAACTAA